>NC_048438.1:18293757-18608043 GCF_004353265.1 Vitis riparia
CGTGGACCCTTTATATAGTGCAAATGTAGATATTAAATTCTACAGTAAAACAATAGCAAAAACTATTTAAAAAAAAAGAAAAAAATCATTTTTAAATTCTTATATGCTTAACTTTTTTGACTCTTTCAAATGAACTTAAATTTATTTACATCATCAGTTTAACCTAAGCCTGGACAGGTCAAGCCCAAATTCCAGAACGAACTTTTGTAGCTAGCCCAAAACTAAGATTTTTAATAAATTTATAGTAAATTAAAAAAATTAATTATTTGTAAAAATTGGTAGTTCCAAAACTATTAACAAAATTATAGCACTTTATGCCATGTCCTCTGTGGTAATCTTTGAGTGTGGTTGGACATATGCATGGGAGAATCCTGACAGCTTTTCTTGTGAGAATATACCCTTGTTGTTTGGATTAAAAAGATAGCAGCTAAGTCCAGAAGGTGATGTTGCGTACGTGGATGTAGTTACTGGCGGATTTAGCAATGGTGGGGGCGTAATGTTGTCGACCGCATCGGTGTGTTTTTTTTTTTTTCCTGTATACGATAATTCTTTTTAATTTCTTTGTATAAAACAATTTTGCCAAATTTGTAACTATTATAGACTTCTTCAAATTTGTCCATAACCATGTATACGATTTGAGAATACTAACATTAATATTCATTGTCAGTGTCATCTATTTTCTTAATGCAAATTTCTCACTCGAATGTAAGATTATCTTTTTCTTAGATGCTCTTTGATATTTATATTTATTGAACGCACGTATCATTCTCTAATTGAAATGAATAATAACTTGTTACAACAGAGGTGATCTCTTTTCAATTATAGGTTATAATATAAATGATCTTTTTTCGATTATGTGTAATCATATTTTCAAGAACACAGCGTTTAGATCATGTTCTTGAGATCACGACAGTTGGTTCGTTTCTTTAAAAACGACATTTAGCTCGTGTTCTTGTGAACACGGTTTGATTTATATCCACAAAAATACAACTACTAAATATCATTTTATATGACCATAACAGGAGCCCTTTTATTGTTAACGTCTATTTCATCCACCACACACATTTACTTTACCATCTTTTAAGGCTTAATACCAATTAAAGATCCTATCATATTTGTGTATGTATAACTTTCATCTTTTTTTTTATCAAATTATTATTTATCTGAATAAAATAAATCATCCCTCCTCCTCTCGTATGCTGCCATGCATAATTTCTAGGATAAAGATGCACTAATAAATTATTATTTAAAAATATACCTCACGAAAATAACTTTTAACAATATATATATATATATATATATATATATATATATATATATATATATATATTTTAAAATCATATATATACTTATCACATTTTCATATAATAATAATAATAATAATAATAATAATATATGATATATCAATCGAGCTTCATGGTAACTATGAGATGTTATGGGAAAATGATTTGGTCTTCTGCATGAAGTAGGATTTGTTATTAGATCACTCACAGTACGTTTTGCGCAATTATAATAACACTAATAAAATAACCATCAGCCAAGCTTTATTGTCACAATCTAAGTGTTAACGAGAAACTTATGTTTAGGTCTCGGGCATTAAGCAGGATTTGTAATCAGATGACTGAAAGAAAGCCCTGGGAGAACACATAATCTAAAACGTTACATTGTGATAATACATCAAAGAGATTCAGGTAGAGATAGGCTTAATTTTGGGTACAGCTTTCAATGGATGAAACTTGCAGATTACGATCCCGCGCCCCTCTTTCATGTCTATTGTCTCTGGCGTGACATTACGCTCAAGTTGCCAGTCAAAATGATGAAGCAGCGACCCCAACACAAAGTGTAGCACTCGATAGGCTAATGGAATTCCTACGCAAATCCTTCGCCCTGCGCCAAATGGGATGAACTCGAAATTTTGGCCCTTATAATCCATGTTTGAGTCTACAAATCTCTCTGGCTTAAAACATAGTGCATCATCCCAAGTTTCGGCTTCCCTTCCAATTGCCCAAACATTCACGAATACTTGCGTGCCTTTGGGTATGTGGTACCCCATGAATTTAGTATCTTCAACTGCTCTTCGTGGAACTAGGAATGGAACTGCAGGATGCAATCGTAGTGTCTCTTTCACCACAGCCTGTAAATATGGGAGATCATCCAGGTCGCTCTCTTCAAGCTTCCTTTTTTCTCCAATAACTCGACCAAGCTCTGCCTTAACCTTAGTCATGGACTCAGGACTGCGCAGGAGCTCAGTCATAGCCCATTCCATGGTGCTGCTAGTGGTTTCTGATGCAGCCATGAACATTTCCTGCACCATATATGATCATGCATCAAGTAGTTAGAGTTACGTAAGTGACATGGAATTATATGTGCATCAAATAATCTAAGATTTCAAGGATCACCGTTATGAATATGTTGATGCCCTTCTCGGAAATTTTAGTTGCTTCATCCTTTCCATCACCTTGAAACTCTAGCAGCACATCCAGGAAGTCCTTCCTCTTGCTTTCCTCCGTCCGCCCTTGTCTCATACGCTCCTTAACGAAGCCGGAAGCAATTTCTATGGATTTTCCAAGATCAACCTCCATTCTTTTCTTTAAGCCCTGCGGGTCCAGCCATTTAAGCCATGGAAAGAAATCAGCAAAGTTGGTATGGCCCGAGCTCTCCATCGATATGCGCATTGCTGTAAAGAACTCCGACCCCTTCCTCGATTGCGGATCCAATAGGTCTCGTGACAGCATAAGGTTTCCGATCATGTTGAATGTGGCAAGGAAGAAGAAGCGACCTAACTCTAAACCAGGAGCCGTTCCATCCATCCCCTGTGCCTCCTCTTCTATCCACAATAACAAATCATCCACGCATTTTCTACGAATCGGGACAGTCTCGTTGATTCGCTTCATGGTCAGCATGTCCACGGTCACCAGACGTCTCAGTGAGCGCCAGTATGGACCGTATGGAGCCAGGGACAAAGAGCTTTCGTTATATTGGTGAACTCGCATGGTTTCGTGGATGCTCCGGTCCGAGAAAGAAAGGTCATGGTTCTTGAACAGTTCAGCGGCCGCCTTAGAGGACTGAACCACCATCGTCCCAATATAACCTAAATTTAGCCACACGACGTCCCCATACGTGTCTCTTAGGCCAGCAAGTTTTTGGTGTGGTAATGTTCCCAGATCGAAAATATTTCCGAAAATTGGCCATCCCGGCGGTCCCGGTGGCAGATGCTTATTAAAGCCGGAGTTTAGCCGGTGAAGTAGCAAGAGCAGTGCTGATAAGAAAGGGATAATCAACCAAACAAGAAAATTTGTAGTCCACTCCATCTTTTGAATGAAGCTCGCAGGTGAAACTTGCTGCCCAGTTGGACCTCACTTCGGGATGGAGATTTTGAAGCCAATAACGAATTGGCATGGTCGTGGCGGGGTCTTAAATTGCTTGGATTTAATATTTAATTAAATCTTATAAAAAAAAATTATGTTCTTGTGATAACACCGTATTATAAAATATTCTCTGAAAAATGAAATTATAAAATATATTATTTTTTTTCTTAGTTACTACTTGTACTAACAACAAAACTATAATATGCTTGCGGGAGAAAACTTGATGCTTTCTAGCAAAATGGAATCAGAAGAAAATATTAATCTAATGAGCAAATCACAAGAATCCTTTGTATTTTCTGATAAAAATGACGACAAATCCAATGTAAAAGTGACAATATGCCGCCTTACGTTATATGGCCGCGCTGGACAGCAACGGAGAAAATGTAGTCCTTGGCGGGAATGAATCACTTTCAACAACTTGACTTCTCTAGCGAATCCTTCGATACCACCTTAAATACCAACAAAAGATTATAAATCTAAACGAAAGACTACATACCTCGATTCATACTAAGTTTTTTTTTTTTTTTTTTTTTTTTTTTTTTTTTTTTTTTTTTATAGTAGAAAACGTGAAAATAAAAAAGTTTGAAATCTTTGGAGCTGTTGGTTGTGTGATTTTAAAACAATTTACTGGTTCTAAAAACAAAAAACCGTTTTTAAAAATTTTTAATACCGTTTCACTGTTGTTTTCTAGAATAGTTTTAAAAAACAAAGTGAAATAAATAAAAGACTTAAAAAAATAAGTAAAAGTTGTATCATTGGTTTTTTTGAAATAAAAGGAAAATGTAACAAGTTTTAAAAATAAAATAAAATTAAACGTGATATCATTCTTTTTTTCTTTCCCCGATTTGATATCAACGTCAAATATGATCTTCTTTTAAATTATAAGTATTTTTTCGAATTTCTATTAACTTCTTTAAAAATTTTCTTTAAACAAATAAATTTCAAAGCAAATTGTACTTGATACATAAAATTTATTAATTTTTAAAAATAATTTGAAATTTAAAACCAGATTAATTAATACTAAAATGTCATGAAAGTTAATAGTTAATAACTTTAGTAAGTTATAGACCAAAATTTATTTTAAATGTCTAGGTTAGTTTATTGTCTCTCTAACTATATATATATATATTAGTAAAATAAACTTCATATTAAGCCAGACTTGACGAGTTTAATGGTTTAAAAAAAAAAAAAAGATCAAATAGTAAACCAATTAATGCCGGAACTTCATAAACAAAAATTGATCTAAACTGAATTTTTTTTTTCTACATGGAATCATTATTTTCCATTTTTTTACTAAGCAAATAAACTTTAAATTAAACAAAATTTAATGTGTTAGATTGATTATCAAGTCTAATAATTTTTAAAAATAATAGGAAAATTCAAATCGTGAACCAATTAATACCATATATATATATTACAAATTTTTTTATTAGTCAAATCAACTCCAAATTAAGAAAGACTTAATAAGTTTAATAATTTTTAAAAATCAAATAATGAACCAATTAATACCAGAACTTTATGAACAAAAAATGATTTAAACTAATTTTATTATTTCTCTTCTGCATGGAATCATTATTTTCTAATTTTTCTTATTAAACAGATAAACTCTAAATTAAACAAAATTTAATGTGTTAGATTTATTATCAAGTTTAGCAATTTTTAAAAGTAATTTAAAACTCAAATAATGAACTAATTAATACCATAAATTTATAAGCAAAAATTTGGTTTAGAACAACACTTTATTGTTTTTCTTTTACAAGTTTAATAATTTTTAAAAATAATTTAAATTCAAATAATGATTCAATCAATACCAAAAATTTGTGGACAAAAATTGGTCTAAAATAACTCTATTATTTCTCTTTTATGTAAAATCATTATTTTATAATTTTTTAATCAAAATAAATAAGTTCCAAATTAAACAAAACTTAATATGTTGAAGTTATAATAAATTTAATAATTTTTAAAAATAATTTGACATTCAATTAATAAGCTCATTAATACCATAAATTTATGGATAAAAATTGTTTCATAATAGTTACATTAATTTTTTTTACAAATAATTATTTTTATAAATTTTCACTATAAAAATGAACTCCAAATCGAGTGATACTTTATATTGAATTTATTAATGAGTTTAATAATTTTTTAAAATATTTGGAACTCAAAAAATAGATCTAATCATCAAAACTAATATATTATAAATCATGACTTTATTGTTTCTCCTATAAACACAAATATATATATTTTTTAAAAAAAATTAGGTAAATAAATAATAAATTAAATAAGACATAATTAATAATTTAAAGTCTTTAAATGATTTTAACAAAATTTAAGAATATTTTTTTAATTCAAAAGACCGATCTAATTAATTATATATTAATTCAAAACATTCAAAAATATTATATCTTCAATATTAAATGTGTACATGAAATGAAAAACTTCACTTATTTATATGTTGAAAAAGTTAAATTTATTCATTATTCATTTTAGATAAAAATATTGTTAAAAAATTATTTTAAACTATTATCGCTACAACAAATATCACATTTTTTCACAATTTTTTTTTCCATAAACTAAATATCGGGGCAAAATGTCATTTTTAGCCATAAATTCACTTTTCGTCATTAAAAATATGGATAGAATAATTTTTGCACAATATATGTGTGGACCCGTATTTTTTACGTGTGTTCCTACGGGATAATAAAACTCATTTTTATGTGAAAAATGATTTTTTAAAAAAATTGAAGTTGTTACTTACTTTTTTTTATTGTTAAAAAGGAAGATAAAATAAAAAATAAAATCATAATATCACTCTTTGTTTTCTAAGAAAATACATGTCTCTAAAAAATCAAGTCCACGTGGCAAGAGCAAGTTACCCATTGAGTAGATATAGTGATAAGTCATAATAACCCTTGATAAGTCATAATAACCCTCTAAGCCGGCATATTAACAGTTTATACTAAACAAGTAAAGAGAATTATAACAATTAATTAATTAATAAAAAATATTGAATAATAATAATAATACAAATCAATATATAATAAAATCATGGTGACAAAAATCATATTACAATAATGTACAAAAAGCATGACAAGAGAACTACACAAACCGATTTATTAAATTGATAAAAAAAAATGATTTGATTATTTTAAAGATTACAACACAATTTCAAGAAATTTTGAAAATGGTTTATTTACATAAAAAAATAAATTAATTAATTATTTCAATTTACTTATTTGTTAAATTTTAATTTATTTTCAACAAATTATACGATTCAATTTATTTGTATTTAATTTTATTTGTAAGAAAGTTATTTACACTCAATGTTGTTAAAAGAATTTATTAAAATCAATTTTATTTAAAAAAATCAGTTTGATCTTATTTACAAAAAATGGTTTTTATTTACCTTTGTTAGGAAAATAATTTTTACAATCTTATTTACAAACTTATTTTAATTTAATTTGTATTTATTTTATAAAAAGATTTTCTACAAACTTAAAAGAAAAATATTTACACAATAATTTTTTTGGATTTCATCTAGAAAGAAATAATTAATTACCAATTTATTTGAAAAAAAAAACTTTCAATTCAATTTTTATTTAGAAGGTTTTGGATTTCATTTAGAAAAAAGATTTTTATAAATTTTTTTTAAATTACAAATTTATTTATAGAAGAATATTCCAACTTGATTTTATTTACAAAGGAATTGATTTTTTTTATAAATTTTATATGAAAATATTTTCAATCTAAATTTATTAAGGAAATGATTTCTACAACTTCAATTTATAAAAATGACTCTCATCATATTCTTATTTATAATAAAAAAAAAAAAATCTTTAAGACATATATTTATAAAAATAAAAAATAATAATAAAAAAGAACTTTTAATCACAATCTTATTGAGGAAAGAAAGTTTTATTTAAAAAAAAAAACATTTTTTTGGACTATTTTATTAAAAATGAACTTTTTGGACAATTTTTTCTAAAAACAATTTTTTGGATAATTTTTAGTAAAGAATTTTATTTTAAAAACAAAATTCTGCATAATTTTTAGTAAACAAATAAATAAAATTTCAAATAGTTGTTATTAAAAACATTTTTTTTTATTTTTACTACAAGCAATTTTATGGATTCCTCTAAAACCATTTATCTGAATTTTTTTATTAAGATAACTCTTTTTTATTAAAAATAATAAATTTTCGAACAATTATTTTATTAAAACTTAACTACTTAATTGTTTTTTTTATTAAAACAAAATATCCAAGCTATCAAATATTCAACTCTGTATACAACTAATAAATACATACAAAAAGATGTTTATAGGAGTCACTAGAAATGAAACTAAATAAAAGTAAAGAAATAAAATGTATACCTAAACAAATGTATAGCAAGCTCAATACCCTCGTTTTACTTAAGGTTTCATGTCCTATTTACAGTCTTCTTGAGTCTTCTTTTCTTTCATAAAATTCAGTCTTTCATGTGTCACGAATCCATGCTTAGTAAAAAAAAGTCTAAAAAAAATGGACTCATGACATAAAATAAAACTTAAGTCAAATAACATGTAAGCTCAAAATTTAAAGAATAAATCAAGTCCAAATCCAAATATGAAAACCTCTAACCTAACAGGCCCAAATCATGCATTCAACAATTTGAAACCCAATAATTAATAAACTCAACAACAAGCCCAATCAAATAAGTCCAATGAAATATCAATAGTCTAAGCTCAAAATAATATTTGATAAACTCAAATAAAACCTAAGTCAACAAACCCAAATCATAGATATAAATGGATAAACAAGGTTCAAATGATATTCGAATCACCTAAACTCAACCCAAAGTCCACAAACAATATCCAAATCAAGTAAATGCAAACCCAAAAATAATGAAAATTAATTCATACAAACTTAATAATTAAGAACAATCAACATAAAAATAAAATGAAATAATTAAAAAAAAAAAAAAAAAACTCACCTATTTCTTAAAGAAACTATGGATGAAATGTAAGGAGTGGCAATAGAGGTGAGGGGAAAGGGAAAAAAGAAAATAATAATAATAAATAATAAATAATAATAATTAACTCATATATTGTTTTTTTTTTTTTAATTTGCACATCAAATTTTCCTTTTTTTTTCTAACCTTCAAGTAAATTCATATAGATAATTTTTTTTTCCAAATTCTCTTATTATAAAAGGTTTTTTTATATTAATTTAATATAACCGTACGTTAAAATGAGCTATTAATACCATAAAAAATTTTAAACAATCATTTAAGAATATAGGAAAGAATGTTTCTTAATAACCAATTCTTTCTTTCTGACTAAATTATTTTTATAATAAGTTTGACAGTCTTATAAAAAATAAATAAATTAATTAAAATGTTTATTTATGTAATTTTTTCTACAACAATATTTTGCACAAGCAAGCTGGGCCTTTAAGCTTCATATTTCTTATACTTAATTTGAAATGTTAAATATAAATAAAAGGGTGTAAAGTGCTTTAACAATTTGAGGACTGATTTTAGCAATAAAAAAACCTTCAAGAAGAGACATTAAATTATTAAAGAGAATGACACGAGAAGGTCGATTCGTTACACATATGATGACTTGAGCTAAGTTAGATTTAATACTATATTTTATACAAAGGAGCTTACTATTTTATAATATTTTAGGAAAAATAAGTCGCCAAAGAAGAACCAAAGCACGTTATAACATAAACAATTATAAACTTAAACATCTAGAAGGAGAATATATATTTTTTTTCTTTTCCAAATATTATGTCTTCTTGAATCCTTTTCAAGGAGTTCGGGACCATCTCTTACATGTTTTTGGAAAAGAACCTAAAAATAAATTTAAGATCGAATAGCCAACCCTTTTGAGAGGGTCCTAAAAATAGAATGTGACATCTTGATTCTAATGCAATGTACATACTTCTTTATCTTCAATAAAAGACACTCTTGTAATTAAGTGAAAAGTAAAAATAAGAAAAAAAAAAAAAGTAAAAGTATATACTCTTTGTGAGTGGTGAATAAGATATATACCCGACCTATTTATGGAACTCATTCAAGGGATGACAATACATATCAATTTATTTTTTACAAATTTAAAAGTATTTTATTTTCCAAATATTATGTCTTATTGAATCATTTTCAAGGAGGTCGGGGTCATCTCTTACTTGTTTTTGAAAAAAAAAAAAGCTAAAAATAAATATAAGGTCGAATAGCAAACCTTTTCAAGATGGTCCTAAAAATGGAATGCGACATCTTGATCCTAATGCAATGTACATACTTCTTCATCTTCAATAAAAGACACTCTCATAATTCACATTATTAATTAAAAAATAAAAACAAGAAAAAAGGTAAAAATATAAGCTCCTTGTTTCTCTAAATATAATTAATTCTTATATAAGTGGGATATATGCACCGATCTATTTATAGAATCTATTCAAGGGATGACAACACAGTCATAAATTTTTATAAAAATATATATTTATTTTATTTATGCTAAAAAGGGAAAAATAAAATAAATGATTTCTTATTTAATTTATATACAATGGAGGTGGGTTAGGCGGGGACCGGAGTACAGGTCCCCCCAAAGACCTATTCCAATGTTATATTTAAGCCCAAAGGTAGCATTACATTGCACCAGGAAATAGAACACGGAACATTAAGGACATAAAATATTTCATATGAAAGCAATCTCTAAGTTCAACTCAGAAGAGAATGTGACATCTTTGCATCCTTTCAAGGATGCCGGGACCATATCTCCTCTTCTTGGAACGGACCCATAAATAAAAAAATTTGAAAAGCCATAATTATTTTCGAGGAGAATGTGACTTTTTTTGACCCCTTTCAAGTTGTGTCCACGTATGGAATGCGACATACGTCTGTACGTTCGGTGGAGAACAACGCTATATCTGGTGCAATGTCTCCTCCCCTTCTTCTTTTATTTTAAAAAGAGTCCAGAGCTTGAATGGAAAAAATTACAACCCCTTTTCCTTTAGTTATTCACATTGTTAATGAAAGGCCCCAAATAAGAAGCAAAACTTAACAATAACAATATGAAACATTGTTATTGAATCTTGCACTTTCATATTTAGCTCCCCATGAAATTATATCGAGATAAAATTTGATTAAATCTACATTAATTATTAAAATCGATCATATATTTCTATCGCCTTTTTTAAACCTTTTCTAATAATGTAATTAAATCATAAACCCTGTCCAATATTTAAAATAGGTTCTCTCATTATAATTTTTCATCAAAAGATAATAAAAATTCAAATATATTATATAAAAACTTGTATCAATATAAGTATGATTATCACAAAGGTTTATTTATTTTGATGAAAAATTTTAATACATGCGTTTATTTCGTATTTAGACATAATTTAAGATTGACATTTCATTAAAAACAAATAAATTGAAAATTGTAAAATTATTATTGATTTACCTTAATTCTTATGAACAAGAAGCGCGATCTATTTTTTGAACAAAATTTGGTGATAAGTTTATCAATCCCAGGACTCCTATCCCTAGATTTAGTAAATGTTATATCGTGTGATTAATTATGATTTAGAGCCTCCCATAATTTAATCTTTTTATTTCTAAAAGATGTCCAAGGTGGTGTTTGTTTTTTTAGCTTTTCAGTATGCTGAAAACAATTTAGTTTTAAAATTTAGGTGGTTTGTTTTTCTACTTTTTCATGACTTATTATAAACCTTTTACTAAATAAAAAAAATCAATATATATAGTTTTTTCTAAATAGAAAAAATAACATATTGATTTTTTTTTGCTTTTTAATAGTTAATAGAAATAATATTCTACAAAAACAAATAATCTAATATTTAACACTATTAAGTATTAAGTTTCTATTTAGAATTAAGTAAAAATACAAACACCACCCAAGCCTTTAATGGTTATTTTTTCTCCCAGAGAAATCACATCTTACTTATTTTAATTTCCTAGTTGCACACATTTTGAGGCACCCCTCCTTTATTTTACAACTCCAGTCTACTCACACAGTACTGTTGATCAGTTACGTACTGATGCACCCCCTTTCTTTATTTTACAGCACCATTTACAGTTGATCGCTAGTTACAACTTACAGAGGAGGTAGATCAATGTCAAGTGCATATCTATGCAAATACCTGAGTTTGGATCCCCTTATATGGTACTGGCATGGCCCTCAATGGAACAGATTTCCTCAGTGTTATTCCCATCCTTTCAGTCATGTCCATGTCTTTGGGATTGAGCCCATCCGGTAAGACCCAATTGAAGGAGTGCAAGAGGGATCCTAGAGCCAAGGGGAGCACACGAGAAGCGAGTGGAACTGCAGGACACATTCGACGGCCTGACCCAAATGGTATGAATTCAAAATGGTGTCCCTTGTAGTCCACCATGTTGGGCTCTAAGAACCTCTCCGGCATGAACACTAAAGGGTCTTTCCAGGTCTTGGGGTCGCGTCCGATTGCCCAAACGTTAACCAACACTTGTGTTTCTTTGGGAATGCAGTAGCCTAGCATCTTGCAAGAGTTCATTGCCATGTGGGGGACTAAGAAAGGTAGAGGTGGGTGAAGTCTCAGGGTCTCCTTGATGACTGCTATGAGGTATGGGAGGTTTTCCATGTCCTTCTCCTCCAGCTTGGAACCGGGTTTGACGACGCTTCTCAGCTCAGCCTGGACTTTGTTTAGTATACGTGGGGTGTGGAGGAGCTCTGCCATGGCCCACTCCAAGGTGCTCGTGGTGGTGTCAGTCCCGGCCGTGAACATCTCCTGATAAAAACCATGTACAATAAAATAAGATTTTCTTTTTCTTTCCATTTTTAAAGTGACTTGGTTGTTTTTCAGAGAATGATAGCGGAGCTTGCTTACAAAGACGATAACGTTGATGGTTCTGGAAGAGAACCTAGAGGGCTCCTCCACACCATCTCCACGGAACTCCAAGAGCACGTCTAGGAAGTCCTTGCTCTTCGCTTCACCACTTCCTTTGGCCATGGTCTCCATCCTCTCTTTGATGAAGCCTCCAGCGATAGCAAAGGCTCGTTCCACATGGAACTGGGTCTTCCTCCTAATGCCTTGAGGATCAAACCATCGTAGAATTGGCAAAAAATCGGCCACGTTCGGCCTCCCTGCCAACTCCATGACTTTACCTGCATGATAAAAAAACTCCGCCCCTCTCTCCGATTTTGGATCCAAAAGATCCTTGGAGAACATGAGATTGCCTATGAGATTGAAAGCCATCAAGAAAATGAACCTCCCTACATCGATGGCATGCGTACCTGAGGTTCCTGCTTCGGTCACAAACTGCACCATACGGTCAATGCACCCACCACGTACCCCACGCATGGCATCCAGACGGCTGGTCACAAAGAACTCGCTGGTGCACAAGCGCCTCAGCATGCGCCACTGGGGACCATATTGAGCTGTAATTATGGAACCCTCGTTTCCACGGTCCCCTTTCATGGCCTCATAAATCTTCCTCCCCGCAAGCACCACATCATGATTCTTAAACATTTCCCTGGCCACTTCATTCGACGAAATCACCACGGTGCTCATGGAACCTAACCACAGAGTCATGATGGGCCCGTGCTTGCCAGCCAATTTAGCAAAAGATACGTGGGGTGCCCAACCCAATTGGAAGATGTTGCCAACCACCGGCCACGATCTTGGCCCTGGTGGCAGCTGCCCCAGCTCTTCCAAACGGCGGTGTCGCCGCTCCGTCACCATTGCCCATACTGCCCATAGCACCAGTGCTATTACTATCCCCACCATCTCATACTCCATTCTAATTTTCTTGCTTATTTTAACTGATTGAGCTGTGAAGACCTTAGGCCACATCCCTTTATAGATCTAGCCCAGTAAGACAATAAAATAAGATAATTGTTTGAATTGATTCTTTTGAGGCTCCTTGTCCCATGCCTGTAACATGTCCATGAAATAAGACACGTAAATTATGTGACATGTAAAAGAAAAAAAAAAGAAAAAAAAAAAAGGGAAATCATCATTAAATTTTAAAAAATTACTTTAAATCATTCAATATAATCAACACAAATTTATTATTCAATGACAAGCCACGCAAGTAGTTTACTTTTCAAAAATATTTTATTGGTTGGAAATTTGGAGGTATGGGCGTACAGAGAAAAAATTGTAATCATCATTGCAGGGACCATTTCTTGTTTCAAAACTTTACAATTAAATCCCAATCGTTGAATTGTGAATTGTGAATATATTATTTTTAAAGAAACGATATAAGGTATTTACCCCACTCCACATCTCCTGTAATCTTATACACGTAGACTATGAGTCAAATTTTTGACGGATTCTCATTCAACCACTTTTCATAATTAAATTTCGTCCATGGAGCCACAATTATTTTGTTTGCAGGGTCATTGCAGTATTAAAATGGTACCTATTGAAAGCCTAGCAGGACCAATAATCTTCCGCCCGATGCAGAAATGGGTCTCATAATTTTATTTAATTATTTTATAAGATGGTCAGATTGATTTATACCTTTATCTCATTTATTTATTTCTATCTGATTTCATTTTTTTTATCATATATTTTCAATAACCATGATTACGAATTCGGTAGGTACCAAACCGATGCCCTACCATTTTGCTCGTTTGCATTATATAAACCTGTACTGCGTATCAAAGGCCCCCAAGAGCTATCCCGGGATCACCCGCCGGCCATCAATGACATATGCGGCTTAAAAGAAATCCAGCTACTATGCATCTGGACCTATTGGAAGAGAGAATAAAATCTGCTCAGATCTTGATTCAATCTGCTGCACTGGCAGATTTCTCCCCTTTTTTTTTTAAGTTGGGTCCACAATCTTTGTATTTGGTAACGGTCAACCTAAAATATAGGCTTAATAAAATAATACGTAGCCCTGTTGGTAGGATTATGGAGAATTGTCATCTTAATATTTCGAAATCTATAGGATTTGGGAATCCTACCTGTGCCTTGTTTCTATTCTATTTTTATTCTTCACTAGAATTGCACTTTAGGTTCATTGCTTGTCATGGAATGAACCTCACCTCAGAATTCATGATACAATAATACTTTACAGATAATTATTAGAGCATGTTACAATTATAATTAATATTTAAAGTAAGTTATCCTTCATGCTCTTATCCAAAATATTTTAAGGATAATTGCTTATAAAAACTTTATATAAAATAATTATCATACTTATTTTGTAATGATCGTATTTAATTATGTACGTATTATATCCACCTGAATCCAAAAAATTGATTGAATTTAAAAGTCGTCTTCAAGATTAAGTGAAACTTATACTTATATAGTATAAGAAACTTTCTCCTTTTATCTAATATAAATATCGCAAATATTTTTTATGTAAACGATTATAGATGGGGTTAAATAAACTCCATACTAAGATTGACTTTGATATCATTTGTAATAATCTGTATCCAGTTTTGTAGATATTATCTGTTTTACATCAAATGATTTTATAACTTTACAACACGTTTTTAAAATTAAAAGGAACTTATACTTATGAAGGTTTTTTTTTTTATGACAGGTATCACAAATTCACAGCTTAAATTTGAATATTTTTCCATTAAAAGAAAAAGGGTAATTAAGTCATAATGCTCTCATTTTTATAAAAGCTAAAATGTAATATTTGCCATTGCCAGAGGTTAGTTTGAGGCGCGTTTGGCGTTTTCAAGTCACCGTGCCCAACGGGAGAAGGTTGGGGTACCATCCGTCACGTGACCCACGTGAAAACTGCCCCAACGGTCCGTTAGAAAAAAACTTCACATCCATTGCTGCCGTCTACCGTGAAACAAAAACCAGCGTGTCCAACAGAGAGGGAAAATGATTGGAGAGAAGGGGAAGCTACTGTATAATGTGTACAGAGCCCTAACCTACGGTCTCTCTCCATTTCTCTACCTTCATCTACGTTTCCGCACTCTCCAGGGCATCGAACACCCTGTCCGGTGGCCGGAGCGTCTTGGCCGTCCTTCTACCTCACGCCCTCCCGGCCATCTCATATGGTTCCACACCGCCTCTTTAGGTCCGGTCCAACTCTTTTTTCTTTTGTTTTTCTATGCAATCAAACGGAACCTTGATTTTCTTATTTCTTCATTTTTATTTTTAAATTTACTTTCTCTTTTGTTGGGGGAGAGCCTCGTGAAAACGCAGGTGAGGGGGTTTTGGATTTTCATTTTTAATATTTAAAGCGAAGTTTCGGAAGTTCTTTTCTTTTATTTTCCTTCGTTTTCTCTGCAATCAAACAAAAGCTTATCATCATCATCTTTATCATTATTATTAACTCACTAAGCATTATCAGGACCATGCTTATGTCCTATATCCTAATAATAATAATAAATAACATTATGTTTTTCAATCATTACGATTTTATAAAGTAATCGTCATGAAGATGATAATAATTTAATATGTTAATGATGATAACAACGACAATAAAAATAATTTATTGTCAATCAGGTGAAGGAATGGCTGCAATCCCAGTAATCAAACGCTGTATTGAGGAAAGACCCGATTGTACCATTTTGATGACTTCAACTACTGCGTCTGCATTGTAAGCGGAATCTTTCTAATTTTCTTCTTTTCCCCTCGGGTTTGTTTTCTTTTTGAATGTTGAGATTTTGGTGCTTTTTGAAGGAGTTTTCATGGTATAGTGACCTCTGATTAAATCGAACCTTGAAAGCAAATGATAGCTCTGCTTTCTCGGACAAATTAGAGGGGACCATTTTTGGGGCTGATTTAAAATGTATTTTCAATGGCATCTTAGGAGAATACTTCAAGAAAGAAGGCAATAAAAAAAAGAAGAATAGAGGCAAAAATTGAGAAACTAGACTCAGACTGTAATTGTTAACCCCACGTAATTTTGTTTTGTAGGATGGATAAGCTTTAGTGAAATATCTATAGAGAGCCATTCTTAACTGTCATCCTTAAGCTAGAATATACTATGTGTTATGGCTGTCTGAAAAACATGTCTTTTTGGCGATCTTCAAGCATTACGAATGGAGCATATAAAAGTTTTCTTACCCAAAATCATATCCTACACCATTTGATAATACAAAGACATACGCATCTTCTTGGTGATCTTCAAGCATTATAAATGGAGCATAGTAAAAAGTTTTATTAGTAATAACCATATCCTATGTCACTTGATAATTTACTTCTATTTGTATAGCCTTTCATGAAGCGCATTTAGGTTTCTCTTGTATACTCCCTGTATACTTTGGGTTGCCTTTCAAGCTCCCTTTTTTTAATATATATTTGTGCTTTTGCCTATCAAAAAAAAAAAATGAAGCGCAACATTGACTGTCAAGGATATAGCAGTCTTAGTTTTCCTATTCATGGTTTATTTCCATTTTACAATTTTTATCTTAAAAAAAGTCAAATACCTGGAATAGATTGGTTCATTTCTAGACTAAGTTGTCTTAATGCCCAAAAAATACCATTATTGCTTTAAATAGTTGGTCTGAATGTGTATGCTAAGATACTATGCCAGATATCTAATTTCTTTTTGATCACTAACTATAAGAGTATCTTTTTGGGCATCAACACATCATTGCCAGGTTAAATATTGAATCATAAACCTCATTGCCATAGAACTGCTCTATTATCTCAAGATGCACAGATGTTTGATTCAAATCCATTTATAAGTTTTCCAACTTGTGTTGCTTGTCAAACTTCTCTGAAGCAAGACACTTCCTTCATTGTACCCTTTCTCTCACATATCTCCACCAATCAGCATATACCTTTGGCAAACAGTTTTGCTTTCACTTATGCAATGGTACCATTAAGTTTAGAAATGAGCATATATTAGTTAAAAGATTGAAAGAGCAACTGCATTATCTTTCATTGAACATAACCATGCTATGCTTGAATGATGTTCTACAAAGGTGATCAATTGCAAGAACTTGCCCAGGTTCAATCTCTTGCAAGATTCCAAACATTTCTATAATCAATTTCAAGTGAAACTAGTCTATGTTTATCTACCATAGGATGAAGGTCACATGTGAGAAGTAGGTTATTTATTGTCGGGCACTTGCCAAGGTTCAACCTCTAATAAGATTCACATCCTAATATAATTATTAAATCCAACAAGGATTGTAAATACTTTGAATTTGAAGAACTAGGTGATCTAATTTGAAGTGCAACCATTTGAGAGTGAACCATAAAAGCATACTAGCCTTTGACATTGGGATCGTAGCAGTATAGCGTTTCTAATGCGTACTTCTTTCCAATTGTTTTCAGTGTCTGTAGGCCCTGTTTATTATGCAAAAAGCTCAATGAAGTTTTTCATATTTATAAGTAAAAACCTATGATGAGATTTCACACGCATTAAGTGATTTTATGATTTAATGTAGATGGTGATCCAAAAGAGAGTTTGAGATATAGTATACAAATGATAAATAATAAAGGCCTGTGACTATATTCCATTGCCAAGCAACAGAGTTTGTGAAAACATAAACAGGAATAAGATGCCAAAAAGCTTTTAAACATACAAAACACATTTATACTATATTCAGAAGTTCCTTTTCTTATAACTGAAGAACGTTGGTAAGGATTCTGGAAACAGGGAAGCACCTGAATGAGCAAGTATGGAAGTTCTGAAAATTTTCTATATAGATTGGCTCTATATAGAAGAATTCTGTACTGCTTAAACCATTTGACTCGATTGAGTTGATTGTCATTATATGGGTTGTATTCTTATGTCCAATGCTTATACCATAACCCATTTAATTTATATGCCACAGCAAGTGTGCTTTCTGACATTGCAGTTGATTCCATTTGATATCATGCTGCTGATCAATAGAAGTCTCTGTTCCTGAAATTGCTTCTAGATAAACCATCATAGCTTATGTGGAACAAACTTATGCTTCTAGTTTTGAAAGTTAACCATGTTTTGGATTTCAACTTCAAATGAAGCTTTGGTTCCTTAGGAAGTAAATGAACTTGCACGAGTTAACAGAATATGCAAACCAAAACATTTCTCAACCTTAAACTTAAGTTGGACCTGAACGGCTTTATGTTTTAAACCTTGGTCCTTGGTTTACAAGCTTAATTTAAAGCAGTGACAATGCATTAGTACTTTTTTTTTTTTTTTGTGGGTTGGGGGGGTGGTGGTGGAGGGGGATCAGAAAAATGCTTTAATATTTGTTTAAAGAAGTAAATGCTATAATTGTTTGAATGAAATATACAAAGTTGTAACTTCTTTAAACTTATTTTTGTTTTTGTATGTGCCTTTTCCTTTTGAGTGCAGTGAAATAATAACGAATCAGCTCCCTACTGGTGTCATATATCAGGTATCTATTTGAGGATTCTCTCACATGGTCTTGTGTATTTATAAAGTTTTGCTTTTGTTTTTATTCCTAGGAGTTACTTGATTATGGTAGCCTAGACTCAGTTTTAGCTGAGTACTTTTTTTTTGCTTTTCCTTTTTTACAGTGCACTCCTAAAGTGGTTTGGGGTGTTGCTGAAGTATCAGTTATTTTCTTTCTGTTAGTAGCATAGTCATTTTGACTATAATGCTGCCTTGTAATGTCTTGCATTCCTTTAGTTTTGCCTTTTGTGTGTTTTCAATTATGTTATTTGGGATTTTAACACATGATGTGCTGCTTTGTTGAGCTTATACTTGAAGATTACTGCGTGACTTCAGTGGATGTTACCCTGGGTGGAAGTAAAACCCAGTATAATTTTGCATTTCAGTCCTTATTGATTGGGCATTGTTCTTTTTTATTTCTTTTTTCCTTCCTCATGTTCATGGTTCAACTTCTTGTTACATTTTGTGACACACTTAGAATTTTTTTCCCTTGTTTAATGTTTCTTGTGATCTTTCATTTGCAACCTTTCCAGTCTCCTTCACCAATTTTTATTTTCTGGTTCAAGAGACTGGATTCTTTTTTTTTTTTTTCTTTTTTCTTTTTTTTTTGTGACAGAATTTAATGCTTTTGTATCAATTTTGAATTTTCATGGATTATTTATTATCAGTTTAGCTGAATAAAAGTATTTTATATATATTTTTTGTGGTGTATTTGAACATCCTACATGAACCAGTTTGCCCCACTTGATATTCCTGCTGCTATGGATGCTTTCCTTGGCTATTGGAAGCCCAATGCTGTCATGCTAATGGAGTGTGAACTGTGGCCAAATCTTATTTTAGGAGCTGCAAGAAATGGTGTAAGTTATTCTTTATCATTCATAAATATACTTATTGACATGGACTACTTTGGAGAGGAACAGCATGAATTGCATAACCCATAGTTCCATGATACTTTAACTTGATTGAAATTTTAGTTTCTATAATCAATTGGTTTAAAGGTATTATCGTTTCTTGACCAGTGGTCATCTATTGAAATATGAAAATATTGCTTTAAGTTACATATCTATATTTTGCATTTATACGAAGATATGCACACATGATTACACATGTGGAGAGACATGCTTGATTGATTTATGCACTGTTCCTCATGCAATAATGAACTGCATCCTAATAATTTTCAGATTGCACTGGCATTATTAAATGCTCGGATGTCTGCAAAATCCTTTTCACGTTGGTCTCGACCTGTGCTTCTTCCGTTGATTTCCTTAATGCTGTCAAAGTTTTCCTTGATTGTCCCATTGGTATGTAGCATATACTAGATTTTAATACCATAGTAGTTCATGTCTTATGTTTTGTCATCACTGATCTTTTTTTTTTTTTGATAAGTGTTTTGTCATCACTGATCTTGTTGTATGTCGTAGAGCACCATGCAGGGAATCCGCTTTCAGCTATTGCAAGCCCCACCATATGTCATCAACTTTTCTGGTGACCTGAAATATAGTATGCTCACCAATTCAGTATATGAAATTCTTCAGTAAATATTGTATATTGAAACATTAAAACAGCAGATGGTCCATGATGAAATTCTTCCACTAATATGTGACCACAGATCATGGTTTATTTCAATACCTTCTAATCTCACTTACCCCATCTAAGTCTGTTATTTATGTTTCATTATCCTGTCAATAATTATATTTTGGTTATAATTGAATCTTTTATTTAGTTTTTTATCCTGTCTATAGTAATATTTTAATTATAACAGAAGAAGATTGATGTGGCTGTTCCTCTTTTTTATATTCTTTCTTTTCAGCGGTTGAAGAATTTGACATTTCCAAAAGAGGGGTACAAAGTATAGAAGAACTTAAGGTGCAGCTTGCCCATAGGCGGGTTTGGATGGTTTCTTCCATACATAGGGGTGAAGAAAAAGGTCAGTCACTGGTACTTGGCCTCTGTTACTGTTTTGCTAATTTTTCAATTTGTGGTGCCTGATGTGCTTCAAAATACTGTAGAGACATCTTGTAGCCCCAATTATATGGTATTACATTGCCACATGAATTTAGTTGTTGGGTTTTGAAAATTTGATGCTGTGACTATTAGAATTGGTATATTTTGGTTGTGTGATGCCATTGAGGCTGGATATGTTATCATTACCAAAATAGTATTACATTTTATCTGCTTAGTTTGTAAGTATTTGCTCCTTTTTTTTGGGCAACTTTAAGTTTGAGTTTCCTGCAATGGGCTTTACTTGAATTTGCGTCATTTTCTTAAGTTCCTTTTTATATTTGACTGGCATTTTCTGATGGAGAGTTATTATCTCCACCAAGTATTTTTTTTCTTGTTTCTTTGAATTTCTTTTAACATTTTTTTCCTAAAATAAAAAAATCAATGTTCAATATGATGGACAATTTAACAACTATGCTTTTGATATGAGCTTGTCTTTTGCAGAATTTAGTCTAGTATAATATTTGATTTGACAGCCCTTCAGGAAAGTTCTTAGATTTCTATATCCACTTGGTATAAGTAAGGCTGCTGCTAATGTACCAGCCTATTTATTCACAGCTCTGCTTGGCCTGCCAGTCAGCTCATTCAGGCTTTTTTACTTAGCAAATGAGCTGAGTTTGAGCCCCATTTCAAAGCTTTTATTATTAACAAGCCAAGCACAAACAAACTGAGCTTGTGAATAGGAAGTGTAATGGTGACTATGTAATTTCATTTTCAGGTTAATTTATAAGTTGATGAAGCCTTTTGTAACACTTAGCTTACTTGGTCAAAATAAAACTACTAAAATATTATTAAAAACCTAGACTTATTGTTATTATCATTTGATAGGTTATTAAAAAACTAGACTTATGTGAAGTGTGGCCAACTCTTGCATGATAATATTCTGCTCTCATGCCACCAGGCAGCTTTTATGCTTTGTCAATCTAATTTGGAGAAATGCTTAATATATAATATGCAGTTATGCTAGGAGTTCACAAAGTTCTAATGCGAATGCACCCTGATATGGTCACCATTATTGTGCCTCGATATCCACAGCATGGACGTGAGATTGCTATAGTATGGTTTCGACGCTTTTTTTCTTTTTCTTTTTTTTGAAATATCACAGTACTTGTGTAGTTTTTCATGTCTTGTGACACTTAATATGTTTCATTCATCTCTCTCCCATTTATATAGGATAGTACTAGAATATGACATCACATCGTTGTCTTAATAACTCAAAAAGGTGCCACTGCATCAATTTTTTTCAAGGAGAAAAGCGGAATTGATTAACCCTATTGTTTTTTTTTTATGAGATTGATTCACCCTATTATCACAACCAAGTGCATGCCTCATACATCAGTTAGGGCATCAAAAAAACAGGTGCTTACCATATACTATGATGAAGGAACCTCAAAGGTTGAATCCTAAGGCAGAAACCTCTAAAGCTGTTGAGATACTTCTTTGTGCTATTTACAATTAGAGATTGTCATTGGTTGAATGGAAAAATTTACTGTAGAGTGTTTCATCATAAAATGATAAACAGTATAACATAGTTCTTTATGGTTATTTTAAATAAAGTTATGTTCCTGATAGAAAACAATGAATAATGTATAGGATTCCTTTGCTGAGATATTCACTGACTACTTGAAAGTGTGTGCCTTTATATCATGTTAAATATCTGATCTGCCTTTGCCTTGAATAGTGCAGGAACTGCAGAAAGAAGGGCTGAGTGTAGCTCTGAGGTCACGTGATGAGAAACTTGTGTCAGGGACAAGTATATATGTGGTGGACACATTAGGTCTGTGTTTCTTTTCTGTTCCTTTCTTTTTCTTTTTTTGCTGCATGTATTTTCTGAATTCAGCCTACTACAATAATTTAGGAACCAAGAACTTCTCTTATCATCATTTTTTGATAATGCCTATGTAGATCCTTCATTTTGTCTTCTTGGCACTTGATAGTTAGAGTTTGCCTTCCTCCATGATATGTCACCTTATTGTACACTTAGGGTCCTCTTTTAAGCTGTTTTTGAGTCTCCTTTGGTGGTCCACTATGATTCTTTCGATCATTGTCTTTTAGATATATCTTGGAGGAATTATGTATATTCTTATTGTGATGATTAGTGACCTCTAGTTTTTTGGTCTAGGATTTTGTTTTGTTTTAGTAATGCCTTATTTTGTTAATTTTGTTGATTTTTCGTGTATATAGGTTTGACTTTGTTTTTCTTATTGTATGATTTTAGGATTAGAGGAATACTAGATTGATTTTGGTGATTTTGGATTGTATGTGGGTTATTTTGATATTTTGAGTGCATGTGATTGATTTTATTGCACGATTGATATTTAATTTTTAGCATGTGAATGAGGAGCATTCTTGGTATATGAATGTTTAAATTGAAGTCCAAATTCTTTTGTTGTTTTTAATTTGCAGTGCTTTTAAGGGAGAAACACCTATTAAGTGTTTATCTAGGGAACACAAGTGTTTTTCTAAGTAAAAGTGCTCTTTCAATTGTTTCCAAACACCTAATTTTTGTTAGGAAAATACTTTTAAGTATTAGGAAGTGTGTTTGGTGCTGCTAGAAGCACTCCCAAATGAACTCTTACCATCACATATAGCCAAGAGCTTTAAAGGAAGTCACATCCTATAGCCAAGAACTTAGCTTAACTTTTCTTTTCTGTTTTTTTTTATAGATATCTTTAACTTTTCTAATTGTATGTTGAATTTATGATATCCAACTTGATTTGGGTCCCATGAGAATATGGCATGACGATTTATTTTCTTTGTCGTTTTATATTAGTTCTCTTTTTAACCTTAAGTATTATTGTAACTTCTTATTGTTTGGTGAATCTTTTACGGTTATAGGAATCTAATGTTAGTTCCAACATTTTTCATATTGATTGGGATTAGTTATTTGATGTTTTTGCTAGCTTTAGTGCTTTAAGTAACTTACAAACAAGTCTCTTTGGTGTGATATAAGGGGTAAACTTCAATGTGAGCATTAAAGTTTATGAACATTTTCAAAATTAGAATGAGAAAATATAATAAAAAAAAAACAGAATATATAAAATTATTTAATTCAGTGTCCTTTGATGCCACATGATTAAGTCTTTAGTATCTAGCTTATTTTTGACACATATTTGTATATTTCTGATCTGAAGTTTCGAAATTTTCAAAACCAAAAGGCTACAAAGAAACACATACTCAATGTTCAATTTGTTCATATTATATTTGGCTTGAGTGAGAGACGCATATCTAACTAGCCTTTAAGTGTGAGAAAGATGTATAATGAGAGCCTCACTCCCAGGTCTATGAGCTTCAGGTTTCTTAAACCTCAAGTTCACCCCTCTAGGCATTTCAGGAACATTTTAGACGTAACTTACTAGATTATTTCAATATGAATATCAGACCTTATATGTGTGAAACCTGGGGTGCTTGTTCTTTAGGAAGTTCATTCCAAGAAATCCATATATATCTTCTGAAGTTCTTTTGCAGGTGAACTGAGACACTTTTATACGCTAACTCCCATAGCAGTAATTGGAGGTTCTTTCTTGCCTGGTTTAACTGGCCATAACATTTCGGAAGCTGCTGCAGCTGGCTGTGCTGTTCTGACTGGTGAATATTTTCTGTAAAAGCCTATCTTATTTGCTTCACATGCGATTCTAATGATGCTGTTAATTTCAGGTCATCATGTTGGGCATTTTTCGGATATGGTACTGAAAATGCAACGATCGAATCCTTTGTCAGTTCTGCAGGTATGAAGAACCTCTTGTTTGTATTTTCCTGTTTTCTGTGTAAAGTTCAAATAGTTGAAGTAAGTGTTAAATGGATAAAGGATATTAGTGCTTGCAGGACTGAAAGGTGAAGGATGAGGGTTAGGTTGAGGCCTCATGAGGTGTGCTGCTTATATAAGGAATTTAGGTAGTGGTAACAGTTGTGGGTGTATGAGTAAGTAACAACATGTTGTCATGTTTGGATGGCAGCTTCTGGGGTTGAGAGTAGATTTAATGTTAGGGTAGAATCAATTTGGCTTGCAGCTTATGCTGGAAATTTTAAATTAGGTTTGGTTCTGTGCAAATTAGAGTTACCAAGGGTGACAGTAGCTAGGTCTAGGAAGGATCATGGCCAGCTGAAAGTAAAGAGCAAATGAAAGTGACTACTTCCTGTGAATTGTACAAGATAAAAGGAAACTAGCATGGAAATAGAAGAAAGGGTATAACCTACAAGATTCGTACTAAGTGTGTCTAGACATCGTCCCTAGAGAAGCCTTTGATCCTGTAAAGTTCTGAACCACTCATATCTATTGCAGAAATATGTAATGATTTTTCCATTGATCAAAAAGAAAGAGTCACAACCTATATATAAACCCTTCTTTAACCTGACCCAAATATTTGATCAATCACCACACAGACTGACTAATCAAAATAAAGATAGCATAGAAACTGACAAACCAATCAAAATAAAGTGAAGAAAAACACATAACATGAATAACTAGGACACCAGTTGCCTCACCCAATTCCACACTAGGTTGATTGCTCCTTTGTGCCCCCAAATTTAATGTGTAATCCTTGTTCATACATATCTTGTTTCCCTTGGAGTAAAAGAATGGAATTATTTTTTGCAGAATTACTAATTTTCCAATTAATATCTCATACCATCTATCTATTTTTTGCTATCCCAAAGCGGGGGATTTGTCTTTTGAGGTTCTAGTTCATGTAAATTTGAAGCTGGTTAACAATTTTGTGTTCTTGGTCCATATGAGCCTAACTTGTTCCAGTATCAGTTTGTATGCTGCATATAATAATAAATTATATGAGTTGACTCTGCTTTTTGTCAGTAGACTTGAAAATTTAACATATCTTGGCAGATTGTCAGAGTCTAAGTGATTTGTGATTTGAAACAGATGGATCAATGGATATTCATTGATTTAATGGGTTGAAAGGGACCTAAATCAACGATTGATACCACTAGTTGAATAACCTTCTGTTTTGGAGTTGAATAATCTTCCATTTTGGACCAAACCTTTAGATGGTGGTGCTAGAAAGAGACAGCTATGCTGGGTTAAGTATTAAGGTGCAAGACATACATTATGAACCCAAATCTTACAAGCTTTAACTTTTAGGGGAGTTGGTTGTTCAACATGGTATTAGAGCCTTGTTTGGTGGGTGTGGTCATATGTTCAAACCTTACCACATTTATTTCTTCAGTTTATTAAGCCCAAAAGAGGCTAATTTATTAAGCCCTCATGTAAGACCAAAGGAGGCTACCTACATGTGAGGGAGAGTGTTAGAATGATGTCCATTGTGGACTCAAAATCTTACAAGTTAAAGCTTTTAGGAAAGTTGATTTCTCAATAAGGTTGTGTTTATTTTTTTGATGACAATTTCAAATTTAGCGGGGATTCTTAGCCATTCATCTCTATATTCTTGTTAAGGATGGAAGTTGGCCCAAGCTCAGCCTGAACTATTAGTCCTCTTTCAAGCTTCACCACACTCAGTCTCAACCTAAATTCTTGGGTCAGGAATTGTTATAGCTATGCTATCAACTGTAGTAATGATGCATGAGTGATGAACCTTGTATGCTTCCAAGGATCGACAGAAGCTTAACATGAAGTAACTTTGTGTTGGAAATCCAATCTTAAGGTGCACCCAACCTGAATGAGGTGAGGCTCAATATTAATTCTTGAATTTTGGGGCTCATACTGTTTCTGTTTACTTGGTCTAAGCCCCAGACCATCTACAGTTTGATTCTTGAGGCATGGCAGTGCAGATTTTGGAAGTAGTGATAACAGTCTGATACTCCTTACGATATACTGCTTCACCTAAGAATCACATATGTAACTTTTGGCCTCGGTACAATTAACAATCATGTAACCTTAGGAAAGCTGCAATTTTTGTAGTTTTTTCCTTTACAAAATCCAGGTCTTAGACATTTTTTCCTTGTGTAAGATGCCAGTGCTCTTGCAGGTTTCTGCAGAAGAACTTGAGGAAGCTCTCAGTGAGCTTTTCAGCAATAGTGAAATTCTGGAAGCACGTTGTCTGGCTGCAAAACAAGCATTTCAAGCTCTGTCAAGCGGGATTGTTGCAAATGTTTGGAATCAACTAAATTTCAATGTTCTCAGACAGGCTTTGTGTTAATGAAGGCTGGTGAACAATAAAATTGAAAGTGACAGTTGAGTTTGTCTGCCTGCTTCTTCTGCATCAAGGTACGGCATGGTTAATGGCATTTAGCATGCCCAAGACCAGTTTGCCCTGGTGCTGCAAATTGTGCATGATTTTTGTTAACCTGTTGTTTTATTAGTCATGAAATCTTCTATTGTTAATCATTGTTTATAATTAACTTTAGAAACAACTCTAATACAATAAGAAAGTGGCACATAGACAAATTTGTCCTTGTGTCATGCCGGCTCCATGGCAATGGAGTAGAATAAAAGGATTTTCCCCCTGAACCTGTTCTTGTTATCGCTGTCTGTCTCTCTGCCTCACTTAAGAGGCAATATTTAGTTTCAATTTTGGGTTCTTTTTCTCTGGTGACAATTTTTAACTCTGGATTCCTGGTATTCTGGATGTAGAACTAGTTTGCTGAAATTCATCAATTTCTGATTTTTTACAGGTGGACAATATTTTAGCTTGGTTCAGGTTAAATATCAATGGAAGTAAAAAAAAATGCTAAGAACCATTCTTAATGGGCAAGTGATGAGAGGATCATTCTAATGAAGAAGTATTTGAGTTTCCTAATTTGAAGCGTCTGCATTCATGGTATCACTTATCTAATGCCTAAGCTCTCATCATGTGTCTTACAAAGTTGGGTTTATGCATAGATATTGAGCTTTGTGGAGCTCCCTACCCGCTGATAACAGTAGTTCCAGTAACAAAATTGGAAAATTCTACTGTCCTTTAGGTATTTTATACCCTAAGAATTTCACCTATTGAAAGTTTGAAAGTCAATTTTAATTCAATTTCAATGATCCGAGTTGATGAAAATTCGACTGTCCCTCTGTCGGTATAATACACTTACGAATTTAACTTATTGTATGTTTTAAAGTCAATTTAATTTGATTTCAATGGGTTGATGTTCATATACCCTGAAGTATGTTACTTGAGTTATCTCTGTTCCAACCCAGGGTTATTTACCAAAATTATGTAAACAAGAGCTTGACAAAAGGCTAACCTAGGGATATTCAACAAAATTATGTAAATAGGAGCTTGACAAAAACCCAACCAAGGATTATTCAACAAAATTATGTAAACAAGCATGACAAGAACTTGGGTGTTGTGTTTCAAGCATCAAAGGTCTCGTAGATGCTCTTTAGATTAGGTAAAATACTAAGGTACCATGACGGTACTTGTCAAACAAAAGATCTAAACCATTAAATATATTTAATGAGGACTAGATTGTATATATGTCTATAAACTTGGATGTTGTGCTTTACGCATCAAAGGTCTCGTAGATGCTCTTTAGATTAGGTAAAATGCTAAGGTACTATGATGGTACTTATCAAACAAAAGATCTGAACCAATAAATGTATTCAATGAGAACTAGACTGTATATATGTATATAAACTTGGGTGTTGTGCTTCAAACATCAAAGGTCTCATAGATGCTCTTTAGATTAGGTAAAATGCTAAGGTACCATGATGGTGCTTATCAAACAAAAGATTTGAACTATTAAATATATTCAATGAGGACTAGACTGTATATATGTATATAAACTTGAATGTTGTGCTTCAAGCATCAAAGGTCTCGTAGATGCTCTTTAGATTAGGTAAAATGCTAAGGTACCATGACGGTACTTATCAAACAAAATATTTGAACCATTAAATATATTCAATGAGAATTAGACTATATATATATATATACTTGACAAAAACCTAACCTAGGCTAGGGTTGTTCAACAAAATTATGTAAATAGGAGCTTGACAAAAACCAACCAAGGATTATTCAACAAAATTATGTAGGCAAGAGTATGACAAGAACTTGGATGTTGTGCTTCAAGCATCAAAGGTCTCATAGATGCTCTTTAGATAGGGAAAATGCTAACGTACTATAACGGTACCTATCAAACAAAAGATCTGAATAATTAAATATATTCGATGAGATCTAGACTCTATACACACACATATATATATATAAAGTACAAAAAAGTACAAGATATCACAAGTTCTCACTTGGATGTACTCATTGGTGCTTCAAGCTGCTCTTTAGATCAGGGAAAATGCTTAGGTATCATGGTAGTATTTATCAAACAAAAGATCTAAATCATTAAATATATTTGGTGAGATCTAAATCATAATTCACACACACACATATATATATATGTATATACAAAATAAAAGGAACAAAATTAGGCTCTTGGATTAGAAAACTAGTAGATATCACAAGTTCTCACTTGGATGTACTCACTTATGGATGAGTGATGAGATAAATTTTACGCTTTGTTAAATAAGCCAAGGACTCGATGAGATTTTCTGGTATTTCAATGAGAAGAAATCCCGTAACTTTGGACATCCAAATGTGGCAATTCTATGACTTCGATGAGATTAAATCTAAAGTTTAGACCTCCAAATGTCTACTAGTGGAAAATATGTGAATTTGATTATTCCCTGGGAGAGAATGCCATATTGGTAGACAATACCATCGGAGCTGTAGTCCTAGCACGTTGATCCTCTTGAAAAGCCGTTGAGTAGTGGTCCGGAGTCCTTCCACAAGCTCAGCACCAACTTCTTCTCGTTCACATTGCAAGAGAACTGGTTTGCAAGGGAATGGATGATGTTCTGGAATAGAAACTCATCACAGGGTATAGCCAGAGGACCCTCCTTACTCTGACCGTACTCTTCATAAGCCTGGTCTAGCAGCTGCTGGAGAAGTGGGTGGTTCAAGTAGTCAGCCCTTATAACAAACCTCCTCCTAGCTTCGCCTACTGTCACTGCTACGTGGCCTGGCGGAACATCTCGGGGCGGTTTCTTTCCACCACCACTGCCCGGTTTCCGCCACATGCAAGTCCTTCTGAGCTTCACAATGTTAGAGATGTTACATCTCACACACTCTGTATGAGAGGCCATGAATGAAGAGACTAGAGGTGTTCTCGTCTTCTGAGTTGGGAGTGAACTTATTTTTAATCTGCTTAAATCAAGATGATCAAGATGTTGTACATTCGTATCCTCTACTTTTCGTGCAGTTATGAATCACAACCACCCAGCCACGCCATAGTGGTTCATATCTTTTAGCCTTTCGGGGGAAGTGACCCAAATATGGGAGGGTGCTTCCAAAGACGTGAAAAATAATAACTGTAGAGAAAGTGTCCAGAATTGACCATTTGCCATGTGCCCTTTTAACTGATTTGGGTCTTGAAAATAACACTGAATGGCACAACAATAACGCTTCATTTACGTACAGTTCCCAACATGCCCAACTGTGTTACATATGACTCATGGGATTGTAGAACTGTAGAGAATAAATTATACTTGATAAATAGATTGGTGAGGGGTGCATGATGAGAAGAGACCCAAGAAGCATGTGTCTCTTGGGGGTATGTGGCCTGCTTTCATGTGTGCCCACGTGTGGTGCTTTGCCAGCTGGGACTGACATTCATACGTGATCACACGTGTGACAAACTGATGAGCTGTCAAATATGTACTTGGGTGGAGAGGGGCCCATCTGTTTTCCTTGCCAACATATGTTATTCAATTGACGAGGGGACTGTTTATGGTTTGCTCCACACAAGCAGATGCAATGGAGACTATGGTACAATTCTGTAAGTGGGTTTTTGTGGCTAGTGAGCAGCCAAGTAAAATATAGCTGTACCAACCAGATGGGGTGTGATGGATTGATGGGTCAGGTCAGACACATGGTGCATGGGAGGACACATGGGTTTGCCTCTTCCTTCCTTCCTATTATGGTCTTTGGAAGATCATCATCCGGACAAAACAAGTTTCACAATCTCGTAAGAGTCATCATCAAAGTGAAAAAAAGAAAAGAAAAAACAGTACATTCTTTCCTTTCTTCTTCCTTTCAGCTTATAGGATCCATTAGAGCTTGTCTGCAGTCTGCACTCCACATACAAATGAAACCATTGGTCCATGTATGCCTTTTGCCCAGTCATTTGAAATATTTAGGGTCGAATATTATGATTTTACTGAAGGTTTTTAGGGTTGATGTGCTCACTAAAATTTGTGACGATGACTGAGATATTTGTGGCAGACAACATGGGAGTGATTCAAATTAATTCCATTAATCTTGCAACGCTAGAGAACCAGAAACAACGAACTTCGATCCCATTCAAGAATCAAGACCTAACAGTAGTTTCCATGAGAGCAAGTGCAAATGAAGAATGGCTACCATTCCCCTCCGGTTAACAATCTCGAGTTTTAGGTAGGTTTTCATTGAAGTAGAACCACGGAGCCCCACGACCCCCTGGTACTTCATGTGATTCTAGGGGAGTGAACGATGTGATTATCTTCTTTATTCATTCCGACATGCAAGAGTTGGGTTGGTTTTGACAAGAAAGCTCTTTCTTTCCCTTTTTCTCTTGCTATTCAGAATTAAATTGCCTTGTTGAATAATGCATGATAATTCCATCAATGCTAAAATATTTTACAAAATTTAACAGGCAGTTTTCATTTTTCATAAAAATAATATGATATATCAATGGACATGCAGAAAAATTATCAGAACCAACAGTAGAATCGTCGGATCCACATGATAAATAATTTTCCTTTACAACCTGTTAACCGCACATCCATATGAAGTTATTGACTTAAGGCAGCCCCCGATTGAAGCGGATGATTGCTAACTCCCATCGTTCTCATTTGTCGAGCTCACCTCTAGGTGGGGTGTCAATTCCACACGTCGTGTTTTTGTCACGTCAAAAGTCTAGATATTTTATTACATATGCCAATTTAAACCCGACACAAAAAATAATTATACCTAAACGTAAACTCAAATATTGCTTAATTATTAAATAGGTAATACATAATATAACTCGTTTAATAACTAGATCTTCTTATTTAACAATTAAGTTGAGGTAATGATTATTGTTTCAATTAAATGTGTTTATAACTTAATTAACCTATTTTATTTAAAATGAGTTAAATATTGGTTAAATAGTTTAAATTTATACTTAGATTAATTAACAGTATTATTAAATATATTAATTTATCTTAAATTTGCATTATGCATATAGATTTAAAAACTATTTATTTATAAAATAGGTTATATAAATTGACACGAATTTGATTTAAGTTTGATTATATCTTAATTTAAATTCACAAAAAAACATGTTATGTTCAAATCATATTGACAAATCGTATCAAAATTTATTATTCGTAACTACAAGTCTAAGTGAATTAAGCTGAAGTAGCCTTGTAATAATCCCTTTGAACGGAAGATTTTGGAATGGAAATTCTAAATGGGTTGTTGGAATAGACCTTGGGACCTACTTAGCTAAATCTAAAACTAATGTTTCATTCTCAGGATGTGACTTTTGAAATTCCATGCAATGGAAAATACTAATGAAATATACCTAAAAGGGATTAGTCTGTCATAAGGCATCCCAAAAAAGAGTTAATCTGCCACCAAACATGTCGATAAGGGGTACCAAAGTGATTCACTACCTCTAGGTCAAACTAAGCATATGACCTACTCAGTGGTGCCACCCCAACAAACTGCATCGTCACTTTGAAATTTAATATAAAAAGGCTACAAACAACCCATGATCGTGGGCATTTTTCATGCTTAAAAAAAAAAAAAAAAAGAGATGAGAGCATCTACGCAATGGTAGAAGAGTGGAAGTAGAAAGTGAACATATACCAGCAAAACAATCCAATAGTTTGATAGTTGGTAGATCCCTTTTGCCTAATTCCTATTAAATTAATTTCCACATGATACATTCTTCAAACCGATGTCAGGGCTTATGTAGAATTCATTCATACGCACAAGTTCACGTCTAGCCAACTGCAATGCTTTTATATTAAGTACTGTAATTGGATTTGAATAAAAAATTAAATTTGGAATTCCAAGCTTGGTCAAATGATTGATATCCAACAAAGGAAAATGGAGACACCTGCACTCCACTCAGATCTCAGGGTTAGCTTTATTTGGCCTTTAAATATTATGTTCCGTTACCCCAAACACCAATGGTCAAGCCAGGGGAAAAGGGCCATCTCCAGAAACTTCTTAATCTAAAGAAATAGTGCAGACCATGGACTTTTCCTCTCTAATCGATCACTCAACAACCTCCAAGAAAAGTGGTTTAAAAATTGATGGTAAACATGGTAGATATGTAGAAATTGGATGGTTATTGGTTGAGGCCAGCTAGAGAGAACCATGAAGACTTTGATTAGAACGCCAATCCCGCCTTCAATCTCTCACCTTCTGTTTTGTTGGGTTTCTGAGAAAAGATGGATAAACAAAAGCTGAGGTTGTTTCCTTCGCTTTCTCCGACAGCATCACTGTACCCGTGAGGACGAATGCCGAGAAATGAGCTTGCCCCTTTGATGGGCCCCCACCATGTGGCCTCAAAGAATTGAGGGGAAAAATACTCCCACGACTTCTTTTATTTGAATTCATCTATATTCCAGAGCTTATTTGAAAAAGTTGACTCTTTCTTTACAGATTCTTTCTTCTTTCTATACCACTCTCACTCACTCCATGTTGGCATGTTACTAGTATTTGCATTCATAGATACGTAATGCTTTCTGCAACTAATACTGCTTCTTGGTTTAGAGGAGTGTATATAAAGATTTAGAGTTTTTTCAACTGTGGTTGATAATCCAGTGTAAGGACGGTTTAGAGAGTTCCTGACTCCTGAGGGTATAACCCTGTATAGAATACAGATGAATTTTCTGTGTATGAGTAGAGTTTGGGTATTCTAACCTGCTGACCTTAGCTTGTAGAAATCTATAAGGAATGAGGGGAGAGATGATCATATCAGAAGAGGAAGGAGATGGAAATTGACACTTAACAGTGGGACTTAAAAGGGAAAGCGCCAAACTAGCTACAGGGAGTTTGATCTTCAAACTAAAGACAAGGCTCCAGACTACATGGATCCTTGACAACGAAAGAGCCAGCTTTTATCTTGTTTTTTATTTTCGAAGTGAGCAACTGCACAGATGTCATGACCAATTGACGACCATATACCAAAAGCCCACAAGGAGAAAAAAATTAAACAAACAAACAAACAAGGAGAAAATTTTTCTATCATTTGGCATAGTTACGTCTGTCATACTATTACTGTCTATGAAAAAGGAGAGAAAAAAAAAAGAATGATATGACAGCGGTTTATTGATGTTAGCTTAGGGGTTCTATCTTTGTTCATTATTCTTGGGTTGGTGGAGCAACTTTGCTTTCCTATCACTCAAAGTTGAGAAATGAATGATAGGGTATCGAATTATTTACTTCTCTTTATGAAAAAGCTTTTAAAACATCATGTCCATGTCTAATTGAATATTAGTACATACTGGAGAAAGCTTTGATTCTTACATGCTAGCACGGACCATGTGCGACGTGTCCATTTAGGCGGTCCATACTCCATACCATAGCCTGAGGCACCACCAAATTAACAAGTTCACTTAAAACCTAAACATTCTGTCCGCTTAAAAATTATTCCTTGAAGAAATCAAGCATTTCTTTTTGAAAAATAAAGTGCAACATCCATGGGTAAAAAAGAGAAAGTGAAAAAACAAAAGGAGATTCGTGATAATGTCTTGGTGGGTGCAACACCTACATGTCGGAAAAGTCAATTGAGTTGTGAAAATGTGGTTGATCCAATATTTAGTACCTATACAGAGTCAGAGACGTAGACTTAAAAACCTGCATAGCCACTTGGGTAGATCCATAAAAACTAGGTTGGTGATACCAATTCTTGGTCGGGCTGGGATTTGGGTGTTGGGAGGAAGAAGGAATGGGCTTCCTCATGTACACCCAAACTGCAAGTAGGGGTGGGTATCAGGGTATATATGTAGTTAATTATATGGATGAAGAAAGAGAGAGATTGAGTGGGGTAATCAAAGGCCATGATTGAGACTCAAAAATGCAGGGACCCCAGTTGTAATAGGTAAAAAAGAAAAAGAGGAAAAAGAAGGAAACCCAGAAGGGATGAGGATACCTTTTTAGCTTTTACTCATTCCATTCCGTAGGAGTGGAGAACAGCAATCATTCAAGCAACCATCCTCCACCTTATTGTCACCTTCCTTTAATCATAACCACACCCACTGTTAAGTAAGACAGAGAAAACCATAAACATAAGTATAGAGAGAGAGAAGGGGGGAGAGAGAGAGGAGAGATGGGGACGGGGTCTCTCTCCCTACGATTCAACTTTTCTTAAACCCCATATTTTTAAAACACTCTCCACCACCCTCTTCCCGCCCAACTCCTCCCACTTAACACATGGAGTTTTATGCGTTGCCTTTCTCCCTCTCCTTCCTCTCTCTTTCTTTCTCTCTCCTTCTCCTCCTCTCACCCTCTCTGTCTCTCTCTAACGATACCTTTGCACTCTCTCAGTTCCGCTCGCAGACCGACGTCCATGGCACTCTCATCTCCAACTGGACCGGCGCTGACGCCTGCTCTGGCGTGTGGCGTGGCGTCCGTTGTTTCGATGGTCGAGTCGCCGTTCTTTCTCTACCTTCTTTATCTCTCCGTGGCCCCATAGACGCCCTCTCCGGTCTCAACCAGCTACGAATTCTTGATCTTCAGGGCAACCGTCTAAACGGCACTGTTTTGCCCATCGCTAATTGCACCAATCTCAAACTTGTGTACCTCGCTGGAAACGACTTTTCCGGTGAAATTCCGCCAGATTTTTCCTCACTCAGGCGATTGCTCCGGCTGGACCTCTCCGACAACAATCTACGTGGACCCATTCCGGCGTCTCTCTCCAGCTTGCCTCGTCTACTCACTCTTCGACTGGAAAACAATGTCCTCTCCGGTCAAGTCCCGGATCTCTCGGCGTCTCTCCCGAATCTCAAAGAGTTGAATTTGTCTAATAATGGGTTTTTCGGGCACTTACCCGAAGGTATGGCGAAGAAATTCGGTGACCGGAGCTTTCAGGGGAATGAAGGGCTATGCGGGTCGAGCCCTTTGCCCGCTTGTTCGTTCACGGAGGCTTCCCCGACGGCCGCTTCTGCCCAAACAGTTCCGTCAAACCCTAGCTCGTTGCCCTCTGCACCAATAATTGATGCGGAGAAGAAACGATCTCGAAAGGGGCTAAGCCCGGGAGCGATTGTGGCAATTGTGATAGCCAATTCAGTGCTATTGCTGGTAGTTGCTTCATTCGTTGTTGCATACTATTGTGGGAGGTATTCAAGGGAGGGCAGTTCGAATTCAAAGGCGGGTAGTGAGGGTGGGAGGAGAAGGAGAAGTGGGAGCAGCTCTGCTAGCGAGAAGAAGAAGGTGTATGCAAGCTATGGAGGTGGAGCAGATAGCGATGGGACCAACGCCACTGATCGAAGCAAGCTTGTGTTTTTTGATAGAAGGAAGCAGTTTGAGCTGGAGGATTTGCTGAGGGCGTCAGCTGAAATGCTCGGGAAAGGGAGCCTGGGGACAGTGTATAAGGCGGTGCTGGATGATGGGTGCACAGTAGCTGTGAAGAGGCTAAAGGATGCAAACCCATGCGCGAGGAAGGAGTTCGAGCAGTATATGGATGTGATTGGGAAGCTTAAGCACCCCAACATTGTGCGCTTCAGAGCCTACTATTATGCCAAGGAAGAAAAGCTCCTAGTGTATGATTATCTCCCCAATGGGAGCTTGCATTCTCTTCTTCATGGTTGGTATCTAGAACCACATAATCAATATTACGCTTTTTTATTTATTTATTATTCTCTAATGTGGTGGGTTGGATAAGCATTTTTTGACACTTGATCTTGTTAATGCAATTAGGAAACCGAGGTCCAGGAAGAATTCCCTTGGACTGGACTACAAGGATCAGCTTGGTGTTAGGGGCTGCTCGAGGCCTTGCCCGAATTCATGAAGAGTACACAGCATCCAAAATACCTCATGGGAATGTCAAATCTTCCAATATACTGCTTGATAAAAATGGTGTGGCTTGCATTTCTGATTTTGGGTTGGCACTGCTTTTGAACCCAGTTCACGCCACTGCAAGACTGGGAGGATACCGTGCTCCGGAGCAGTTGGAAATCAAGAGGCTCTCTCAGAAGGCGGATGTGTACAGCTTTGGGGTGCTGTTGTTAGAAGTACTTACTGGGAGAGCTCCATCACAGTATCCTTCCCCAAGTCGTCCTCGTGTGGAAGAAGAGGAACAAGGGGTGGATTTGCCAAAGTGGGTTAGATCGGTTGTGAAGGATGAATGGACAGCAGAGGTGTTCGATCAAGAACTTTTGAGGTACAAGAACATCGAGGAAGAGCTGGTGGCAATGCTTCAGGTGGGGATGGCCTGTGTTGTGCCACAACCAGAAAAGAGGCCTACCATGTCGGAAGTGGCCAAGATGATCGAGGATATCAGGGTGGAGCAATCTCCATTGGGAGAAGAGTACGACGAATCACGCAATTCACTTTCACCTTCACTGGCGACCACCGAAGATGGGCTAGCCGGCTACTGATCCTTGATTGGCTGATGCTGCTAAATGTACTACATGATTGCTCCATCACCTACCCCTCTCACTTGCATCCCCTCACTGCAAATTGTTGCTGTTCCTGGCCCTCTTCCTCAGGCTATGCTTTCTCCTGTGTTCCATTTTGCTTGTAATGTTTATAAGCTTTATGTTTCCTGGTTGTTGCAGGTGGCGAGATCCGATGATTTCACCAACTAGGCAACAATATAGTTTTATTTAGTCTTCTCCCATGTAATGTAATTTTTGACATTTGAATTAGTTATTAGTTGTTTCCCAAGAAAAAAAGGTCTAAATCTTCAAGGATGGATGGTAGCAACTTGATCAACTGATTGTCTCAGGAACTGCAATCAACGACAAGCCGGTTCACATGTATCACTCTCCACAGTTTCAGCCGAACTTGCACTTGGCCACGCAGCAAACGGCTCTTCCTCATCCAAGGGTGCATCCATAAGAGCAAAAAGCATAAATAACATTCACCACCACTGAAGACAGCCATTATGCTATTAATCTAATCTTTATGTTCCTAATAAATAAGAGATTTGATCTGATTATTTTCACCACACAATAAGATATGGAAGTCATAAATACTTCAAAATTACATTACCCTCGAATAACAATAGTTCCTCATTTCTCATTTCCCATATAATCAAACAGAAAATCGTTTAAGAGTAAAAAATAGTGAGATACAATCCCCCCAAATCTATGATATCAAAAGCCCTAGACATCACAGTGTTGCGTATCCAACGCAAAACACCAAATAGTCATTTACAGGAATGTGCTTGACATAGAGAACCAATTATCACGTGCGGAGTATATCAATACCAGCTTTTTTTCCAGCTCTAGCATCTTTTACCAATTCTTTTTATGTTTCAAAACACCATCCGACAAAGAGACGCATTGGAGAAAAAAACATGAATTTCCACATACTTCTGTGTATCATTGTCCAGTTGCCACAACTTTCTATTGTATCTCATTTTCAAAACTACTGTCAGTACACCACTTTCAGTACACTCAGTCATCAACATATCTGCATCTAACTCTGTTCTCCAACTAATGATTCTCTGAAAATTAATGCAATTTACAATATGAAAATACAAGAGGAAACTCCATAACAGTGAAGTAGACCATCAATCAGGCAGTTACCTTTGTAAACAATCAGTTACTGGCATCATGCATGTTAAGACTGTCATAGAAACTCAAATCCACCTTTCTCATGCATTTTAGAGGCTGATAATCAGGGGAATCATTTACTGAAATTAGTCCAAACCCCAATGGTGAAGCACTCAGCTGTGGAATGTAGGCGGCCCTCCACCATTTACTTTAAGGGACTGCTGGACAGTAATATGGTAGGAGGTTCTGAAGTTGATGCATGAGAAAGTAGATGCTTCATGAATATTTAACTAATCCTTCCCGTTTGATCGATCAGTGTACCAACTTGGTCCCCACACAATGCTCTTGAAATGTTTCCGGGCTCAAGAAGGTTGAAAACCACAACTGCACATAGAAATATAATTAAATTGTTACAGGTCCCAAAGGAACAAAAGAAAATTTAATGACATAATTCCATCCTTTCCCTCAAAGGGTTTGGCCACTCTCTGGCCTCCAGTTTAGACTGATGGCTAATCACATCAAAGTATATCCTATATACTTCCCTCCTTTCTCAACAACAGGGTGAATAGTTGAAACATTCACACTTCTATTGACCCTGATGTGAAGCGCATAATTAGTAACAACTCTATTCATCTTGATGTGACACATAAATTAGCAGAATGAAATGGAATATGTGTACCAATAGGATAGAGCAAATATACCAACCAGGAATTCTGTTCTCTTCACAGAATGTCATGGCCATCATGTCCATGGAGGTAGCACCACTGGAAACCAACTCCCTGAAGGAAATGTGCTCAAATGTAACATTATTGTTTCTGGAGTTGCAGTCATAAACACCATCTACATTGGTACCTTTGAGAACTGCATCAGCATTAACTGCAGCAAAAGAGTGTTCCAGATAATGCAAAACTGAGAGAAATAGAAACAAAAAAGAGCACATATCTCAAAAGTGGGACACCCACATATGCACTCAGACTAGGTAAATTAAATAAAACTTGGCATTTTCAATCAATCAAAAAGGTTAATGTGAGCCCTGTGAATGGGGAAAGACCCTACTTTCTGAAGCTCGAAGAGCAGCTGCTGTATCAGTGGAAAAGAGTGGATTTCCAGTGCCAGCACCAATACCACCAAATATTACAACTCTTCCTTTTTCAAGGTGTCGGATTGCCCGTTGCCGACTGTACGGCTCAGCAACCTCCTGCATTGCAAATGCGGTTTGCACACGTGTCTGAACACCCATCTTCTCTAAGGCTGACTGGAGCAATATAGAATTCATGACAGTTGCCATCATACTGGTCAGAATTGCAAAATTTACCACTCGTTTAGTTCATGACCAACCACAAACTTTAAAAAATAAAATCAAAATTTATCTGGCAATATCACATACTGCAAACAGTGGAAGAAATAACCTCTGCAACAAGCTAATGTAAAAAACATGAAAACAATGGTGAATCTTATGTTAGGTGGGTTGATTATGGGCCCATATAAGTGTCGGGTGCAGGAGTGTTTACAAGTGGCTGATCCTTCAAATCTCAAATTTTAGAATAGGGGATTCAGGTGAAAAAGGGTTCTTGAATATAACATAATAGAAGGAAACAAAATTCAATTAGAAGTGAAAAATACATACCCTTAAAGAAAACAAATGCTTTCTTCTCTTTCATCCCCATTTAAACAGATAAAATCAAAATAGTCAACACTAAAGTAAAATAAGAGTATCTGACAAAGATCACACAACCATACCCTATGCATGGGTTCAAATACAAGTGTTGGGTGTGAGTGTGTGCTAGGTGTTTGATCCTTTACATCTCAAATTTGAGGATAGGGAGACTCATTTGAAAAAGTATACTAAATAGTACTTAGATATGAAATGATAAAGAAAAACATTAATTAGAAATCTATTAAAACCAAAATAAAGGGATCGGAAAAGGATCCAACACATAGTTTTAAAAGGGGCAAGGTGCACCGAAGGCACAAAAGTCTCCTAGAGCTGCAACTCAAGATGCGCACTTGAGTGAAGTAAAATATGGTCTAAGATGCATATTAATTTTAAGATTTCAAACATTGAAAAGAAACATTCAACAAAAAAGTAATTAAATTATGTGAATTTTAATATACAATTAGAAATTTTATTTAAAAAGAAAATGTAAAGGAGACAAGGCGTGCCTCATTAAGAAGGTGCATATATTGACATGCGAGGCACTACAACTAGGGAGAGGTTGTGCCTTGAGCCTAGGTTCACTTAAGTTTGCCTTTTAAAACCATGATCCCACACCCACAATCTTGTTATATCATGTTGATGCTAGTATATTGAGTAAAAGTTGAAAAGTCTCGGTATCACAACTCACACTCTTATCATGTAATCTTGACAAGTGCCACATTGCAAGTTGAAGCATTCATGCTTCAATACATATGCAAGCATAGTTGTTAAAAACTTACCAAACGAAATACAAAACAACAAAACAATATAACCAAATGATACAATAATTTTTATTTTTATTTTTATTTTTATGTAAATCAATGCATATCATTGATCCACATCTCATCTTAAGTGTATTTTCCGATGCAAATACAATGATGCATGATATGAAACGTAATACAACAATACATAAACCTTTAGTTATTTTTCATAATTTAAAATAAAAATTGAATTCCAAAAAAAATTCTTAAAAAGAATTATCATATTAAATGTTTAAAATGTACTTTAATCTTAGAATTGATCATAAAATAAGAAGAAAATGGTAAAGCAATCTAACATGAAAAAGGTATGTACTTGCTATTGAACACACATGAAATATTGATAGTTAAATAAATTTATTCTCATAATGAATGTTGGTGAATTATCATTTGAATTTGAATGTTGACATTGAAAGTTAGGGTAAATAAAAACATTTACCAAATATATTTGAAATGAATGCTGGTGAATTATCATTTAAATGAATGTCTCATCCTTCTTGATCTTTTTAATTAATAAAAAAGATCAATTGGGTTTCTAGTAAAAAAATATGTATATACATATCATTTAAATATTTTGAATGTTAACATTGAAAATCATCAAGAATAAAATCTTTTACCTAATATATTAGTTTTTCCCCCTTTTTTGTGAGGAGGTGTGGGAATTTTTTCAATGTCAAAGGAATGATGACAAACGACACATAAAGACGTGTATATATATATATAACAACAATACATATAAATATATGCTTAGTTAGATATTGGGTTAAAAATTCAAAAAGTTTAGTTTTGTGGATTTCATGATGAGCCTATGCATTAAATTCATATTTTTAAATTGAAGATTTCAACACTCTAATTCACAATGTTTTCATACGGTATGACATAGTTTAATTTTTTATATCATGACATAGTTTAATTTTTTATATCATATTGCCTTTAATGGAATTGGTTACATCACTCTAAATTTCATGTCTTTGACATATATAGATTTCATATATGTATTGTCTCTTGAATTTTATCTTGTATTATAAATTTTTTCATAAAATAAATAAATAAATAAAATATGCATATGGTTTCTTTTTGTGTGTAAAATGTATGCATATTTTTTCCATTTATTTATTTTTATGGAAAAAAATTATAATGCATGAGATGATAAAATACAAGAGACAATACGATACACTATACAATTTATGAGTTAACAACTATGTATGCAACATAATAAGCTATAAGTCATGTAAAAAAGTCCAACCTATCAAAAAAAGAAGTCATGTAAAAAAGTCTACTAATATAGAGACCTAACCTTTGAGGTTAAACAAGCATAAAAAAAGAACTAAAAGAGAACTTCTGACAATATTCTCTCTTTCTAGTCTCTTTACTCAACTTTATCACAAATAGATTCCCAAATAGCTTCAAAGAAGAGTTTCTTCCCTTCACTTAATTTATGTGCTTAAACATTGTTGATTTCTTTAACATTTTTTTAGAGATAGCTCATAAAAGCCAACCTCGGTGTTTTTTTTTTTTTTCCTCTCTTTTTTCATAGGCAAATAGAGATATATCATCTACCACCTAGCAAAATAGACCATGTGCACTAGAAGTATACAAAGGGAACAATAATAAAAATGAAAATAGGAAACTATACGATAACCATATTCTACGTAGGACATCAATAAAATCAAGCAAAGAGCAATTAACCATCCCCAATGGGGACTCTATACCACTCCCTAAGGGATTTGATGAAAGTGTCTTTTAATCTCCAATCAATACTTCCACCTCATTGAAAATATTTGTTTTTTTTATCAGAACCTCATTGAAAATATGATAGTGAAGCTTTTTCAAAATTTACCAAAAAAGGCAACAAGGAGTTAATTCACCACATCTTCCCAAGCCTTCCAACCAAACAAGAGACATTGTATTGATTCTAGAAGAACCCACTGAATTCTAGAAATAAAAATAACATGTCCTGCAACAATCAAGCTTTTTGTTTGCTGATTCTACATTAGCTCTACAAAGATTACCCTTATTCATGAGACCACCCCCTCCTCATTATTTGGTTTATTGTTAAAAACCCCACACATCTCTTTCAAGGAAAAAAGAAAGATCCCTCAAGCACATTGAATGGTACAAATATGTAACTTGGAATCCTACCTTCTTCTACCCCTCCACAAGAGAGCATTCTCTCATTCCCAATGGAATTCACAGCCTCCACTCCTAAAAAGGCCTTCTAAAACAGAGATTTCAATGGCCTTGATCTCTCTTAATCAGCCCAAATATCCACCATTCTTGCAAATTAGGCGATAGCAAAACTATGAAAACTAAAGAATGCTTCGTTCAAGGAACTCCTCCCAACCCACCATACCGCCTCCCCTCCCATCCCCCCTTTCTTTTCCCCTTTTCCACAATCTATCCTTCTCACTAGCAAATTTTGATCAAAGTATTTCTTTCCTTCTAGGTGACTCCCTACTGGGAATCTCTTTAGATTTTTCCAATTTCACACTCACATTTTTAAGCAAGACAACCAACATAAACTATGTCAAATATTTAGGCTTCCTTGGGTGTCAGGGGTCTCCTTGGGATTCTTCTTCTTCTTCTTTGTCTAGGACAAGAGCTGGAAAATTTAGGCAAAGGGCAAGAGCAACCCTCACCAAAATCTGAGGGGATGGGCCAGCCTGAGTTGGATTTTCCCATTGATGCTCCTCTGCGAATGATGTTAAAGGACGGACAAACCATAGTTTTTCCACAAAACACAATTGGACTGCCTCCGAGTTCCAAGGCTGCCAATGCAGGGTCAAGGGACACCCATACATGGGATTCAACAATCCTTCTATCCTCAAGGGATGGCTCCAATGATATTTTGGAGGGAATGAGAATAGGGGATTTGCCTTAGAGTTCTCTCTTTGGGTTAACAAAAAAAATTTGTGGTTTTGTATAAAAGTGGGCGTGTTAGTAGAAGGTTAAGAAAATGACATTCTAAGGATTCTTTAAAAAGCAAAGGAGAGCATAGTTTTAAAAGGTGCAAGATGCACCTAAGGCACAAAAGTCCCTTATAGCTTAGGCGTACGGGCAACACAAGGTGAGCACTTGAGTGAGTAAAACTTGACCTATGATGCATATCAATTTTATAAAATATGATCTACAATCTAATCAAATTAATAAAAAAAAAAATTATGATTCCAAACATTTAAAAGAAACATTCAACAAAAAAATAATGAAATTATATAAATTTCAATTTACAGATAAAAATTTCAAGAATAAAAGTGTTTAAAAAGAAAAAGTAAAGGAGTGCCAAGGTGCACCTTTGTAACAAGATGCGTGTCTTAGCAAGTAAGGCATTATAACTAGGGAGTGGTCCCTAGTTATAACGCCTTGGGCCTAGGCACACTTTAAGTGCACCTTTTAGAGCTATGGAGGTGAGGAAAGGTTCCAATAACTAGTTAGTTCAAGGAAGAAGCCAATGAGAATCAATTGAAGGAAGGAAAGGGAACTCAAAACGAAAAACAAGATGAGGAAGTTGTGGATTGTTGGTACATTAGAGAGGTTAACTTATGAAGTTGAGAATTCTCTCTTAGAATGTGAGCGGGTTGCATGACCCAAATAAAAAGAAGGTGATCAAATCCACTATGAGTTCAAATAAACAAGATTTGAATTTTTTTTTTTTTTAATAACTAAATAAACCATATTTGCTTTGTTTGTAGGAAACCAAATTCAGTTCTATGAGCATTAAAATTGATAGAAGCGTGGGTGTGGGTTGGGGCTTGACATGGTCCTCTCTCAATGCTAAGGGATGTCATTGTCCTGGAATTCCAAAATTGTGGATCATGTAGACGTGGAGTCAAGGGCTTACTACATATTTTGTTAGTTTAAAAATTGTGAGGATGGTTTTGTTTGGAATTTTTTCATGGATTTATGGGCCTTTGTGAGGAAGGGAGAGAAAAAAGATGTGGGAAGAGTTGGCTTCATTAGAGGTATATGGGAAGAGTCCTAATCCTAAGAAGTGATCTCGATGTCATTCGCTTCCTTTTTGAGAAGAGAAATTGCAAGCAAATTTCTTCATCCATGAAGTTTTTTGTTTTTTTTAGTTCATTGATGAGCTTGAATTGGTGGATCCACCGTTATTTAGAAAGGCCTTTACATGGAGAGAAGGTTAGGATGGATGTTCCAAATTGTGCTTGAATTGCCTTTTGATTCTTGGTGATTGGGAGGCCTATTTTTCCTTAGTGTCTCAACTTTTACTTCCTAGGCCTATGTCTAATCACTCACCTATCTTGCTCAATTGTAGGGGGGCTTAGTAAGGGCATGACATCGTTCAGATTTGAAAACATGTGGTTGAAAGCGGAGGGGTTTGGTGAGCTTGTCAAGGCTTGGTGGCAAAGCAAGGAATTTAGGGGCAACCCTAGCTTTGTGCTTGAGAAGAAGTTGCAAGCTTTGAAAGGCGACTTGAAAAAATGCAATAGAGAGGTATTTAGCAACATGTCAATTCACAAAGAGCATTGGAGAAAATAAAATTTTGGGACAGCAAAGAAAGGGACGGCCCTTGGTATGAAGAGGACAAGTCTCATCATTTTATAGTAAAAGATGAATATAGTCATTTAGCCATTAGGGAAGAAATTCCATGGAGACGTAAATCAAGGGTCTTACGACTTAAGGAAGGAAACAAAAACACAGAAATTTCTGTTCTAAACATAGAAGGATAAAACCTAGTTTAAAATAAAGAATCTGAAGAGCATATTAAAAAAATACCAATCAAGTGCTTCACTCCAGAAATAACAAGTACCAGAAGTAAAAAAAGTTATGAAATTAAGAATGCGAAGAGAATGAGACATTACAAATTTAGTAATAACACATTACCCTATCTGATAGGCAGTAGGTCTATCTAGACCAGTTGCAGTTACCCACGTGTCTCCGCAAAAGAAATTTCGGCCTCCGACAACAATTGCAACCTAGGAGATGACAAAAGAGTTAAGCATATTACACTTCAAATCGAGGAGAGAGAATACCCTCCATGTTGCAGATGTCAATCATATGGAAATAGATACCTCTACACCAAGGCGGCAGGCCATCGCTACTTCTCTTGCAATCAACATGGCCACCTAAGAAGTAAAAAAAAAAAAAAAAAAAAAGAAAACCAAATCAGCCTACAGGCTTCCATCATGAACACATATCAAGATTAAGCAGTTCATTTTCTAGTGGCCAGTACACATGGTTATCACATTCAATTCTCTACAAGGTTAATGGAGTCCATATACCTTTGGGTCAATATTGTGAGGGCCAGTGCCAGCAAGAGCAGCACCACTAATTTTGAAGACTACTCTCCGCCATCTAGGATTTGAAATCGATTTGGACTTCACATTATTCATCTGACCAACAGGACTGGGAGTAGCCATTGCAAATCTACCAAACAAATATCATATATTTGATCAGAAGATTTCAACACCGCTGCCAGCGTTCATGAAAATCAACTGAACAGATATGCATGACAAGTTATACTGACTAAATTGACACCATATGAACTTCAAACAAAATAACAAAATTGAAGTTGAAATATCAAGGGGAAAAAACATATAGCATCAACCCAGTGTAAATAGAGGCGTCAGATATGAGATATTTCCATATCTCAGACGATTCCTCATTAAGAATCCTAAAGCTACCCAGAGATCACAAAATGTTCACATAACAGCATGTATAAAATTAAATCTTCAAGGAGAATTGAACATGCACCTGTATACATACCTCTTAGATTGCCGAAGCATATTACCTGAAGCGACAATACTCTTATCTTCATCAGAAACCGCTTTCACTGGCAAAGAATTCCCAACAATCTCCTCCATCTTCTTAAACCAAGGCCAGTGACTAGCGGAAACGCCCCCATTACTCATCCGATGCCTCTCCAACTTATACCTTTTCTTCAAATTATCCACCTTGTTCTTGCACTGCTCCACGCTCTTCGATTGCTTATCGCATCGCTCACTCACTATCGCCGCCACCTCCTCCCAGTCTCTACCCCGAAGATTTCCCCGATTCAGCTGAGTGAACTTCTCCATGTACGCCTCAAGGAGACATCCGATAGCCGTATCGCTCCACTCCTCCCGATCCTTCCTATACTCGTTTCTGTATTCTCCACCGCCGGCCGCCGTGGAGGTGGTGGACACAGCTCCACCGCCGGGAATTTTCTGTTTTCTGTAACAACACGCGGTTCCTCCATCACTGAGCTCCTCCCGATCCTTTCGCTTTTCATTCCTTACACTGCCCCTTGCTTTGTTCGGATCCGAATCCTCTTCAAACGGAGTCGGATCCTCCTCAGAAAAAGGGTTGACGTCGGGAAACGCCGCCGGACACTTGGTATCGCCCTGGGTACAGAACGCGGCGTCAGTATATCCATCGGTATCGTCTTCTTCCTCTCCGACGCCGGAGGCGATCTTCTCAGGACTACCACCAGCGGCGACGGCAGAATGATTGAGGATGGGTTGTGGAGGAGGGGGCGGTGGCGCGTGGATTTGAATAGGCTTAGGAGAAAACCGGGGAGAAGCAAATGGCTGATGGTGGTGGTGGGGGTGGGGGTGGGGGTGGTGGAGGTGGTGGTGATGAGGTAGGTGGTGGTGGTGGTGGTGGCTAGGGTTTGTCTGGGTGGTGTCGTCACCGAGGAGAGAGAAGTCGTCGTCGCACGACGCCATAGGAGGACGTTAGGGTTAGGGTTTTGGGAACGACGACGTTAGTGAAGGAGGATGCGACGTTGATGGAATTAGGATCAGGTGTTTTAACGGTGGGTGTGTGCCGTGAGTTGGTCTGGGTTGTACCGTGACGGCTTCTCACGGCACCGTTAAGTAGGCTTGGTGGTGGGGTGTCACATGGGTGGGACCCATACCAACACATCTTCGTTTGCTTTGGATAGTAATTGACGCTGTTGCGTTAGTGGTTGGTTTTGGGTCTTGGGCATTGCTCATCGGGCGCTTGTGGGCTTCTCCCTTTTATTTACTACCCTTAAGGCTGTAGCCGCCTATAGCTCACCCCGCACATACATTGACCAGGCTGCCCTCCCCTACACCCGTAACACTCTCCAAGCCCGTACTTTTGCTTCAGGGTTCCTTTCGTAAACTCACTACTTTCTCTTTCTGTTTCAAAATCATAAAATAAATAAACTTATTTAAAATAATGATAATACGTCAACATCTTTTAAATGAACATGCGACATCTTATTCTAATATAATTAATTTAAAAAAAAAATTATGTAAGAGTGGCTCAGCAACCATTGCATGTGGGAAATAAATAATAATAATAAAGACGACCTTGTTTCATTTTTAATATCCCAATCAGCAAGTACTTGTTTACCAAAGAGACATGTAGACGGGGCATGATTCTCGTGAATAATGATGGGTGTGCATGCCATGTGGGGTTGTTGGATATCTTGGGTAGAATGGCACGTGACATACCAACAGTAATATGAATTGGGTGGAGGGGGCTGTGTTTGTACTGGCAAACAAATCAAGCTAGATTTTTTTGGGCTACAAAGTTCCCAACCCCATGCACCAAAACCAGTGGGCCGACTGCAAACCCAGGGACGTAGTAAAACGGTAAAGAAATAGCCCATAGAAATTGACTTGAGATGTGGGGGCAAAGAGTAGATGGTGGCCTTTCTTGGTGCGCAAAAAGCACTATCACCGAACACGTGTAGTTTTCTTTTTTAAATTATTTTAATAAAAGAGGCAGGTACCTCTTTTATACGAGGTAGACCATAGCTTTCAATTTGTCGCGATAAATTTGAGGAATTGGAGGAGAAAAAGAAATTTTGTAAAAAGAAAGGAGATTGAGTTTGGGATATTTTAAAAGTGAATAAGAGAATTTGACAAACTATAGAACAAGGTTTATAGGACAAAAAAACAGCGTGCAGGACTGGAAGAAAAGTAGGGAAGAAGCGCATATGCAGAGGATAAATATTCAAAATTGAAACCCTTCGCTCAATTCACGCTGCTTCCGATCGAAGCACTTTATCTCTCTAAACCTCTATCTGCGTCTCCGCTGTTCCCTTCCATTCTTAGCCGTTGAAGATGCATGCCAATCACCTCCTTCTCGAGGAGCCCATCCGTATGGCTTCCATCCTCGAGCCATCGAAGGCCGTAAGTTGTTTGTGGTTTTATATTGTTTCGTATTGGCAATTTTTCATCATCTGCAACGGCGATGAACCGATCTACGTTGAATATTATTCGTCCTGCTTTTTGAATAGCATTTGAAATCTGTGTTGTGGATGATTTTGGAAAGAAATTTTCTGTTAAATCGCTTCGGACTTATGACGCCAAAGTTGTCTTAATTAGATTCGCTTTTGTGATTATGCAGAGTTTCTTTCCCGCAATGACAAAGATCGTGGGTACCCTTGGGCCCAAGTCTCGATCCGTGGAGGTTATCTCCGGTTGCCTCAAAGTTGGGATGTCTGGTACGGTTCTTTGTTTATATCTGATCCTAAACTTGTTTTTGCATTAAATTGTTGAGTTTTTTCTTTCCTTTTTTTTAATAATGTTCAGACTAGGGTTTGGTTTGGTTTTGCTTCCAACTATGGAGGTATTGAGGCTTTGCTACGAATTGTTTTGTAGTTGCTCGCTTTGATTTTTCATGGGGAGACCCCGATTATCACCAAGAGACTTTAGAGAATTTGAAGGCGGCTGTGAAGAGTACTAAGAAGCTGTGTGCTGTATGTGATTGGGTTTTATCTTTTTTTTTTTTCTTTCATTAAATGTGCTTTAATAAGAGATTTTGTTCATTGGCATGCAATTTTTTGTGTGGTCTAGATTTTTGGAATGTGTTTCACTTTTCGCACCTTGTCTATCCAACATAAATATTTTTTATGATTAATGATTCTAACCATGGCTTTGGCTTTCAGGACAGAAAAATGGAGGAGGGAAAAGAAAAAAGAAATTTCAAAACCATTTTTTGTGGTTCTTTTGGTTTCTGAAGAAACAAAAGATTTTAACTCAACTTGATTTTCTAAAAGATATCAGTTGAGTTTGCTGAAAATCAAACGATGGAATATGATAGGGTTAAGATTTACTTTCTTTTTTCATCTTGGTTTTCTTGGTAACCAGATAGAGGTCTAGTGAAACATGGGGTTTTGGACTATTGTATGTTTATTTTCACTTTAATTTTAAACAAGGAATGGATAACCAAATGTATAATTTTATTCTTCTGTTTTCAGGTTATGCTAGACACGGTAGGAGCTGAATTGCAGGTTGTTAATAAATGTGAGAAGTCTATTTCACTTCTGGCTGATGGTTTTGTTGTTCTGACACCCTATCAAGATCAAGAAGCCTCCTCGGAGCTATTGCCAATCAATTTTAATGGCTTGGCGAAGGTTTAACGATACTCATCACTCGCATCACATTATATTGTTTTCATTCATTGCATTGTTTGTTTGTAAATTATTTGGCTATTGTACAAAATAATATTTATCCTATTTATTGATACTTGGGCCTATTTGTGATAAGCTCTTGTTTTTGTATTTAGCATCCAGTTGAAGCCTAAGTCATAATTTTTAAAAAGGGATATTGATGTCATAAAAATTTCTTTAAACATGAAATAACTTCTTATATATGTTGAATTAGAACTTCTATGAAAGTACCATTTTCTTGGCTTCCATTTTAAGTCCTTTCCTCTGTTTTTTATTTTTTTGATTTTATTAAATGGTAAGTCACAAACTTTTTCAATAAAATTAGTCAAATGGGCACAAAAGATTTTATTGATTTGTTTATGGTTTCTCAGAAGTCAATCCAATTTGGTCCTTAATAAATTTGATGGTATGCAATGATTAGGAAAGTTGTACGTGGGTGGATGTAAAATTGTTCATTCCACTTGAAAATTTGAACTTCTAAAGTAATCAACAACTTGGCATGAAGGGTTAAAATTGTTAACTCATAAAATCTAGAGCTTGGTTTGGAGTTGGAAAATGTCTGTATGTAGTATTTTTTGTTTTGTAGTTCCTAACGTCAGGTGTCTTCTGTGGAACTCCCTATAATTATTGAAAACATATTTTATCACCATGCATTTTGCTAATCTGTCATGCTCTTATTGTGGGGGTTGGAAATCAATCCTCAGGTTCTAGATTCTACTTATAAATAAGCGCCCTTGTTTGCTAGAAGTTGTGTAATTGCCTTGTTTGGAGTCATGGCTCTGGAATTGTATTTTAGATTCCACAGCATGTGCAGAGGTGTAAACATGGGTAAAAAGGATTGATTATCCATTCTGTCTTGTAACTGCATCAAAATACAAGTTTTTACTGGACAATCCCATATGAAATGCTCTAAAATTTACAAAACAACACTGGAAGAAAGATGCTAGTGAGGTTTCATGACATTCTTTGCTGCCCTGAAATTGTCCTCTTATCTTTTGTTCCTGAAACCCCGAACTGATCATAGATTGGATAAAATTTTTTGGAAACATTTCAGGCTCATAATCTAATAGGTCTTGCTTCATGGTTATGCACTTACGCTCTTTTTTAATGATTTCCTCACTTAACCAGTCCTTCAATTTGGTTTTGCAGGCAGTAAAGAAGGGAGACACCATTTTTGTTGGTCAATACCTATTTACAGGAAGTGAAACTACTTCTGTTTGGTTGGAGGTAAGAAAAAGACCATAGGTCTAGTTTTTTTCATTTGTTTTCCTGGTTTTTCTTTTCTTTTTTATTTTTTCTTTTCCCCTTTTCCTCTCTTTGTAAATTTGTAATTTTCTTCTTTGGAATGAGAGGGCTTAAAATGTTGTGCTTGCAGCTGAGATGGCTTGATTAAATAGAAATTATAAATAGACCTGGTTACTAAAAGTTTTGTATTAATATTCTACCCTACTAGGAGTTTTTTATTAATCTTTTACCTTGTGAACAATACTTTATAAGAAATCTGGGAATTGAATAATGATTGATGGCATGACCATTATTTTTAACCGGTGTTGGACAGGTATCTGAAGTGAAAGGAGATGATGTAGTTTGTATGATTAAAAATTCTGCAACTTTGGCTGGGTCGTTGTTCACTTTGCATGTTTCTCAAATTCATATTGATCTGCCTACTCTATCTGATAAAGATAAGGAGGTTAGTACCATCTCATTTTATGATGCTATTTTTTTCCTCCTTTGTATCATTTCCGTTCCCTGCTTTATGCAGAGAAAAAAAATATTATCATATAAATAAAAGAAGAAAAGCAACTTAAAAACAACACTTTGTATGTAATTTATCTGATGTTGACTTAGCTGTATGGCTTTTGCTCACTGCCACTGGTTATCATACAGGTTGGTAGTCCTATTGAAGCTTCATTTGTTTTTCTTGTTTTGGTGCTGTACTTTGATACAGTAACTTTATGGGCACTCTCATTTGAAGGGTAGAGATGGAGCACAAGAACTAAGTAATGGAGTGTAAATGATGCCTTTATGTTGTCAGTCACTCAAATTGTTTATAAAATATAAAAGAAAAAACCACAGGTTAGATCCACCCAGACTCTTAATGATGGCAGCACATCTATCAACTTTACATCACTCATGAACCCAAAATTGGGACCCTTTTAAAAGTTATATGTATGTTGGTGAAGAAAGAATTAATTCATGGTTATGATAATGAAATGAAATTCCTTATTCTATCAAATATATTTGAATCTATTTCAGCTGAACAATGGATGTTGTTAACTGCATACACCTCCATCCCCACTCCCATATGGGGCCCACCCCCCTCCCCCACTCACGCACGTCACACAATAATATTTTTCTTTCTGCTGTGGCTTTCTTATCAGCTATCTTTATCAATTATGATTTCAGGTTATAAGTACATGGGGTGTTAAAAACAAAATTGACTTCCTTTCACTGTCATATACCAGGCATGCAGAGGATGTTCGCCATGTAAGAATTGTTTTCTATTTTGTTTTTTTAATAGGAAGCATTTTTCATAATTCATCGCTTTCTATCAGGCTATAATTATCTCTTTTCTTATTTTTCGCACTCTTCCATTATTTGCTTCGAAATAGGTTGATCAAATAACTTGACTGAAAGGCTTCCTTTTTATGTAACACAGGCCCGTGACCATCTATCTAAGTTGGGTGACCTCCATCAGACTCAAATTTTTGCGAAGATTGAAAATGTGGAGGTGATCCACATATGTCATTAGCTCAAATGAGATTGACTAAGCTTATCAAATGCAATCCAGTTCTTCTAGCAGTGCTATGAGGATTTTAATGTAATACATTTTTCCTCATCTTTTTTAGGGTTTAAACCATTTTGATGAGATCCTGCAAGAGGCTGATGGTATAATCCTTTCACGTGGAAACTTGGGAATAGATCTTCCACCTGAGAAGGTCAGTTTTTTTAACCTATAATAAAGCAAGCTTCTAAAATGTGTTGGGTTTTGCAGGACCAATTGGGTGCTTACAGAAGATGACACTTGTACATGCAAAAAGTTTTTAGAAATAGAAAATCATTTTTATTCCTTTAATTTTCTGTGTGGGAAGTGAAATTGTTGATTACTTTTTAAGTTAAAGAACACAAATGGAGCCACTGAATAATTTACTACAAAGGGTTAAACTTGATTTTTACTATAATTACTTACATGTTCAAATTGTGCTTCATGACCAAATAAATTCATGTGGTGGAGTGTAGATAGTTGGAAGTTGACTGGTAATGATGAATTTCATTTACTGGCTTTTATTATGTGATACAGCAATACCTTCTGGTAATCGTCCACTGTGAATTTTGCAGGTTTTCTTATTTCAAAAGGCTGCTGTTTACAAGTGTAATATGGCTGGGAAGCCTGCAGTTATTACTCGTGTTGTGGACAGTATGACTGACAACCTTAGACCCACTCGTGCTGAAGCCACTGATGTTGCAAATGCTGTGTTGGATGGTATGTCACTTATCTGCAAACTACTGGTTGGGATTCTTTTGATTTCACTGGTTCCCCTTTCAAGTTTCCTGATTGTACAGAATATATTGTTACTAATTATGGGATTCTCTTGGCTTGATTGTAGAGAATATATGTTGTTTTTTAAATCTCCTTTTCTCTGTTTTGATTTCAATACATCTTTGATATGGAAGCTCCCTGACCTTTCTTCCCTAATAATGAAATGGGTGCAGGAAGTGATGCCATTCTTCTTGGGGCTGAGACTTTGCGAGGATTGTATCCTGTTGAGACTATTTCCATCGTTGGTAAAATATGTGCCGAGGTATGTCTTTTCCTTGCTATCGTATGGATGAGCATTTTTTACTAAGCAACTTTGTTTTCAATTGTAATGATGTTTTTTTAAATAAATAAAAAAAAAAAAAGAAAAAAAGAAAGGGAAAAAAAGCCTTGTTTTCAATGCAAGATACAAAACTTATACGTTGTAGAATTTCAAGAATTGTGAACTTTTTGTCATCTTAACATGTTAAATCTTTAAGTATTTTGTAGGAACTGCGAACATCTGATATATCTACTGTAGCTTTCTCCTGCTTGGGCATGGATGTCTTTTTTTTAATGGTTCAGTTAGAATGCCCATATGGGCCATCTTTAAATCCACTAGCACAAAGTGCATTCAGTGTTCCACAATATGTTAGAATGCTTCACTTAATTATCAGCCCCATTTTAAGTGAGAATTAAAATTTCAGGATTGTTTTAACTTGTTATTGCACATACTCAAAATAGGATTTTTTTTTTTTTTTAACAGGATAATGTTTTCAGCATTGAATCATAAGCAGCCTTTTCCGGGCCTACCACTTGAATGGATATCTTAAATACCCAGGAACTTGAAATATAGCAATGACAAAATATGCCCTGCTGCAGTTCTATATTTTCCATATAATTTCACTTTTTCTTAAGGAATATTATAACTGAGCTCTTACTAAGGGTGGGGATCTTCTTTTCAAAATGACTTGCAGGCAGAGAAGGTTTTCAATCAAGATCTCTACTTCAAGAAAACTGTCAAATATGTTGGAGAGCCAATGACCCACTTGGAATCCATTGCTTCCTCTGCGGTATTTTCTTTTAGTGTTTCCACTGAAATATTATTTTCTTTATTGATTATGTTGTTAGATTGATTTGTCCTAATTGCATTTTCTTCATATTGATATTGTATATTTAAATCTGAGTTTCTCATTGCCTATCATTCACTTATTATCTAGGTACGGGCAGCAATTAAGGTCAAGGCATCTGTTATTATTTGCTTCACTTCATCTGGAAGGGCTGCAAGGTATAGATGGATGTTTGAATACGGATGTGCATGTACTGGATATCCAAGAAAGCTCGATGATTTGTTTCTAGTCCATTTTCTTTCAGTGTGCAAGCTTAGTCTTGGAGGATCCATTTATTAATTAATATTCTCTTAATAAAAAATGCAACTTCCTCATATTCACTCTTCTGTAATGGCTTCTAACTAGATTACATGCATATGCAGATTGATTGCTAAATATAGGCCAACAATGCCAGTTCTTTCAGTTGTCATCCCTCGACTCAAGACAAACCAACTAAAGTGGAGTTTCAGTGGTGCCTTTGAGGTATGCACCTGACTTTAGTTTGTTTATAAGCTTGTTTACTGCATTTCTTTTTTTTTCTTTTCTTTTTTTCAGGAATTTACCAGGTGTGGAAATTGAATAAATTTTCGCTTATCCTATTAGTCCTTTTTCCTTTTTGAGAGAAATGCTCTTTCAATTTTCAACCAGTTGAGATCTAATGAGGTCTCATTTCTTACAAACAATGGATTACCATTGGATATGCTAAGCTTTCAACAGTTACTTGGTCATGGACAAAGTTAAACCTTTATCTTTTCTTTATTATGCCCTATCATGAGCATTCTTTTGTAAAAGGTTCTCATGTACAATGAAAATCAAAATATTGTACTTGGTATTTGTTAATATGATGTACAACTAATCAATGAGATGCTATCCATTCTAACAGTATTTACAAACTAATCCTAGGTTTCAAACAACCAGCATTAGTGTTCACAAACTAATTTTACAGATGGATTCCTTTATTTCGCCTCAAACCACTAGCATCTCACAAACTAACAGTATTTAGTCTGTTTTTGCATTTAAAATAAATTTGTGCCGAAGTCACTTTCTCTAATTAATTTCCACAAAGTTGCAGCCTATTGAAAAAAGCATTGTGCTTGGCTGTTCACATTTTTTTTTTCTTATTAAATTATAGGCTTACCTTGATTTGATATTCAAGCTGATTGATCTGTTGTATCTTTTTTTCTTTTCTGAAATGAATGGTTAGGCAAGGCAATCGCTCATAGTCAGAGGACTTTTCCCCATGCTTGCTGATCCCAGGCATCCTGTAAGTTTATATTCTATGTGACATTTTTGTTGATCCCCTTCTTTAAGATAGTATATTGGTTTGTTGATAGGTTAGCTCTATTACAACAGTTTTTTGGGGGGAAATTGTGATATCAATAATGATAAATGTTAATATTTTTGACCAACTGAAATTTCTCTAGTGTTGTTATATTCCCATATGTGATGCTCACCAGCTTTGATTTTGGCAGGCCGAGTCTACTAGTGCAACAAATGAGTCAGTTCTGAAGGTTGCACTTGATCATGGGAAGGCCTCAGGAGTTATAAAGTCACATGACCGAGTTGTTGTTTGCCAGAAGGTCGGGGATGCATCTGTGGTGAAGATTATAGAGCTTGAAGATTAGAATTGCATAGTAAAACATTTTTGGTTTTTCTTTCTTTTTTGGCTCCAAATTTTTTGGAAATGGTGATGAACTTTGTTAATATCACCCTAAGTTATAAGAGATTTTGGAGATGAGCTTATGATTTTATTTAGTAAGAATATATGCTGGGGCAATTTGTGTTGTTTAGCCAAAACTAAAGTCATGGAAACTTGTACATGACATGTCTGGTCAAAGCATTGAAGTCATCTGCAGGTTCATGCCCTTGAAATGGGCTCTTCTTGGTATTGAGCCAATAAAACCTTACAACTTTTGTTGAATCTTTGGACTTGCTCATGAAATGGGCTTCATCCGTCATGGTACTGTTTTCTGAGTTACTGGTTTCCAGTGCTTCAAAATTGTAATGCTCCTGTTTGGAATTTTATCTAGAAATTACTTACATACTCGTGGGTCAGGATGCCATTCAATTTGATGATTACCTGCATTTGATTTTTCTTTTTCTTTTTTCCCTGAATTTCCACAGGAGCATATTTGGTGGAGGAAAAGAACATTTGATGGTTTGGTTTGCTTTGTATGTAAACACAGCAAAACAGGGTACTCACTTGACCGGTTTATAGCCTTTCTTGCTCTAAATCTCCTGTTAAGTAATTTTTTAAGCTTGGTTTTTAAATTTTACAAGCTTCTTATTTTTCTTTAAAAATGTTCTCTAAAAGTAACTCTTTTAGTGGAAATATTTTTTCTAAAGTATTTTTTTACCGTAAAATTACCTATAAAATAAACACTTCATTTTTCTTCCAATATATTTTTTAAAATTAAAAATGCTTTTTAAAAGTATTAGGAAACACTCTTAAGACCTTATTTGGATAAAAAGTTAATTAAGTGTTTAAAAGAGCTTATTGCTTATATTCTGTACAGAATTTTATTTTATAATTAATGATATCATATTTTAAAAATTATAATTTTATCTTCTACTTTGATTTTTAATGAAACAAAAAGCAAAATAGCAATCTAGGTAGGCCTAAACATTTTCCCTCATGAGTGGGCTGGTGAAAAATCTTATAATTTTTTTTAATCCAATTAACAAAGAGAAATGGCTTTATCGTTCCTAATCCAATTAACTTTATCCACCCCCGCTGCAAGGAAATATTACCAATAAATGGAAACGTTGCTGTAATGAGTGTAGCGACCGACAACTTAACGAGGAAGCTCCAACCCTATTTCCTAATATTATAAAAAAAATTGCAGAAAACGTATCGCCAGCGCTCGTGGCCTAATGGAGAAGGCGTCTGACTTCTAATCAGGCGACTGTGGGTTCGAGTCCCACCGGGCGTGTGGCGCCGGTTATCGATTTTAATTTATCCTTTACTTTGTTCCTCAAATTGGTTTCTTGAAGAAGAGGCTATCAGTTCCAGCCTTCGCCCAAGATTTGGCATGAATGCTTCCTGCAAATGGTTATGTTTAATGCTTCACCAAAACAACCCAGAAGAGGAGAATGAACTAGATTGGATGGATACATACTCTAGCACCAAAATCATAAACAAAATTTTGGAGTAAGAGAAAACTACAAAACCACCCACCATGCTATGTATTTCACCCGCTCCTATATACAATTCATCCAGCAAAAGAGGATATTTCACCCCTCTTGTTGGAAGAGTGCTGTTGTTGCTGTTGTTGATGATGAATCTCAAGCAACTCCACCTCTTTCTGCCTAAGTAGAAGTGCCATTCTCTCGTTTTCCAGCCTCTTTCGCTGGTTCACCAGCTTCTCCCTTTCCATTTCCCTCTCCTTCTTGCTGCTGAATTTCACCCACTTCAACCGCTGCTTTTCCAGCTCAAACGCTTTGCATTGGTAGCTCACCCTCTGCTCCTCCAATTGCATCATCCGGCTCCTCATCCATTGCTTCTTCTCCAATGTGCTCTTTGTTCCATCTTGCAGCACGCTCATCACCTCACTGCTCAATTGCCTCATCAATGGTGATGGCGATGGCGATGGGAACAGCCCCTTTCTCGCCCTTTTTCTTGAATATCCTCCCTCATTGTCATCGTCATCTTCATGCCCATGCTCATTTTGACTCCTTACACCCCCTTCTACAACCTCATCTTCATCATCATCATCGTCTCCATCTTCATAGTCGTCGTCGTCATCTTCATCTTCTTCCCCGCTCCCCATTTTCACCATCTTCGATGCCTCCGTCTCTGCTCTACTCGCATTAGGCCCTATTGTGGCAATTTCGGTTGAGGAATGCAAACACCGCTGCTGATGCTGATGCTGATGCTGATGCTGATGCTGTTGCTGTTGCTGCTGGTTCTGAGGGGGCTCCACCGCTGTATCCGGTGGTGAGGGATGGGCACCAGAAGTCCCACCACCACCGCAGCTATTGTGATAAGCACACATTTCCCTGAAAAATAGGTGCTTCGAATTGAGTAATTTTCGAACTTCGTCCTTCATTTTGGGCGATAGCTGGTCCATCGTGTCGAGTAAACTCTGATTCTCCACAACCCGGCACGCCGTCCCCTTACCCAGTATATCATTAACCCTCTTATACCTCTTGTTCAGATCATTGAACTTGTCTTCACACTGCTGCGGAGACACGTAAAACCCCTTCTCCATCATAGCTCTTGACACCGATTTCCATTTCCCTTTCTTCTGCAACAATCCACCGGTCTTCTTCTTGGCGGAGGGGTCACTCCCCTCGGACCCACCTTCATCGCCAATATAAAAAACTGCCATTATCAACAACCTCACCATATTATCAGTCCATTTCATTCTATGCCAAGGAGACACCTTTCTTTTCCCGTCGGCAGTGCTGTCGTCACCCGTGAGTCCAGGCTCATCCTCATCGCTCAGTGTTAGCTGTTGTTTGGCTTTAGTGACATATGGGTATCCATGTTTCACAGGCTGCTGAGATTGTGAGTGGTGATCAGGATCGGGGTGGGCAAAAGCAACCATTTGGGGGTGCTGTTGGTGGTGGTGTATGTGGTGAGGATTTTGAGGGTTTTGCTGTTGTTGCGGTTGCTGTAGAGGCATTTCTAGGCCTAGCATACCAGTACCCATACTAGAAAACATTCCACCAGGCAAACTACTGGATTCCATCAAATAAAAATCTCTATATATTGCTTTAAACCCCCTGTTGCAATGATCAAAGACCGGAAACTTGAAGACCCTGTTGAGGAAAGTGTCATCATCTACTCCTGTTCTTCACGCTCTACGGGATCAAAGCAAACAAATGAGAGAGAAACATCAATATAACAGCAGATTATAAAAAACATACCCAATAAACGAACCGTTTGTGTTCGTTTCCCGGAACAAATCTTACATACCCAGAATCCAAAATTGCCAAAAAGCATCCAATGCTGAAACATTCAAATCGAATTGTCACATCACCAGGCCCTGAAGCATCTCCTTCAAAACCCACAGAGAATTAGTGCGTTCACCAGCTTTGGCAGAATGAGAGAGATGTCAGAGATGCGCATACGATGGGTGCACCACATTGAGTGATATAGGATGGCCAGACACGGACGGCGTATATACAGAGAGCTGAGCAGCTGGTTTTGTTTTCTGCTGACAGAAAACTGCCCATGGTTTTGGCTGAACCAGATTGGGATGGTGAACCCACAGGATTCTCAAAACTGTCCATTTGTTTTGGTTTGTAATTTTGACCACCACCACCGGCCCCACCACCTCCCCCCTCTCTGTTCTAGGGTGCACTGTAAATCACTAATCATAATCAATCTAAGCCGTCCAATCAGGGGTATATTTTAGTGAGAGTTGGGAACAGAGTTGACTCCCTTCGGCTGCTTTTTAACCCACCATCATATCCCCTCGATATTTGTTGGGTTTTGGCCTAACGGGCCCCACAGTGGTTGAGACTTGAGAGTACTGCCCAAAGGTTACAAAGTATGGGCTGCTACCCCAAAAGAAGAAAAGGCCTAAAGGCTTCCTAAAAAGCAAATCCCACTTTCCACTCACTCACTCATTGCCATATGAATCACCCTATCCAAGCGCCGTGCCTTGACAGGTGTAGGGTTGAGCTTCCCTACACTTGAGCTCCATACTCCATGCTTTTAATGGTGTCAACGGGATCAGGGTCAAGTCTAGATTTGTAAATTATCATCTTCTGGGGACGGTTGAAACTCCCTCGTACACTCTCACTTTTACTATTTCGAATTTACGAGCCATTCTATCATCGATCTAGCCATCTAATATACTCATGGTTAGTTTTGTTTCTATTTGTGAATCATGTTAGGGCGCAATCTCAATATTAAGTATAAATTAATTTTAATATACAAAAATAGTTAATGTGTAGTATCATTGAAATTATAATAAAAAGAAAAACAAATATATTATTTTCGATAATTTTAGACATCGATGAAATTAATAAATTGAAACGACGATCATACATTTAAAAAAACAACTTCATATTCATGATTCTCAAATTAAACAATCATAATTAAAATATTTGTACGAGTTTTTAAGCTTGCATGCATACATATAGAAACGAACAAGAGAAAAAGAAGGAAGAAGAACGCAACAAACATGAATCAAAACAAACCCATGAAACTAAAATTACATTCATACCCTTTATTTTGACAATTTCTAACTCTTGCTACCCTACAAGCCAAAAATTCTAACTCTAGCTACCCCGCCGATCGTTTGCCCTCCAATATGCATATCAAATGCAGAAACACGCGCAAGATAAAATTTAAAAATGCATGGTAACCAATTAGGTCAACTCAGTTTTAAGTTAATACCTAAAACCGAATAGATTGAAATGACCGCACCCTGTTAATAAGAGTATGTTTGATTAGTGAAATATAATATAAAATATGATTAAAAAATTAATATTATATTATATTTTAATTTGGTTAGTGAGGATATAAAATAAATTTTTTTTTATTTTATATTTAATTAAACCAATGATAAGATAAATAGTGAAAAATGTTATTTATTATCTATATTAATTCCATGTTATGATATGAGATATATATATATTTATATATCATAAATTTATTTATTTTTATCAAATTTTTTATGTCCTTATTTTGAAAAATAATTTTTTTATTATAAAATAAAATTATGATTAAAACATTGAATAATATAATATAAAAAAATATCTATAAATTTTAAATATTTTAATAATGAATATTGTTAAATATAAGAGAAAAATCATTTTAAAATAAAAAATATTGGAATAGGATGTAATTTTTATTTTAAATATTATAAATAATATATATTTCATATTATTTTTAATTCATTTCACAACTTAAATATAAAAATATTATAATATATCTCATTAAATATATTATATTATAATAGGATATACATATCATGTTTATAAGATATCGTATTTTATCATATTCCATTAATCAAATGCATCTTAAAGGTAAAACTAGAGTATATATTATATTTTAATTTTATGAAAACTTATGCAAAAAATTATAATTTTATTTATGGAATTAGGAAAATAATTCCTCTTTCTTCTTTAAAATGTGTGGAGATTGATTTTAAATTTAAAAAAAAATATGGTTATGGATTTATCGTCGTGTACTTCATTTTAACTTTAATGTTGATTTGTTTCGGCTTTAACTCGAGCCATTTGACATATGCCATTGTAAGATACTAATATTTTATACATCATGACATGGATATTAACTTATTAAGTGTTGTTTGTTTACCTAATCATAAATACTGTTAAATAAGGTTAAACATTAAATTATTTGTTTTTTAATATTTTATTTTTATTAAGCATTAAAAAGTACAAAGGATCAATAAGTTAACTTTAATTACATTAATCGAGTATTTGAATTATGTTTTTATGATATAACCCTTTAATTTATACACAGTTAATTGATCAAGAGTTCGACTAACTCGTTACTAAATTAAAGAAGTCTATTGATATTTGAATATCGAAACTTTTAAGATTTTGATAGCTCTAAAAATGTTTTGAAAATTTTAAAGCATTTTAAAACTCTTTGAAATAGTATTAATCATCTCTTAAAGAAGCTTTGTATTTAAATAATTTTAATTAATTTTTAAAATGTTTAGAGAAGAGAAGTTGAAAAGACTTTCCAAAGTTTTAAATCTTTTTTCAAGGCCTTTTATTTTATTTGTTAATTCTTTTGAATCTTGGCAAAATTTGAAAAAGGATGATAATCTGGAGCCACCCAGAAGGCTAGAATTTTATGTTTTTTATAAAAATATTTGAAAAACCATAAGAAAATTGATAAATAATTTAAGCACGTGACAATTGTAAAAGATCGTACACAAATTTTGTTGGAAAGTATTTTAATGTGGATTTATTAGACTAAAATAAAAAGGGGATTTACGCCCTCAAACGATAATCTTATTACGAAGCTTTGCGTCACTTTACCGTCACTCTACACTAAATGGATGCTTTCCCTTTTTCCTTCACAATGTTTTTATTATTTTTGGAATGGGGAATTTGAGAATTAGGGGCGCTTCGGTCCACGTGTTGTCACGTGAGTGAGGACACCTGGACACGGCATGAATGATGAAACTTGTTAAACTGGTTCTCTTGAGGAGACGGTGGCCACTCGTGGGCCGTTTGCCCGAGCAAAAGTTTGGGGTTCGGAAATTGGACCCACATTCATAAAGAACAACCCCCGCGCCTCCACCTCAACCCAGCCCACCATTTTCCCTCATTTTCTATAATCCGAATTCCGAAGCAGAGATATTTTCCACAGAAAATGAAAGAAACTTCGCAATACCCCCCTCCAATCAGCCCTGCTCTCCACTCTTCTTCTTCTTCTCATTAATTGCCAAACACAACCGCAGACTTGTCTGTTTCCTTGGTGGTGGTGGGTGGGAAGATGGCTTGAGTCTTCACATGCTGCAGTGGTCAATTGACGGCCAAACAATATGGGTGCAGCGCTCTCCAACCTGACCGAAGGCGCTAACGGCTCCACCATCGGTCCTGGTCTCGGTGACATACCTGAGAGTTGCGTCGCTTGCGTCTTTCTTTATCTCACTCCTCCTGAAATTTGCAATCTCGCTCGCCTGAACCGGGCCTTTCGTGGCGCTGCATCCTCCGATTCCGTGTGGGAGTCCAAGTTGCCTTCTAATTACCAGGATCTTCTTGACCTATTGCCTCCTGAACGCTACCAGAATTTGTCTAAGAAGGACATCTTTGCCCTCCTATCTCGTCCCGTGCCTTTTGATAATGGCAACAAGGTATCTAATCTCAGTATTTCACTTCTGTTTGCAATTTCTGAGAAATATTGGAAATTAGGGTTTTGGTATAGCTTGTTCTTGGGTTTGTGTTTGTTTGAGTTAGAGTTATTTTGTGGGATTTTGGGTATGATTGATAATTAGGGTTTTGGGTCAGCATATCTCAGGGGCTGGGAACGCTAGGTCTTTTCTTGGAGCAAGATCGAAATTAGGGTTTTGGAATGTGTAGGAAGGGTTGGTATATGAGTACTTTTTCCCCCCTTAGTGGGTGTATGGTTTGAGGCGGTGGGTATGAAGCGGGGGATCATTTTGTTTGTGCGGTTTAGGCTAAGATTGAAAAAAGGTTTTGGATTGGCGGTGGTAGGTTGGTCTTTTCTTGGTTAACTTGTTTGTTGATTTGAGGCAAAATTGGGAGCTAGGGTTTTCCAGAAATTATGCTTAAGACCTTGGACTGATGGGGTTTATGGTTTTGGGATTTGGCGTTCTTTAATTTGTATTTGTTTTCTCGTGGGGGATTTTTCAGGAAGTATGGCTGGACAGGGATACAGGTAGGATTTGCATGGCTATCTCGGCAAAGGGGATGGTGATAACTGGGATAGAAGATAGAAGATACTGGAACTGGATACCTACAGAAGAATCTAGGTCAGCTTCATGCAATCTTAATATGATGTTACAAGCTTTATTTGAATTAGTCTGACTTGATGGGATATACTGGAAAGTTTTAATACGTTAATCTATTTGTTCCTTAAATGATTTTACCACATTTTTCCTTGTTCGGGTAGTGTAATACTTGTCAACAGGTGGTTTATGTGGCAGTTAGGATGTAGTGTTGATTACTTAAGAAGCTAAAATTGGTATTAATGGTTTGTTATTGAAGCAGAGGAGAAATTATATTGGTTAATAAATGTGTTTTACTCACTTTTTGGAAGTTTATTTTGTTTGTCTCCTTTAGTTGATGAAACGGTGGAAGATGGAGACCAGAAACTTTAGAGGATTGGAGTTATTGATGGTATTCAAAATTGAAATCCACTTGCTCTCCTTTGGAGTTATAAGGTTTTTGAATGCAAATCTAGCTTTAAAGTATGAGGGAGAGAGTTAGTGTTTTAAAAGGCTATTGAGGCTCACCGAAAGGGAAGGCTTTGCAAATTTGCCTTGTGGCTATAACCTCAATTAGGGTAATTGAGGCTTAAGTCTCCCTTGTCGACACTTAAAGCTTTCAGGCTATAGTCTCAAATATCCAAAGGATTTTCGGCCTTTGTGAGCTTTTGATATATGTTTTATAAGACTTAAGCTTCAAATTTCGATAAGTTTTAATGGATTCTATTATCATCTATGCTTTGTGGGTTTTTGATATAAATTTCATGAGTTTTGTATTGTGTCCCAACTTGGTTAAACCTTTTATGAAATAAGGGTTTAGTTGACTTCCAATTAACTGTTTGAATGAAAGGGAAAGAAAGATTGAGTCATGAGAAGAAGGAATTGGGGGAATCATTATATTAATAATGATGAATAAGAAAAAATACCATTGCAGATGGTGGATGAAGGGGTAAAATGGGTGGACATTAACATTGATAGGGAGGATAATATAGCAATTGGATATCATTATATTCCTTGGAGCGTCCTAGTAGTGATAGTGACTTGCCATTGAAAATTATTTGATAAAACCATGAGAGCGCTAAAATTTAGAATAGAGAAAAAGGAACTTTATAAGAGACTATTAACAATGTCAAATAATTCATTTTATCATTATGAGGTTCATGCCTTTTTTTATTATTCAATTTTCTTGTGACTTTATGAGTATTTTTGTGATTTTTGATATATATTTTTTAATTATTTATTTGTTTAAATTGAGGCTTGCACCTTGCCTCATTTGGACAAAACGCTTTTAAGTCTGCCTTTAGCCTTTTAAAACATCTATACTAGTTAATATGTCAGAACCTATTTTATAGAGAATATGGTTGTAAAGGAAAACCAGATGTAATAAAAGAATCAGTATTGGTAGCAACTCTCCTTGTTATACTTACTGAGATTAATCTTCCAAGTTATGCAATTCTTAGTGTAAACATTTAGATAAATAATCGACATGAATGTTTCTTATAAATTATAATATTGGAGTATATGTTATCTACTGTGTGTCCTCTAGCTTCTAAGGACCTGCCATGTTGAGGTACCCTTGTAGAGTTCAAGTCTCATGTTTGTGTTTGTTATTCTGCATAGTGCTTGCTGCATGTTACCCTAATGGTCAACCACTTACTCCAATATGATATAAGAAAGCATTAATCATATCCTATTCATTGACAGGCTATCCTTAGGAAAGAGCTATTTAGTCCATTTGAGGTGTGTTGCTTAGAATGGTGATCCTGTCTGAGGCTTATATATATAATCCCTCCAATGGAGAAGATAATTTGTGGGAATGATTTTATTTTATTTTCTTGGTACTTGGAGTTGGGGGCTGGTAAATGTTGCAATAGTCATGGGAGTGGTGTTATTAGGAATTCAAATTTTGATTTGGAAATGATTGTGTTGGGGCGTAGGATTTACAAACGAGACACCATCAATCAGATTTGAGAGTAATATGTGTATATGTGTTTAATACATGTATATATGTTTGGTTCTTTATTTATTTATTTTTGAAAATTCATGGAATGTGATGAATAAAGGGATATTTAAGGGTTTTGGTCTGGACTCTTCAAGGAGTTACTTAAGTTGGTGGTGTGATTTCATGTGAATGGACTCACTTTCCTTAAAGTGCAGGGGTCTTAATGAGGATACATTTTTTTCCCTCACACTCCATGAAACACAGTGCTGGATTCTTCTTGATTTATTGTTATCTATGTACTCTGCTTGGTTCGATGTTATGTATGTACTGTGCACTACATCTAATGATAATTCAGTGGAGAGGGTGCTCCATTCTTATGATTTGATGAATCTAGAGCTGTATATTGTGTCCCTTTAACTCTTCTTTTGCTCTTCCTTCTATAATGAGTCATCTTATTGCAACTAATTGCTTAAATTGGTCATTAAACCTCAAAATAATATTCTGATTTCCTTTTCTTTCAAGCTCCTCGCTATTATGAAATGAAAATTAGTTAAATACTAATACTAATGCTAAGCTCAATTATGGTATAGACAAGTGGATCAGCGGACTCATCTTCACATGGCAATCTTGTACATGTTTGTGCCTCGATTAACCAGATTATCTAGGTGAAACAAATAAGCATTCTCCTATTCATAGACCAGTTAAGAACTCTTTTTTGTTATGTTAGATTTGTTAGTCATCTTTGGATGGCTGAAATACAATTTGTGTTTTCTTGTACATGCTTAGTTTCATTGTTTCTTGAGATGATTAAGTATTAAATAGTTGTTGATCCAGCTTTTGTTTGAACATTTAATTAATGAAGGTTAGGACTGCTAATTGAACCAATATACCTTTTACCTTTTACTCATTGATATCTTTGAAGAATCAAGATTTTTGTTTCTCTTTGTTTGCAGGTTCCATGTTGTGGCCTATTTGCAGCAAATCTGGTGGTTTGAAGTAGATGGGGTAGTCAAGTTCCATTTTCCAGCTGATGTCTATACTCTATCTTTCAGGCTTCAGCTAGGAAGATTTTCCAAAAGGCTGGGGCGACGTGTGCCCAATTTCGAACACACTCATGGTTGGGATATAAAGCCAGTTCGATTCCAGTTGTCTACTTCAGATGGTCAGCAAGCATCATTTGAGTGCTGTTTAGATGAGACTGAACGTGAAGATGCAAATGGAAACCACAAGCGTGGGTGCTGGATAGATTATAAGGTAGGAGAATTCATTGTCACTGACTCAGAACCTGCCACTGAAGTAAGGTTTTCCATGAAACAGATTGATTGTACACATTCCAAAGGTGGGATTTGTGTAGATTCTGTATTTATTATCCCCAGTGATTTGAGAGGGCGAAAAAGAAGAGGAGTTTTGAAGAAGCCATGAACTCAAAGGGCATGTTGTTCATGTATTGTCAGTGATCCCAGGAGATCCTATTGGGGTTTATCATAAAAGCTTTTACTTCTGAAGGCTTTTCATGTTTTTAGAGGATATCTTGGTAATTGGTTTTGGGGAGTTGGTACGTGTCCTATATGGGTCTGTAATTTTCCCTTATATGTATTTAAAGTTCGTTTTCATTTTACACCTATGCAGAAAAGATTAAGAGAGTATGTTTTGGTTTCATAATGGTGCTTTTTCAGGTACTTTCTCCTAGGCATTTTGTAAATTAGCTGAGGTGCAAATAAGGTAGAAGTCATCCTTATTTGTGGTTTCAGTTGTATCATTTTTGTGAACTCCGGGTTGCCAAGGATGCCGGAGGTTCTTTGTTCTAGGTGAAGTGAAAAGAAGTGATGGACCATAGGGTGTTTTAGCTACTTATTAACCCAGGTGCTGTGTTTGAGATTTGTTATTGGCTATGAGGGGTTTGTGCTCACTCTCTTTTGGTTGCCTCCCATCTTTTGCCCTGTTGAATAATTCAGTCATGAGCAAACCTACTGTGTGCTTGTAGAACTCTGTGCGGAAACAATAATTAAAGAAGCCTGTGTCATAGGATTCATTACATTAGGAACTATTGTAGGTTTATTGCTGGAGCAAGATTTGCCAACAGTGCCCCTTCCTTGAGCTTGTCTCTCTATAACTGCTACACACATCACTAGTCTACCCATGGACTGACTTTGTTTTCTTTTGTGGACCATTTGCATTCAAAGGGATGTGTGGGATATGGGGATTTCGAGAGATACAAATTAGTGAGAAGGAGAATATAATGTAAGATCTGTCTTTTGTGGTGGTGTCAATCTAAGCTATATATATATATATATTTTTTAAGGGTTATTCATTTGGTTCTCATCACGTGGATTTTTATCCTCGCAAGGTGAATATGGTTAATAGGTGTTCGTGCAGATTCGCGTGTTGGCACTACCTCAATTGAACACATGTTCACGTGGTACTTGTTTGTGTTCCTGCTTATGAGGTGCTCTGTCTTGATAGTGGATGAACACAGCCTTTTACTCATGTGGTATTTGGGCCAGCGAATGCGGACGGGTCATCCCTCTAATCACGCATGGACGGTTCCACAGGGAATGGAGTTTTTATTTATTTGTTATTTATATTTTGCCTTGAGAGGCACTAGCACTGGGGTTTATGTGGTTCAAATTTGTTATTTCCTTCTTCTCATTGTGCTGTTTTTCTAACTTCTTCAAGATGGTTTTGCTGGCTCTCCGCATGTGCCCCTGCTCTATAAATGTGTGGGTAGTAACCGAATCCAAACTGTGCTCTGGATGCTCTTGCTCAAGCTGTAATTAACTAATAGGAGGTTTCGCTAGAGGGCATCCTCTCAAACCTCAACCCCCTGCTTTGAGAATTATATCTTACAATGTGACCCTAGTTGACTTTTAGTGATTGGAACTGGCTAATTATTTGTAATTCTGTATCTTAAACCGTTACAGGTTTCTCAGCACTGGATCCCTCATCTCCCTCCACTGCACTTTATTTCTGGGAGATAAAACACCTTGTGAATATGACTCAATTCACTGCTACCATCAATCATCGCAAATTTTCTACCTCAGGGTACAAGCTCTCTTTACGCGCAAAGCTGGGTTTACATGTACGGATCTCTGGCTGCTTTACAGGTAAGTGGGATCTCGGTTCACTTGACATTGTCTCGCTTTTCTAGCGGCCAATATGACTCTCTAGGCACACCTTCCCTAGCCTCTATCCGTGACCACGTATCACGCAACCGTAATGCATCAGGGTCGCACTCACCTGTCAATATATTATTATATTGAGAAGGATGAGTCAATGTTCTAATACGTACGTAAGTGATGGTTATTTAAATGAACTGTCTTATTACATGATTTTAAAATCATTGTTTTCACTTTGTATTTCCTCTCACTTTTCTACTTTATTTTCTTTCCGGGCAACTTTATAGAACTAGAGCGCACTTACGGAAAAGTATTTATGAGTGCGTGGGTGGATGTGTGTGGGCGCGCAACCTTATTTAACAGTTGGTGCCTGGTGGGTTGGTGAATGAATCTGTGAGTCCTGTGTGCTGGTGGTGCTAATGGCTAGTTCTGAACAAACTTTTCGCTTGAGTTTTGGTTTTAGCTACTTACTATATCGTGCCATATTCCACTCTTTATCCCATCAACAACCCTTTACTATTCAACTTTCTGGTCCCAACCAGCCCTGTTTCCTTCTTCAAAAATAAATAAATAAGTGCATGGCTTTCAAAATATGTAGAACAGGCGCCGTATGGCAGGAATAGAATGGTCCAAAACTTAGCTTGTGGGAAGTAATAAATGGTCCAAACATAATGAATTTCCGTGAACTATAAGTCTATAAGGCGATTCCCATCTTTTCCCATAGTCGGCACCACCCAAGATGTTACGTTAGGGGACTGGCTCATACCATTTATTCACGCTACATTTATTTCTTCTCAGTATTTCCTCCAAACTTAAAATTTCCAATCAGGACCCCACTTCATGATTCATGATTAAACTGAAAAAAGAGTATGCAATTCATTGAACAAAAATATTCAGGATTATGCCTAAAAAATGTGTATGCAAGTCACTTAAATTAAGTGAGATAGATAGTGTGAGTGGTATGTAGTTTTGAGGTACTGCTAAAGAAATTTCAACTGAAAGGAGGCAGAGTTTAACTGATAAATGTGGGTATGATATAGTGTATGCAGAGGTTGAAATTCATTGAAGCTTCAATTCTCCTATCTTTTACAGCTTTCTCACCTCTGTTTGAGCAGTTGGTTAAAAAGTTACCCTTCCTAATTGCTACATCGTGTGGTACAGTACGGTCAGTACAGCCAACCCACACCCATATCAAACATTAGAACTCCTAATCTCCCTGTTTATCAAACATCAGTGGGTTCGTGAGGGAGTTTTAAGAATCTCGCAATAAATGATCAAAGTCCGGGCGTTTAGGTTGGAATTGGATTGGTTCTTCAGTCGATGCTTTGTTGCTGATGCCAGCCACCCAAACCCACATCAAATCCAAATAAAAAAAGTCATCTGTCGTGGCCAAGCCTTACGTACACTTTAAATTTGAAATCTGTGTTAGCAGAGTGCAACCAATAACGTCGCCAATTACTGGCCAGCTACTACTCAGGGGCTTCATTACTACACATCCCTTTCTCTTTCTATCATATTTCCATCCATCATACGAATTTTGTAGGCATTAGGTTACTTGGATAATGGTAGAAGCAACATTATTTCTTTGTAAAAAAAAAAAAAAAAAAAAAATCGTTTTGAGAAGACAAAAGGTGGATAAGTTAGAAGTTGATTTCATTCACCATGTAAAATGCGTTAAAAATAATTTGAGAAGTTCATGTCACAGCCTTTTCAGTCATTTACTAATATCCCGTACTTTTTCCCTTAGGTAAAAGTTTTAGCCCTAGAGATTGAAAATTCAAAGGCAACTAAGACTAAGAGGAAGTCTGAAAGCGTAAATAATTTAATCACAAAATTCAGAAATTAAACTAGTTTCTATTTCCAAGAATCAACTAGGAAGTGTAGTTAGCGTCAATGCAGAAATGAGCTGTTAATTAAATGCAAGAAAAGAGCAAAATTGATTAGGGGAGAGAGGTGAGGCAAGACTGAAATACGGAAGCGCGCAGCTAAGAGCTCTGTCTCATCTTTGTCTCATTAGCGCCATCATCACTCCATGGGGAGTCGACGGTCCTCTCTCCCTTCTCTCCCTTTCTCTCGGGGGCCTCCCATATGGCCTGTTACCGTTTTCCATTCCCCCTCCCCTTCCTTTTGCCCTTTTTTTTTTTTTTCTGTAATTAATTATTTTTTGGGAATGATAACTCCTTATATATATATCATGGACACACTCTCTTAGACCTGACCCGCGTCATTGAATGCAATTCAACTATCCACCTAGGGAGGGGAGAGAGGGAGAGAGAGAGAGAGGTGTTCAGCTTTCTTCTCTGCCAGTGCAAAGTTATTGAGGAGGGGGGAAACAGTAGGATGAGGGGCTTCTTCTTCTTTAATTTGTCCATTACTGGGTGCAGCAGAAGGAGGTGGCAGGTTGTGTGTACATTGTATGTCACCTTAAGAAGGCCCACATGGCTTCCTATGTTGGGTTTTGGCCTCCTCTATATTGAGAGGGGAGAGGCAGGAGCAGCAGAAGACAGAGAGCTGTGGTACTATAGGAGCTGGAGAATAGCCAGGACGACGCGTGAGAAAGGGAAGGCATATTGTCAGTTGTAGAGGAGCAGGTTTTTGGGACCAGATGGCGACCTTTGATTCCTTTCCTTTTCCCTTTCTTTCTCTCTCTCTCACACATACGGACACACACACACAAGCACATTGTTACGCGCTCACGCACACACACTTTGTCTCACAGGTCACTACACTCTGTTGCTTATTTCACTTTGTGGCACCCCAGAAGAGTATAGAACCTTACAACTCTGATGCCACGCCTCGTTAGCCCAGTTTCAGCCCTCTGTCCCTCTCTGTGGTCCATCACCAGCTCTCAACACAGACCAAGCCCATATATTGGCGTAGATAGGGAGGAGACAGACAAAGAAAAGAAGCAGATATGGATTGGAATGGCAACTTAAGACCCTTTGTTTCACGCCCAGAGAGTTCCTTCACCTTCCTCTACAACTATAACTACGACCCATATCCAGGTAAAGCTCCTTATACTCACTGTTCTTTGATTTTGACGTCTTTCATGCCCTACTTTTAAAGAAGAATAATTTCTGATTAAAATCCTTGTGAACTTTTCCTACGCCTTTATTTTAATCAGGCTCTGTTGCTACATCCTTCGCCTATAAATGACTTCTTGTTCCCAACAATTTTATCTTATAAATAATTCAACAGAGCAGCTGCTTTCTTGAAAGAGTCAAGTTGTACTTTGAGGTGGAGAAGGTGCAATCTATTCAGCTAAATCTACAGTGTTTAACTATTAAGCACCACTGTGGAATCCTTGCATAATCACTGTAGTTTATCATAATCAGCTAGGCATACTTTCTAGAAACAGCTTGTGAACACACACCATTTGCTCAGTTTCAGGGATGGAGGTGAAGCACCCAGTATCAGCGGAGACAGCCCATGCAATGGTTCGGCCTATGGACAAGAGTAGTTTTGGAAACCAGGAAAAGAAGAAGCGACTAACAAATGAACAGCTAGAGTCACTGGAGAGGAGTTTCCAGGAGGAGATAAAGCTCGAACCAGATAGAAAAATGAAGCTAGCACGAGAGCTTGGGCTCCAGCCGCGACAAATCGCAGTTTGGTTCCAGAACAGGCGCGCTAGGTGGAAGACGAAGGAGCTGGAACGCTTATATGATGTCCTTAAACAAGAGTACGATCTCATGTCCAAGGAGAAGCAAAAGCTCCAAGAAGAGGTTAGAAATAGCGCAAAACACATGCATCGATCCCATGCATGCATAATATAACCCTAGAAATTATATTATTATATGAACTGAATATCTAACCCCCACCAAAAATTAATTGGAGTAGAGTTTTACAAGCATTTAATCATTTTCTTTCAAATCCAAATTGGGCATGGTTGAGCAGGTTTCAAGATTGAAAGGTATCCTTAGGGAGCAGGCGACTAGGAAGCAAGTATCCATGGGCTACACAGAGGTTTCCGGGGAAGAGACTGTGGAGAGCACATCCATCACGATTCGTAGCTCCAACAAGCCACGAGGATTAAGTCATCAAATTGCTGACCGCAACTATGTGTACACCGCGGAGGAATATAACCCAGTGTCGCCCCCTTATTGGGGTGTTCTGCCGCCTTATCCTTCAACCTAGAGCTGCTAGCCTAATTGTTCATAATTTTATCGTAACTTAAAGTTTAGGTTTGTTACATGAGAGCACCTTATTTTGTAACCGAATTTGTCAGTTGGGGTTTAATTTGGCTGCCTTTTGCTTTCAGAATGATGGCAACTATATGTCCATAGACTCCATACACACATCTAGAGAGAGAAGAAAAGCTACTCTAATTTCCGGGATTTTCTTTAACCCAGCTAATTAACATGTTCCAATAGATTCTCACCATCAAAAATACTTTTCATCTCCTAGTGTTTTCTAGAGATGGACACAGGGAAGGAGGGTACATAAACTAGCTTAAAAACCACATCTTGGATTGATCTTGTTTACCCCTGATCCTGGTCCCAATCAAAAGGTAAACTGAAATCTGAATGGAGGGTCGGCCACGTGTTTGAAAGAAAAATGCCTTGGAGTCTTATAGATGTAGACTAAAAGCAGAACTCGCGACAAAGCAAGAAAGAGTGATGAAAGCCTGTGGTACTGTAGATCTGTACACGCAACATGATTTAAGTTGAAGGTTCTAAAGACCAGGGGAAGTAAAAAGGAGGTCAGACAACAATGTCGACATAAGACAATAATTCATGACTCATAATTTTTTTTTTTTTTTTTCTCCCCTTTGGCTGGTTTTAATTTTACTTCCTTTTCAGATGGAGAAGGAAGAATTCAGAATGTTAGAATGTTTGAATAATCATCTCTATTATCTTTTATAATAAATCCAAAAAGGTGATATAAGATTCAAAGTAGAATATGAGGCAAGGGCTAAGATACACTCATACAAGAGAGCAATAGAGATGACACTAAGGCAAATTTAGTCTCTAAAATAATAGCTCGCTCTATCTTCACTTTTCTAAAAATTCCCAATTGAAGCCTAGTAGGAGGAATGGTAAACCTTATAGAAATAACAAAATAAATCCAAGCCAAATGAGTTAAAACCAATTACTTTTGACTTCAATTGATTTATCTAATGTCATACTAATTGATTTAAGAGTTTCCTTTAATTTTTAGGGTGAAGCAATTTTAATTGTTTGTCATGTGTTAAATAGAGTACCACACAAAGAGGTAAAAACTACCTTCATTAAATTGACCAAGTAAAATGCTTGAAATAAAACTTATGGCTTATTTGATCAAAAGTATCTTATTGTGATTGAAAGCTCTAGTAATATCCATCGAAATACTTATTAGGTAATTCTTTGTTTATCTGAGCTATAGTTTTATTATAGGTGGTTCTACTGTTGGATGAAAATCTAAAAAATAAACAATAATTGCTAACTTAACCATGAAAAATGAATTTATCGTTTACCCTTCTACAAGTGAAGAAGCAAATTGGTTGAGAGCTTTACCATATGAAATCTAATGTGGGAGAAACTAGTACCACTTTTGTTAATTAATTGTGATAGGACTAATCTTATTGACAGATTAAATAAACATTATTATAATGACATATCTAAACCTATAAAATGATAACATAGTAGAAGGAGATCTTATATGAGTAATAGCATTGTCAAAGTGAATTATGTTGAATGTTATAATATTTTCGAGATTATTAACAAATGTCTTCATAGGAGAAAGAGTCAGTAATACATTAAAACTACGTTTATCATATTTCATTTAAATAGGAAATACATATTTGAGGATATCATTTTTAATAGGATATGATATTTTTAGATATATATATATATATGTATGAGCATGATATTTTAAGGTAGTATATCTAATAGGATATATTATGTTATATTATATTTACATTTAATTTGTGAAATGAATAAAAAATGAAATATATATTATTTTCAATGTTTAAAATAAAAATTATATTACATTCTAATATTTTCTATTTAGAAAAATGAAATTTCTCTTATATTTAATGATATTCATGATTAAAATATTTAAACTTTGCAAATAATTTTTTTTTTATATTATGTTATTTAATATATAAAGGTAGTTTATATGTCATATATTAATATTATTTTATAAATGTTTTTTAGTTTTTTTTTTGCAATCATAAATTTAATTTATAATAAAAAATTATTTTGTAAAATGAGTATATAAAAATAATAAAAAATAAATTTATGACACATGAGATATGCATATCCCATATCTTAACGTGAAATTAATATATCTTATCGAGAATGGATAAAAAAAAAGGTGGATAATATATTTTACCATTTATCTTATTTTATATTTTATTGAACATATAATAAGATAAATGATGAGACAACTTATTTTATTTCATCGCTAACCAAATATAAGACATGATATGATCTCTTTCTTATTCTATCTTATGTTATATTCATTCAATCAAACATAGCCTAAAGGGATAGGGTGAGAGTTCAAGTAATCACAAATCATTTACATGGATACTTATCTTTAGGTACACACATTTTGATAAAAAGAAGAATGCTATTTTGTGGAGCTCAAAACTCTATTATTTGTATAAATCGGAGTGAGTTATATAATGAATTAGTTGGGTTGTTATGTCAAATATATTGCACCAGTTTCAAATCACAAATGCTTAAATCTTCCTGAAGAGAGAACGAGACTTACATACCCCGACTCGATTGTTCTCATTTTTGTTTCTCAATTACCATGATTTCTTCTAACATTTGAAATCCAGCTCCAACGTGAGTGAATTAAGAAGATTCTGATTTTACTTTTTACGTCACTTTTGTGTTCATGAAAATACAGTCATACGGTTTGATCGTGATTGGTTTTATTCGACTATTTATATGAAGTATCATGATTTTCATAGACAATTGGTGAACTCAGAAAAATTGCCCTTGATAGATGAGACAGGACCGGTAGTACGAGTATTGGATATTGTCCGATTGAAGGAAACGACTAGTCAAAAAGGGCCTTTCATGTGTCTTGGTCTCTGAGCCCCTTCTTTATCAGAAGCTTTTCGATAACAGTAAGCCCAAAATAAAGTCTATAGAAACAACTGCGCATGGGTCTTCACGGGTGGTAGAAAATTTCAAAATGGTACCTGTATCATACAGATTTCTTTGTTGCTACCACCTCTTGTCTCTTACCAGATTTGTAACATGCGTCAAGCGCACACCTTCAATGGCACCAAAGCACTTCCACGAGTTCTCTTAGCCGTTTCAGCCAAGTAAATTAAAATCAATCTACCCACCAATATCATCGTATTTGTTCAATACGACATCATCCCTTTCAGCAAGATATCCAAGTGACTGATTTGACTTATGATAGGTATCTAATGGAGAATTATTATTGAATTTCAAGAATATCAAGAACAAGAGTCCCAACTCGTCCTCAAATCCCTACCAGATCCACAATCTTTTTCCCCTCTGTATTTCCCCCTCCTTTCCTATTTAAACCTTCCCCTCAGCCCATATTCAACTGTGACCTAACCTCCACTAAAGCTGTTGCAACTAACTGCCAAGTGGCAGTATATTCCTCTTCTCTTTTCTATTATACACATAACGTATAGGAGGCCTATCATTACTCCCCTCAATGAAAGACACCTTGTCCTCAAGGTGGAAGTCAGGAAAGTGCTCTTTAATTGTGTCAACTGATTCCCATGAAGTTTCAAATTGAGGAAGTCCTTTCCACTGAATAAGTACTTCAATACCAAGCTGATTGTTATTGGGAGATTGACAAATATCTAAGACCTGATTAGGCTCCACAAGCCATTCCAAATCCTCAACAAGAATAGAGGAAAGTGGTTGACACAAATCAGCTGAACCAAGAGCCCGCTTGAGCTGGGAAACATGAAACACTAGATGAATAGTTGTCGAAGAAGGAAACTCTAACCTGTATGCCACTGGACCAATTTGCTGCACTACTTTGTAAGGGCCAAAATATCGTGGGGAGAGCTTCTCATTTGGTCGCTTGGCAAGGGAACGAAGACGATACGGACGAAGCTTTATATAGACAAAATCCCCAACTTCAAATTAGATTGCACGACGATGAGCATCTGCAGATGACTTCATTTTGGATTGGGCACAACAGAGATGATCCTTTAATTCATTTAAAATTAGATCACGCTCTTGCAATAACTGATCCACTGCTAGAACAGAGGTGGAATCTGATCCAAAACATATCAACGGTGGTGGGTCTCGCCCGTAACTGCTCGAAACGGTGTTGTATTAGTGGAGGAGTGGAATGTGGCATTATACCAGTATTCTGCCCATGAAAGCCATGTAGACCAACGTTTAGGCTTGTTATATGAAAAACATCGAAGGTATGTCTCCACACAACGGTTGACCACTTCCGTTTGTCCATCCGTTTGCGGATGATATGCGGTATTATGGCAGAGAGAAGTACCCTGCAACCGAAATAGCTCCGTCCAAAATCGGCTAAGAAATACTTTGTCACGATCACTAATAATGGAATGGGGAAATCCATGTAATTTGACAACATCCTGAACAAAGATAGCAGCCACCGTTTGAGCTGTGAAAGGATGCTTGAGCAGTGAGAAGTGAGCATAGTTGCTCAATCGATCCACAACAACTAAAATGGAGTTATAACCCTTAGACTTAGGAAGCCCCTCAATAAAGTCCATCGTCACATTGTCCCATATTTTGTCTGGAATAGGCAGTGGTTGTAGTAACCTAGCAAGCGACAAAGTTAGGGTCTTATTTTGTTGACATACTAAACACTTCTCCACAAATTCTTTGATATCATTTTTCATGCCAACCCAAAAGAAATCTCTTGTGAGTCGTTTGTAAGTCCGCAGGAACCCGGAATGCCCTCCAACCACGCTAGCATGGCCCTCTTGAAGAAGTGCTGGAACAAAGGGTGAGGCCTTGGAAAGGACTAGGCGCCCCTTGTAAAGGAGAATGCCATGGTCCAAGGAATACCTAGGATAAGCATCCGGATCATCCAGCAGCCTCTGTTTAATCTTAGCAAGGTGCGGGTTAGCTTCAACTTGTGAACTGATCAACGAAGTGTCTATGCGACTGGGAACCATGAGGGCAGCTAACTCCATAGAAATGGGGATGCGAGATAAGGCATCAACTGCTTTATTCTCCATTCCTGGCAGAAACTGAATTTCAAAATCATACCCAAACAGCTTTGCGACCCACTTTTGGTACGACTCATTCACTATTCTTTGCTCTAGTAGAAACTTCAAGCTACTTTGATCCGTTCGCACAATAAAATGGCGACCAAGCAGGTAATGACGCTACTTCTGAACTGCTAAAACAATAGCCATTAACTCTCTTTCATATATGGACTTTTGCCGTTCCCTTGCTGTGAGGACTTGGCTAAAATAAGCTACTGGTCTATGACTTTGCATCAAAACGGCACCCAAACCATACCCCGAGGCATCCGTCTCTACAATGAAGAGTTGACTGAAGTTGGGCAAAGCCAAAACAGGTATTGTTGTCATAGCTGTTTTCAATTTTTGGAAGGCTACCTCAGCCTCTAGGTTCCAATTAAAAGCATATTTTTTGAGTTGCTGAGTGAGAGGCCAAGAAATAGCTCCATATCCCTCTATAAATCGACGGTAGTATCCAGTCAATCCGAGAAATCCTCGTAATTCTTTAAGGGATTTGGGTGTGGGCCACTCTACCATGGCTGAAATCTTGTTGGGATCATCAGCAACCCCCTTGGCAGAAACCAAATGGCCCAGGTATTCCAATTGTGGTTTAGCAAAGAGACATTTCTTTCCATTGACGTGCAGTTGGTGGTTCGCCAGAATAGACAGCACACTTTGCAAATGGTCACAATGCTCCTTCAAGTCTTTGTTGTAGACCAATATGTCATAAAAAAATATGAGCACAAATTTCCGAAGGTGTGGCCGAAATATACGATTCATTAGCGATTGGAAAGTCGCTGGTGCATTGGTTAGCCCAAAAGGCATCACCAAGAACTCGTAGTGACCTTCATGGGTGCGAAATGCCGTTTTGGGGATGTCTTGTTACCGGACTCGAATCTGGTGGTAGCTCGATTTGAAATCTAGTTTCGAAAAAATGGTTGCGCCATGAAGTTCATCAAGTAACTCATCAATCACCGGAATGGGGAACCGATCCAGGACTGTAACTTTGTTGAGGGCGTGGTTATCTATACAAAACCTCCATCCTCCATTTTTTTTTTCACCAACAACATTGGACTAGAAAATGGGCTTAAGCTAGGCCGAACAATTCCTGTCTCAAGCATCTCTTGCACCAATCTCTCTATTTCATTCTTTAGAATATGTGGATACCGGTAGGGTCGGACATTAATCGGAGATGCTCCCGAAATTAATTGAATGGCATGATCAATATCACGACTTGGTGGTAACCCTGTTATTGGCCCAAAAATTTGCTGATGTTGAGCTAATACTTCTTTAACTATTTTCAGGACCTCTTGTACTCCTTCACTCAAATCCGAAGTGGTGGAAATCTGATAGAGTTCCACCCAAACCCCTTGGCTATGGTGCTGCAGTGCTCTAGCCATTGCTTTAAGAGATACCTCAGTCCGACTAAGGATCGGGTCTCACTTTAACACTATCACTGCCTTCCCCATTTTGATCTTCATTGTTAGCATCTTCCAGTTTACCTTCACGTCTCCTAAGGTTCCCAACCAAGGCATTCCTAGAATCACATCAGTGTTGCCTAATTCAAGTGGAAGAAAATCTTCCACTACGGTGAGCCCCTGCATTGAAATACAAACTCCTCTACAAATGCCTTTCCTTTTCATGGATATCCCGGTTCCCATCATCACCCCGTAACTCATTGTTGTAGTTAATGGAAGTGCTAATTGTTGAACCAATTCAAGGGATAAAAAATTGTGGGTAGCCCCAAAGTCAGCCTTGCTCCTCAATGCTTAGCTTGCTAGGCTAAGACACTCGCAACTCAAAAGTTTAAGAAGCTTGGTAGGCAACTCCTTAAAGAATGGAAGCTCTTATTAACTCAAGAAAACCTTTACAAGTGCTTGGATGCTCACTTGCTTGGTTAGGAAGTGATTTGGGTGGTGCCTTGGCCAAATGAGGCCCTCACCTATTTATAGGCACCAAGGGAACTCTCTGGAACCTTGGAGGGTTCCTTACAAATCAAGAATATTCTAGAACATCCTACCCTATTCTATGTACAACCCTATGTACAAGAATATACAAGAGATTCCTAGAAGTCTCTAGAAAGCCTTGGACTCCTCCCATGCCTTCCTCCATAGTGTAGAGATGTGTGGACATCTCTAGGCATTTCTAGAACTTTTCACACTCTTCCCACCAATGGCTTAGTGTAGATGGCTCCAGGAGTCTTCAGAAGCTTCTCTTATCTTATATAAGCCCATGGGGAGGGTCATTTGAAGCATCCTGTGACACTCTCCCCCACCGATGCCGTCGACGTCCTCGTCGTTGCCTCATTCTGAAACCTCTCGATGTGTTTCCAAAACTTTCTCAAGGCATCTGCATGTTCCCAGCTTACCTGCCTCTTAGGTAGTCCTTTCCATCGGACTAGATACTCTATCACAGGAGGGACCCCTTGTCTCCTGGTGACCCGTTCAGCCAGGATATTCTTCACCTCCTTCTCCCGTGAGGCTCCATATGAATGCAGACCCGTGCGCTTTCAATGCTTAGAGTGTTGCTTCCTCTTACCCATTGAGTTTACCTTTCCCTTGGTGACCTCTTCCATGTGTGTGCGGGCTACCTTAGCTCGCTCCCCTTTTTCCTCCTTTACTTGCACCCCTGCTAGTAAGGAGGTCTTAGGCATACTAGGCTTCGGGTTGAATTGGAGGGCACCTAGTAGCTGCATTGAGCCCATATGTGCTTCATCCTCCTGCTCCCTCTCCTCGATCATGGCACTAAGCGCCTTCCTCTTTGGACAATCTCGTGCCCAATGTGGACCGTCACATAGGAAGCATTTGATTTTAGGCGTGAATTCTTTCCTTTCCGCCTTACCCCTTCCTTCTCGGACGTTAGACGTCTTGCCTGATCCATTTTTAGGAGCATTGTGGTCCTTTGGAACCTCGTCTCCCCCACCCATGGTGTGGCTATCCTCCAAAGACTCATTATTGGTGGAGTTTCCCCTCTTATAATCCGTTAAAGACTCTGCTGCTGCCATAGCAGTGGCTAAGCCTTGAACACCTCGGCGTCTTAATTCCTGCTCGGCCCACCCTTGTAGGTTATCCATAAAGTTAAATAATAACTCCTCCTCAGTCATATTAGGAATCTCAAGCATGAGCGAAGAGAATTCCTTGACATAGTCGCGTATCGAGCCTGTGTGCTTGAGACGCCTCATGTTTTTCCTAGCCAGGTAAGCCACATCCTCGGGGTAGAACTGCCTCTTGATCTCCCTCTTGAAGTCCTCCCACGTCTCTATGGTGCAAATGTCTTTCTCCATATCGACAAACCTTCGATGCCACCATAGAGTAGCTGTGTCAGTAAGGTAGAGGGTTGCAATTCTTACCTTAGCCGCCTCATCCATCAATGCGATAGCCTCGAAGTATCGCTCCATATGCCATAAGAAGTTATCCAACTCTTTGGCGTAGTTAAACCCAAGGAAGAAAATATCGCCGAAATAGGTGTGTCGGTGGGTGCATATAGTAAGGATATATCGCCGGTCAACCCTTGGTCAACGCAGGCGGTCAACTGTCAAAGCTCAAAATTGAGCATTTTTTATCCTACTGTTGGGGGGATTCGAACCCCCAACAAAAGGTTTCCAATGCAGCTCCACTTCCACTAGGGCAAACATGCCCTTTGATAAATATTATGCACTATATAAATATATATCAAAACTTAGGATATAAATAAAATATTAAAAAAACACTTTAAATAATAAATTAATTATAACTATTTAATAATTAAATGAAAATTTTCATTTAATTGATTAGTAAAAAATATCATAATTTTATTCATGGTGTTTTTAATATTATTAATATATTAAAAATTTATATATTTATCATCATTTATTTTATAATATATCATAATTTTAATATTAAATAGATTTTAAAATTAAACATATTATAATCACAATATTATCATCAAATAATATTTTATATAATTAAATAATCAATATACACTTATCAAATTTATATTTTTTATTAACATATATATATCAATTTATTTGAAAAAAATAACTTTAAAATGTCTATTATGTTTTTAACTTCATTTCTAAAAGTTTTATTTTATATTTTTATAAGTTTTGATCAATTTTAGGTTTACGGATTTTTTGTTTTAAAATATCCATCGAAATATATTATAATCAAATATCAAAATATAATAATGAAATAATATTTAATATAATTTAATAATCAATATACATTTATCAAATTTATATTTTTTATTGACACTTACAATATTATATATATACATTAATTTATTTAATAAAATAACTTTAAAATATCTATTATACTTTAATTTCATTTCTAAAAGTTTTATTTTATATTTTTATAAGTTTGGGTCAATTTTAAGTCTACCGATATTTTATGTCAAAATATCCACTGATATATCTTCGATATATTCGTAAAATCGAAATACCGATATATCCGTAATTACCGATATTTTAATCCTTGGTTAAACCGACCACGGAATTTAGAGATAATTCCACAGTGTCTTTCAGCTCGATGAGTGCAGGTTCTTCGGTTGCTCTGTCGTAAAACTGGTTATTGTCTTCCTCCTCATCTTCGTGCACCAATAAAACCCGTAATTCTTTCTTACAGCGATGACCAGGGGAGAACTTTTCTTCACACTTAAAATAGAGCCCCTTCTCTCTACGGGCTTGAAGCTCCGATTCCGTCAATCTCTTTATCGGAATCTCACGTTGCTGGCTCATCGTCTTCTCGCCGACAGCCACTGCCCTATTCTGAAAATTTTCCCCAATCTTCCGCTCACCTCGATTTTCAAATGACAACATTTTGGTGCTCTTTGGGCCATTTGGGCTATTTGGTTCACGGGCTGCTCTCATGGCTAAATTCTTGTCTTCAACTCGTTGGGCCATTTCCATCAAGTGGCCCAGCCCATATGATGGTTGCAGTAGATGGAGAATTATTATTGAATTTCAAGAATATCAAGAACAAGAGTCCCAACTGGTCCTCAAATCCCTACCAGATCCACAATCTTTTTCCCCTTTGTATTTCCCCCTCCTTTCCTATTTAAACCTTCCCCTCAACCCGTATTCAACTGTGACCTAACCTCCACTAAAGCTGTTACAACTAACTGCCAGGTGGCAGTATATTCCTCTTCCCTTTTCTATTATACACATAAAGTATAGGAGGCCTATCAACTTACTCCATGAAACCATGATTTCTATTTCTCAATGACAACTCATGATCATATCACTGAATCCCATGAATCCATTTTACAAAACTTCATTGATATCTCATTTTTATAAATTAAAACAGTTTCATCTGAAAACGAAATAAAAATCCATTTAGCTATATAATCGTGCTCAACTTCAGTCGACAGTGCTAAATATAGAAAAGGGGATGCGAATAACAGTCTGGCTAACCAGGCCAAGCAATCCTTACAACAAAACTTTAAATTAAAACTTCTTCCAACCTACCGATCTCACTCTCACTGCACCAAACAAGCCCCAAATCAGCGCTTACCACCACCACCTCCAATTTTAGGGCCCTTTGGAGCAGCAGCACCCTTGGGAACGTTACCCTTGCCCTGCGTCTTCTGCACCTTAGCCATCACTTCTGCCTTCTTTGCCTTCTTTTCATCCTTGGTCTTCTTGATTCTTTCCTTAATTTCACTGCATTTTACATCATCTCATCAGCAGGTACAAATTGCAATATATTCCATATAACAGCATAAGCAAAAGGAAAGCACGTCATTCAAGAATCATACAACACAATATCCAGGGTGTTCTAATTGCATAAACCGTTTACTATTGAGACAAACAATTAGGTATAAGGAGCATAATTATCAGGTTAGCAATCACAAGTGCAACAAAAACACACCGAAGAGCAGCCTCCCTGGCAGCATCTCTGACTTCTGCTTTCTCAGTTCTTCTCTTCTGGATAACCTCCAATGTAGCACCCACAATGGACCTAGAGTAGGGCTTTTTGGTGGCACGACGCCTCTTCTTTACAGCCTCTTGAGCAATATCCTGAGCATTAACCCAATTAGTGACTCAAAACAAATAACTCCCAACAAACATAATCCATAGTGGATATTCTTTTCCAGAAAGTGACCAATTTGATAATGGTCTTAAATACCATATATTTTGCATAATTGCTACAAAGTCCATGAAAATTTATGGACGTTTTACCATTCACACATCTATTTGCATGTCTTCATTTTTTTGGTTTGTTTTTGGCATTAAACCCATTGAAAACATTGTTTACACAAGCATAAACATCAAATGTAATTTTTTTATTTTTACATTTTCACACAAGTACAAGGCATTTGTACTAGGCGTACAACTATAAACGGCTGGCTATTATGAATAGATTTGCATGTTTTTCTTCATTTTCTTTGTTTGTTTGTTATATAACTAGAAACATTGTTTACACACATGCATAAATGTCAAATACAATTTTCTATATATTCACACACATACAATTATACTACATGTATAAGACATTTGTATTAGCTATACAAGGCCTACACAAGTTTGCCAATTGTGAATATATTTGAGTATTTTTATGAATGTTAATAAAAATGTGAAAATATCTTGTACATTTAATATAATTGTCATATATGTGTAAAAATGTGAAGAAAAAAAAAATCGACATTTGTGCATGTATGAATAAATTTTGGTATGAAAAACAAACAAAGAAAAAGAAGAAAAATAAATTCATAATATACAAATTTGCATATGTCTTATACAATTGTTATTTAATTAAATTTCAAAAATGAAAATTATCAAAATTTGAAAATAAAAAATACTAATAATCAAACATTAAATTAATGAAAAATAAATTAAGATATAGTTGCAACTTAAAAAAAATAAAACCTATATGAATATTAAATAGATTTTAAGAAAGATTTTATTTATTATTTTTAAAATTTTCTTGAAATCTTAATATAAAAATTATCATGAGTACTTAACAATAAATTTTAATATATTAAATAATTGCAGTGCTCACATGACATCTATTATCTGATTGCACAAACTTCTATCCTTTTAAGTCCAAATATGCATTTTACATGAACCTTAAGCCCATTTGCAGGAAATGGAGGTTATCCCTTTTTAAAATTCATATTAGGGATATGTTGGGTATCTTTGGGTGATAAATTGTCCACATAGTAAATTGTCCATATAGCCTTGAGGACAATTTTAAAACTTGCTTTATACTTTCAGCCCAATTATGCAAAATATATAACCTTTGGGGTCATTATCAGATTCGGCTACCCCTTTAATATGATTGCCCCCAAAATAAAAGCACAATTTCTACAGCACCCAAAAGTAACAAGAAAAGCTAAAATAGTGGTCTGGTAACCATCATTAGTAGCCTATCCAGTAGCTTGTTGGTCAAAAATCCTATAATCAGAAAATGCACACACACATAGTACTGACATATACCACATAAAATTGAATACATGGTATTTCAAGTGCTACCTTCTTATGTTGCTTCCTGTACATGGCTGTCCAGGTAAGCTTTGATGGCTTCAGCCGGTTGTGGAAGTACCTCTTGCATTTTGAATTGGCAAATAGAAACACCTAAATATATTGAGAGTAATTTAATGTCAATTAAACAAGTACAAGAGGTCAACCCCTGAGCCCAACCAAGGCAATGAAGAAAGAAGATTAACATTCAGTAGAAATTTAGTTGGCCAATAATCTGATACAGAACATAAATTTTAATGAGCTATAAAATTACCTGAGAATCTGAACGAACAAATCTGATTCCTTTCCCAGGGTATATCTTGGCACCACTGAATCGGCAGAGTTCAGTTCTGAGACAACGACATTTAGATATTAATTCCTTGATTTAACATCCAGAATGAAGGTACACACACTAATTCTAAATTAATTTTATTTAAACAAAAGAAAACATATGGCCTTCAGCACAGAACACAGGAAGAAAAACATATGATTAACTTGGGAGAACATTTTCCAGATTAGTATGAACAATATACAACACAATTCCATGCATGGCACATGAAATTAGAATGATAATAAAAACTAGAAGAAAAAAATACCATACACTTGTGCTGAATATTATATTGCATAAATTATTGTATATCCATGTGTAACCCACACAAGCCCCTAAGCCTGGTAATTGTTCATTTTCATCATCAAGCCAAAAATAATTTTCATTAATTGTTGATTTGGGTACTGGTGATAATCCAAAGTATGGGTTATTTAAATGAGCGGTTTATTGAAGACCAGCAGGGTGGTGTCGGCCCTTTTTGTGGGAAATTTAGTTTTGTTGATTTCAATTCTCTACTTCTTGGCGTTAACCCTACCACGCTTCCTTTCCCTCTGTTTTCAAAACCGGTTTTTGTAACTATTCCTTCTCAAAAGAAATTTAGACAATTATGTGTGATTTGCCTAAATTTAGGGTTCACAAATCTGCACATTTTAGGGTTTAATTCCCTATATATATAGAAATTAATGCACTATTTTTTTTCTTTTCAAAAATTCATTTCGTAAATCTACTTGTTCTAATGTATATATATATTTTACCCAATAAATGTTAATTTCTACCCTAAAATGTGTGCAAATCAAGCTCTCATGGATTTAGTTAAGACGATGAGAAGACTGTAGAAGAACAAAGACTAAATCAACCATGAGATCTGACAGTTAACGAAATCTATAAACCAATGAGAAGATAAAAAAGAAAATAAACCATGAAAAATAAAAAATTAAAAGATCCGGATTTCATAGAACGAAGCATGAGACAGGTTTAGAGAGAGAAAGATACTTGAGAACCATGGCTGCTGTTGCTGTTGCTGCTGCTGCGCCTCGGAAACCCTAGAAAAGGAAGCCCAAACCCTAACCACACACCCCTCAAGTAAATGAGCGCGGGACTAAATAGCGCTCTGTTTTTACTAGATAACTACGATATTGCCACCAGAACTGTGTGGAAATAGATGGGCCGGACTGGGCTTGGAGCGGAACATAAAAGCCCAAATCAAATAGGTTAGTGTACGTGGCCCATCCATGTCTCTTCAATCCATGTCTCATGAGAGAAAAATCCTAATCTTAATAACATTAGATTTGATTCATTAAAAGACGCGTGGATAGAATTGAAAAGCAAATTATATAATTAAAAAAAAATATATATATATATATGACTTTTTCATTGTACAAACTACAAACTAACTGGATACAGACATACAGTGACGGTAATGACTTCCTTGACAAGGCATGATTGGTTCCTTTAGAAAGCCACCTTGAAAACCCTTGAAGGAAAGATTAGTGGTGTCAACTCCCATACTTCCCTCTTACAGATATAGTTATATAATTTTTTATTTCATTTTCATTATTTAACTCTGAGCATTCCAAAAATCCCCAATTTTGGTTAAAAACCCTAACCCCAGCATTGTTCTCAATTGGAGGGGAATAATTGAATCTAAAATCTTAGAAATCTGAATCCAACGGAGGGAGGGGGAATCGGTTGATTCGTCAATGGGGGATAAGCAGGAGGAGGATCGGAGCGAGAGTAGTGACTACACATCCGAAGACGAAGGGACCGAGGACTATAGGCGTGGAGGCTACCACGCTGTTCGAATCGGCGACACCTTCAAGAACGGTCGGTACATCGTTCAAACCAAGCTCGGATGGGGCCATTTCTCAACTGTCTGGCTTGCTTGGGACACCTTAAACTCCGTACGCCTCCCGCCATTTCTCTCTTTGTGTGTATTTTACGGATGACAAATAATTATTATTTTCTATGAATGTTGTGATTGGGAGTGATTAATTTTAACAGCTTTCCAGTGTATTTGAATAATTCTGTGTGTTTGAATGGTAGGAAATGGAGGAAAAATACCAGAGAATACAATGGAATTGTGATTTTGATGTTGTGTTGTTCTGGTTTTTCAGAAATGGCCAAACAATTGTATCCGGCTCAGCTTGGGATACCCAGCACCCCATCCCTTCCTCTCGTTTCCTGTGCATATTGTGATTCGATGTACTTCCCATAAAAACCCTTTTGCTGGTTTTGTTTGTTCTAGAAAATTTATTGTTATCTGGGTGTTAGATTATTTAGTATGGTCACTTAGGAAACAGAGGAATGTGAAACGAAATGAACTTAACCTTTATGATATGAATGGTTAATTCTGAACAAATGCAAAGCAACACGCTCGAGGTGGCAAAGAGATGTATTAGGTTCCTGGGATACTTTATGATTGTTCAAACAGCTTGTAATTTTTGGTTTTTTTTTTTTTAGAACTAACCTTCAATTTTCGACTTGTTTGTATGAGAAGATTTGAATGAGAAAGCCTGTTAATTGAATTGTTGTACCTTTTATTTGATTGCTGATATAATGAAGGAAAAGGGAAAAGAAAGGAGGAGGTTTCATGTTCTATTCCATGTAACAACAGGAAAAAGAAACTTTTTTTTATAAATAAAAGAATGAGGAAAAAGAAACTGGAAATCTAAATCTAATTTCTTTTGCTGTCTTTGTTTTTCTTAAGTCTCCATTTGATTCCAGAGGAAATGGAGGCAAACTAATGAGAAGAGAAATATAACAACTCATCTTTGTGCTACTATGCTGCAAAGAAAATGGAAACTAACTTCACTTTGCTAAATGATTATACAATAAGTTGAGTTATTTTTTATTTTTTGTTTTTTATTTTTAGTTGAGGTGCCGAAAAATTAAAATTTGTCTTAATTGTCCTCTCTCCTCTCTCTCCCTCCCCCTTTCCCAAAACTTGTGTTATGTAAGCCAAATAGTTTTATTAGGCTCAATTAACATGGGGTTTTTGTTTTCCTAAGTTCTAATCCTAAGAGTCAAAATCTTAATTTGTATCTTCCTATGTGCTCACGACTAAATGGAGTGTTATTAGGGAATAATGTTTTTTTGATAAATTTCTTTGTATTAAATAATAACATAATTGGCATGTGCTGCAGCGGTATGTGGCTCTGAAAGTTCAAAAGAGTGCTCAGCATTACACTGAAGCAGCTATGGATGAGATAACTATATTGCAACAGATTGCGGAAGGAGACCCAGATGATAAGAAATGTGTTGTGAAGCTTTTGGATCATTTTAAGCATTCTGGTCCAAATGGGCAGCATGTTTGCATGGTTTTTGAGTATTTAGGGGATAACCTTTTAACTCTTATCAAGTATACTGATTATCGTGGCTTGCCCCTTCACATGGTTAAGGAGATCTGTTTCCATGTTTTAGAGGGTTTGGATTACTTGCATGGACAGCTCTCAATTATACACACGGATTTGAAGCCAGAGAATATTTTGCTGTTATCCATGATAGACCCATCAAAGGATCCGAGAAAGTCAGGTGCAACACTAATTCTTCCATCAAATAAGGATAAGAATGTGTTTGAGTCAGGGGTTGGGAAAGACATTAAGACCTCAAATGGGGATTTGACTAAGAACCAGAAGAAAAAGATTAGAAGAAAGGCTAAGCAAGCAGCTAAAGGTTGTGTGGAGAAGGAAGCAGCTGCTGAAGCTGAGCCAGATCCTGAAACATCAGGTGCATTAGAATCATCTCCTACTGTAAAATTAGATTTGGCTTCTGTGGAAGACCAACCCAATAGTTCTGGCAATGGGGACAGATTATTGGATGCTGATGGAAAAAAAGGATCTGGACAAGGAAATCAAGGCCATAGGAGAGGGAGTCGTTCCATGAGGCAGAAGCTGTTGGCTTCTGTTGACCTGAAGTGCAAATTGGTTGACTTTGGTAATGCCTGTTGGACATACAAACAGTTCACAAATGATATCCAGACAAGGCAGTATAGGTGCCCAGAGGTTATCCTTGGATCTAAATATTCTACTTCTGCAGATCTTTGGTCCTTTGCCTGCATTTGTTTTGAGCTTGCAACTGGTGATGTTCTCTTCGATCCTCACAGTGGTGACAACTTTGATAGAGATGAGGTATGGATACGTTTTTTTTTTTTTTTTGTGAAATTATATTGTTTATGATGCTCGAGTGCTGAATATATATTGATTCTTCGAAATTGGTCCTTATTTCTCCTTTTGAAAATCTTTAGAGCATGCTAGTAACAAAAATGAAAATTATTTTTCCAGAAATGTTTTCCCTTTTTGAACAATAAGCATGTTTTCATTGTCATTTTAATTTTTCTGTTAAGGGAAAAAAAACTAAATTAATAATAATAATAATAAAAAAGTCTGCATTTCCATTACCAAACAGGCATTTGATTTTTGGGATTCTTAGGTTTTTGATGGAAGAAAGAGAAGAGGGGGGAGAGAGGGGGGGGGGGGGGGGGTTGGTTCTTTTCTGAAAATAAAAACTATAAGCATGTTCATTTTTGCATTATTTTCAATTTTTAAAATGCTTGCCTTTTTTTAAATATGCAAAACATATTTTAATATTTCAGATCATTTTTAAAAACAGTTTCACAACCAATTACTTTTTCAGTGTCATTTTCATTTCTTCTTTTTGGAAAACAGAAAATTGTTCCAATTTTTGAAGAGAAACATTTTAAAAAAACGAAAACATCTAAGCATGTCCACTTTTGCATCATTTTCAATTTTTGAAGTGCTTGCATTTTTTAAAAACATGGAAGCCATTTTTTGAATGTCCCTAAAAATGGGTCATTTTTTAGGAAAAGTTTCAAAAACAAACACGCTTCAATGTCAATTTAAATAGTTCCCTTCTCTGCTACCAAACCGGCACTGAGTTTTTGGGATACTTTTTGGATGGGGAGGGAGGGAGGAATGCTGGAGTTATTTGATCATGGGAAATAAAAATATGATAAGTGTAACCTTCTGGCCAGAAATGATGGGGAAAAGATTAACACCAACTAGGACCCAGATAAGTGAGCATTAAAAATAAACTATCTATCTTGAGTCTCAGAGTTTTACCTCAATCTGGTGTCAAACTGATTATACATGTCCCACGAATGTCTCCGTAGATGGCAGAGCAAAGTTCAAGGCTAACCTGATTAAGTATGTTCATGTGTTTTATGCACACATATGTATAAATTGGGCCCTGCACACTGGAAAAACCACTCATTTACTGAGCAACCTGAAGGTACTAATAGTCAGATAGTCCAAGGTTGACTGAATATGAACTATCTTTGGGTCTGAAATTCCTGTCTGGAACTGACAACTTAGATCTCAAATGTGTCTTAAGAAAGGTGGAGGTTGACAGGTCTGGTTATTTGGTATGTAGTTTCATTTCATGTTCATTATGTTGGCCCATAGATGCCTGTTCGGTGGTTTATGGTTTCTTTTTGTGTTGGTTGTTGGAGAAATGACCCACTTTGCCTTCTGAGCGCATGCAAGCCTATGATGATTGTGCATAGAGGTTATATTAGACATGAAGGTTTGTCATAGTTACCTATTAGATAGGCTTCAGTATGGCCATTTGAAGTCTTTACTAGCTTCTCTTATTTGTGAAATAATAGCAAGAGGTAACTGGCTTTCAATTTAAAGTTGTTGTATTCAACAATAGGGTAGCATCAGACATGCATCCCTAATATGGGAAATATTGAAATTATGACTGTCGTTTTTGTTTTTGGAAATTTGCATGGTTTAAAAGAGATTTTTGGAGGATAAAAATAATTTTGTGATATGACGTTTGCTAGGTCATTTCTAGGGCTTCAACTTGTATCCAATCCAAAGAAGGAATCTTGAATTTGGAATCAGGCGTGGGAATGAGGCCTTCAACAACCAATCGTACCTAAACATGACCAAGCACATACATATGTTAGCCATTTTTTATGTTTGGGTAATACAACCATGTGTTAAATGAAAGGTGTTAGTTTTTTTGAGTTGAAAACTACAGAAAATTTTGAATTTCTGAGCAATTACTAAAAGAATTTGACTATTTTAGCAGTGATAGGTCTATATTCACCTGTATTTGGTACACAAATAAATAGAACTCCAGTGAATAAAGCAAAATATGGAGCAGAAAACATATCCATCTTGTTAGCAATTATAAAATGATTATAAACTGTAATCCCAACAAATATACACGTTTATTTAAATTTGCTTTATTGGATATACATGTTTTTACTTGTAAAAGGACATATTTATTTTAAATTAAATTTTTATTATGTCTTGAAACTAATTTTAGCTACCACCTTCTGATACATTGTTTTGTAGAACTCACTTTTTAGGCATTCTTGGTCAATTGAGAAAGTAAATTCTTTTTTGTTTCTGTGGATGATCTGTACTTTAGGCTTTTCTATGTTAATTGGGTAATTTCATTTTCTGGAAAAAATTGTGGCATCAAATTTGTGGAATTTCAATGAGATGACAAGTAGCATATGAGATTGTCCATCAGCAACAATTGAGTGAGGAATTCACCATGACCATGCCCTTCTGGTTAAACAAACAAATTCCACCCAGCTTCTTACCTCTCAAACTTATGAAGAATTAGAAGATAAAGAAAGAATAGGAGCTTAGGATATAAATATAGTAGCAACTGCTATGCTTTTCTATGTTCATTGGGTAATTTCACTCTCTGGAAAAAATTGTGGCATCAATTGGAATTTCAATGAGATGACAAGTAGCATATGAGATTGTCCATCAGCAACAATTGAATGAGGAATTCACAATGACCACTGTGCCCTTCTGGTTAAACAAACAAATTCCACCCAGCTTCTTACCTCTCAAACTTATGAAGAATTAGAAGACAAAGATTAGGAGATAAGGATATGAATACAGTAGTGATATGACAACAAAAAAGATATAATATATAGCCATTGATTTATATATGAACCATGACAACATAAAGGGCCTGTTTGAGAATAGTTTTCAAAAACAGTTCTATGATGTTTTCTGGAACAAAAATCTATTTAGGAACTTAGAATGTTCTCAACGTGTTTTCTGTGTGTCCAAATATTTCTTAAAAATAACTTTTCTTTGTAATGTTTTATTTTTAATTATTTTCTATGTCTGTACAATTATTTTTTAAAACATCCCATAGAAAACAAGTGAAACTAAGTGAAAACAATTCAAATATATTCTAAAAAAAATCCTGTTTTCAAAAAATTGTTAAACGTGTTTTTGAGTCTACAAAACAGTTCCCAAACAATCTCAAAGCTTTTGGTTATTGTATAGAAAGCCAAGATGGCCTCATTTTTCTTCGAGCCAACCATGGGACATTTAGTAGGAACATTTTAGGATGTTTGTGTTTTCTCTGGATCAGAAATTTTAGAATGTTCCCTTGTCTCTGACTTTTGCTAAGGTTCTAGTTTGTGGGTCTCCTTGTGCATGATTATATGGTTTAGAATGTTCCTTTTAGAGTCTCACCCTTCTATGCATTTCTGCAGCATTATATTCCATATATAACCTACATTCCATGGTTTTCTGATCTATCTATGAATCAGTGTGGAGGAATGCAGAATGCTTCTCTCTGCAGTTGTAAAATTGCAAACAACTCTTTATCTTTACATCACTAAAGAAATAGACAATTTTACTTAAGATATTATGTCAATCCATCCCGTATTCTTATTATCCACCAATTTGCTTGAAAAAGAAGTAATTAATAAACATGAGACAGAAATGAAAGGGAAGAAATCGCATGGGGGTAGACTATAAAAAGTAAGAAATGATATTAGGTAAGTAGCATGTGCAATCTTCAAGAAGTAAGAAATGACATGAGTTGTAAGGGTGAGCAGCATGTGATGCTATCTGGATCACATGTTCAAGTCAATAATGAGGTGTGTAAACGGACTTTTTACTTGCTTATTCATGTTTTAGGCATATCTGGCTGAAACCAACTTTTATTTCCTGTTTGCAGGACCATTTAGCACTGATGATGGAGCTCCTTGGAATGATGCCCCGCAAGGTAAGCTGATCATCGTTGCTACTACTAAAGAAATTCTCTTAATTATGCATGGGTGCTAATGTCTAACCTTTTAATATGCTGATTATCCTCAGATTGCCTTAGGTGGTCAATATTCCCGGGAGTTCTTCAACAGATATGGTGATTTGAGGCACATCCACCGGTTGCGTTTCTGGCCCATGAATAAGGTTCTTGTAGAGAAGTATGAGTTCAGTGAGAAGGATGCAAATGATATGGCCGACTTCCTGGTTCCCATACTTGATTTTGTTCCTGAGAAGCGGCCAACTGCAGCACAGTGCCTTCTTCATCCATGGATCAGTGCGGGCCCTCTTCTTTTAGAGCCTTCCATGCCTTCTGTAAAAATTCAAGCAGGGGAGAGTGTCATTTGTGAGAAAAAGAAGAGGGAGAAGGATGAGAGGGAAGCAATGGAGATTGGAATGGGGAACATTGCCATCAGCTTAGATTCTAAACCAGTTGAAGATCCTCAATCAAGTAGTAAACCCTCTTCTAAGGCATCAACTAGTGCGCCTAGGTAGCCTTCTGGCCATTTGTTTCTTTATATGCAACCTGCCCCCTGGCTTTCTCCCATTTGATGTTCCATATTGCTTGGTGGATGGGGAGTTGGAATGGATATCTTTATTTACTAACGTGGGTGAAAGCTTGAGCGAAATAGTAGCTTAAACCAGTTGGACAGTTGGATTGTGGGAGAGGGAGAATACCGTGACAACCTTTGGACAATGTACAACTTGCTTTACTGGAGCACACAAAAGGTCGGATGTGACTTGGGTATAACTAGGCCTTGTTGGGGAACTTTATTATTTTAAAGCTATCCGACTACTCATCCCATTCCTGAAACTCAAACTATAATATACATATGATTTAATGTTCTACATCTCCCCCAAAGCTGTTGCTTTTGGATTTCTTATTTTCGTGGGAGGGCTTTAAAATATTTCATGTTTTCAGGGTCGTTCTCTGCACATCTCCAGGCATTTGGAAATTGTTTCACCCCTCATCCCCTCACATTGATTCACCCCTGATTTAAAGTGAAGTGTTTCAGTCAATGGCCAGAATGAAATATAGCAGTTGACTTTCGGATTCATTTAATAGATCAAAACCCGATTACTGTCATGATACATCATTCTTGGGGAGGTGTCCATTCAGGGTCGAAGTAAAACAGAGAGGTTTACAAATAACACATAAGAATAAAATTATAAGGGTTATTACGGACAATTGTCAATTGAGCAACATGGCCTTTTAGAAACTCAAAAACAAATTAAACTTTTCCATGCCAAACAAAATTGTTGTAGCAAGACGAGCAACAAAAATTTGTGATTAAGGTTGATCGTGAAATGTTTTAGTTTTTGCATACTTTTTGATTCCATGGCCCATGATTTTTCATTTTTCTAGGTCCGGAGATGGTGAGCACACAAATGTGAATAGTGAACACACATTTCCTTCACTGATGTACACAGTGGTATGATAAAGAAGATATGATGCTTCTATTTTCTTGCATCATCCACTCTCTCAGTGTTCGACGTCACGCCCTCGCAGCCGTACTGGATGCTTGTGAATCAAGGGGTCTTATTTTGAATGTTTTTCTTTTGAATTTTCAAAAAAATAAAAAGGGAAAGGCAACAGGCAACTAGACAAGGATTTCATTTAACTTTTCTGGGGAAAGTAGCTTTACAGTGCATAAAGCAGTAAACAACAACCGATAAAATGACAAAATAAATAAATAAAGTTTCCCACTACTATCATGCCTGAAAACCCCTTTCATATTTTACGGGGTCTTCTCAACCACGACACGAGAGTCGAGACAGGTTCATCAGAAAGGGATGATTAAAATTTTATTCATGTGCTTTTGAGGTTTTATATTACCCTTTCTGGGATTGGGTTTAATTATTAATCTTCAAAACCTTTATAGGTTGAACCTGATGATTATTCATCTGTTATTACTTATTAGCTTTAGAACTCAGTTCATGGAATATACCTTTCCTAATTATTAAAACGCAGACTTCCAAAAAATGATGAAGGGGGAGACAAAATGATAATGAATAAGCACAAGTACGGCAACATCATATTTGAAAATGAAAGGCGGCCGTCTTCCACATCCAGAAAAAGACACCCTTTGCGGATGCGTTTGTGTGAAGCCATAGGAAATGGCTTTTAACGGTCCCCATCCCATTTTCTGCAAGGTCGCCCAACAACCACGTAATCTTACGATAATTTTGCTTGGAAAATGACACATTTACTTCTAACTCTCATGGCCTGCGGATTCCAAATTTATATCAGTCATTATTTTTGGCACATGTCTCTTGATTAATTCATCTTCTGGATGGTGTCCTTTTCGAAGATTTAGAACACGAGCACTCTTTTGTATCTTGCATTTTGATTTATTTGTTTGTGCATTTTTAGGGTAAAATCCTAGATTACCCAATTGGCGGCCGAAGAAGCAAATTTAGAAGTTGGCATTTCCAGGAGAGAGAAATGGAGGATAAGAACAAGGACGCGTGTAAATAACGATGGTATATTGAGATTGATTGAAACAAGAGACTTCCAAATGAGAAGGATAGAACACATGGCGGACCTAGTTGCGTATTGCACGCAAATAAAGTCGCAAAAGGGTCCATGTGGGGGGCTCTTTGCCTTTTTCTGTGCAGTTCCTTTCTAAATTCAGGCCCTCATGTGAACCACACGCACCAATAAACAGATCTTCAAAGCATTTTTGCCAACTGACCTTTGTCATATTCACCCAAATCTTCAAAGGGATAGACATGAACCTTCCTTTGGTTCAAAAATGGCAGCCTCATATTATTTATTACAGAACATCCAAACCTCTGATGTTGCCCCGACACTACCAGTTGGAATTGGACTCACACATGGTCCCTGTTTTTTCTCTTGCTATGATATCTTTATAGATTTCTTGTGTTCTGATGATGAATATTTGACTTGGGCTGAGTTATTAGTCAATTAGTTCACTCAATTGTTTGGGTTCAATTTCCAGACTTTTCCAGAGGAGGGTGACTTTTTTTGAACAAATGGTCCGTCAAAAAGTGGAAAGCATTGGGCAGTGGTTTATTCTTTAGATCCTGAAAGGTTGTAAAAGGTGGTGTGGAGGTCTTAAATGGGAATATCTTTGAATCCATGGCAGTTCTTAAAGATTAAGATTCGACTGGGAAGGGTGAAAGGTGATGGATTTGGTATATACGCAGTTGCTTTTGGGAATAATCCCTCTTAATGGTTCTAACTTAAAGAATATAGGACCACAGCCATCACCATGGCCACCTCTTTGCTGTTACTGTCGTGGTTTGTGGTGAATGTTCGAGGTCTCCAGGATCCATTATTGGTTTTGTATGATAATGGCCCTGCCAAGGGTTAGCTTTGAGATCAGCTTTTTCTCTAATAAATCCGGTGGCTCTTTCTATTCAAGGTTGCATTCTGCATAAACCATATGACACCCATGTCATCTGTTGAATGTGGAATGGTAGACCTACCATGTTGATAGACACATCCAGTTTCATTGTTTCAACTCCAAGAGGAGAATCCAATTCCAATTGGGCGAATGGTGGGGTTTTAAGGCAACAAAGAGAAGACGCCAGTTTTCTGATCATTTCTGATCATTCAAGTCCTTCATTGCTTATTAAACACAATAAATAATTTTTTGTTCACAATGACCTAGAATAGAGAACTGGAGCCGGTGGTGTTAGCCAGTAGCTAACCCTCAACACAGCCAAATCCAGAGATAAGCATAAAGAATAGTTTTTTATTGCGGGGTTGGTCAATTAGGCATTGGCCAACAAACTCCATTGCTTTTCCTATGATATATTCATGCTTCCCTTTGATTTCCAGTGCATTTCCCTCCTTGAGCATCCACCTTTTTCTTCATTGCAAGAAATCATTGGCTGTCACAGAATGATAAGAACCCCATGAATTCATGATTGTGTATCATAGTGATGCTCTCTTTGGTCCCAACAACTCCTGAGAAAGAATTACAGAAACAGAAAGCTTGCCCGTCAGCCAGCCTATAACACAAGTCAGAGGATTCTACCATTCATGTAAACCCAACCAGTTAAAAACTAGTTTTTCAAAGCAGAAACAGATTAAGCTTAGGAATTACCCATTGTGAGAGCACTGGCAAATATCACACCGGATAGGATGAATATGATAATTGAAGCTCTCCTTAGAAATGCAACCAGTTTTCTTATAAATAACTGTCCCCAAAAGCCAGCCACAACAGACACTGATATGAGGTACAAAGCTGCAAAAGAACATGATCTATGCTATTAAGAGAGTCAATGTTTTACATCAAAGATACTTTGAAATATAAGGACTGCCGAGTTTAATTTTAATTTGAAACTAAATATATTTTCTGATTCTACCTCACTTCTAGAGGTTATGTTTAAATTTTTTTGCTTCTATGTCACTAAGATAAATCTCGTTTCAATGAAAACACACCCAATTTGAAGCCGTTTATGAAAAATTCTGAAAATCAAAGCCCTGGAGATGGATAAGAGAACTACCATATGGAATGGGAAACCTCTTGAGGAGGTAGAACTCCACAACAGATAAGGATGATGAGAACATCATCACAAAAGTCGCTGTTGCGCTTGCAACCTGTGAAAGCCAACTGTTAATTCATTCCTTTATAATATCATAAGTGTTTTAGCGGAGAATGACAAAGAAAGTAGTAAATTCTGATTCTTCAAGTAGATGGATTTCCTAGAAACATGATGGCAATTGGTGGACAGGAAGAAAATGATCAAAACCTGAAATCTTATAACAGGTAATCTAAGTTCAGGTACAAAGGTTGGACAGGCCATTGCAATGAGAGATACCCATCAAAGCCACATACCTGGGGGATGACACCAATCTCAAGGAGGAGTGGACCCAGTATGAATCCACCACCTGAACCCAACAGACCTCCAACAGTGCCCCCAAGATGCCACAGAGAGCACAGAATGCAAGGTTCAGTCCTGTCCATTCAATATTAGCCTCGCAAACTGCTTCTGTGTTCCCTGAGATAATCCTCTTCTTGTATTCTTTGTGTAGTTTAACTGCTTCATAACCAAACACTACAACTGCTACAGGAAACTGAAACAGAAAAAGAAGTTACTGAGATTTAGCCCTCAAAAAACAGTGATAAAGATAGTGCTTAACAAGCAGATGTACAAAACCTGTAGTAAGAAGAGCACCCAATACCATGCACTGCAAACTGTTGAATCATTCTGCCAAAAAAAAAAAAGAGGAACATGAAAAAAGCAACCTAAGAGAGAAGTTGAAGAAAAGAAGCCTAAGACACAGATTACTTGCCTTGAAGATCTGAAGAAGTAGGAAAATAACCCATACAGTTACTAGCACCAGAATTCGTTTCCACCTCAGATTGGAGAATAATATTTGCTGACTCGCCAACAGATAAATGACAAACAACTTATTAGTTTCGAAGAATCTGAGAGCTGGAGAGGTTTGAGGTTGAGTCACTTACAATCCATGATTTTTCCTCGTTGGGAATCAAAGGATCATACTCTGCATCGATTAGAACTGCAACACAGAACATTCAGAATTCATTTTAGAAAAAATGAAGGTTTTCTGGAACAAATTTTCTGGTAATACAAAAATTGAAATTTTCCGTGGCTATTTTAGCCACTAACATGGTTGATGGTGTAAGATCAGTCTAAGATTTCAGGAAATGTTGCCTATCAAATTTACTATGCCATTTTCCTGTTTGTCAAACAGGACATGCCGGACAATTCCATGTTTTTTTCGGATTCCATAATGTCTTTTACTTAGTGTTTGTGACTTACGTTCGCCATGAGAGTTGACCATGGTTCGTCTTTGCTCCTCCAACTCTTTCTGCAATTTTACAAAATTGCAGACATTAGAACCAGTGAAGTGTTTCTTACTTTACACGCAGACCACCACTTCATTTGCAGTTAACTAACCTTAAAAAGTGTCTCTTCATTCCACATCTGGACTGCCTTAAAGAAAGACCTCGTTGAAGTCCCTGATCCAGAGTCATAAATTATTCAATAAATTTGAAAGAATCAACTTGACAGAGATTATCGTAACATATACTGATGACAAATGATCTGGGGATCTACCGATTGATAAAAAAAAAAAAGTTAACATTGGAATAAAGGGATGAGAATTTGACACACCCATGAACAGAATGATGATGAGGATGGTTATAAGCCAGTAAGGGAAGACAACACTGAGAGCTACTCCAACAGTGATCCCAAGCATGAGCATGGGCTGGAACAGAAGGGCCAAGTCGTAGTCTATGATGGGTGCTTCCTTGGTTGGATGATTTACTCTTAGATTATACCAGACTGACGATGTCGATGCCCCCATTATCATACCTGCAATCATATCACACTCCAATCTTTGACTACAAATCTTTGAATTTTCAACTATGCCCTTTTAAAGCCATTTTACTGCGTCTAAGAAGTTTGAAAAAGATCTGGACTGGGAAAAAAAATACAGCAGAAGCCTTTACTGGAAACAAAATCAGAGTTGGTTTTTTTCTTTCAATTTTTGTGAATCCAGAATGTTTTAATATGTGTTATTAATTTGGTTAAAAATAAATAAATGAACTGATATTAGATTCAAATTTGGGTTCAGGATTTGGGAAAGAAAATCTGGCTTTTGAATTGCAGAAAGTGAGATAAAAAGATCAAATAAAGAAGATTTACATTTAGAAAGTGCAGCAGCAGATTTGGTATCGAACCCAACAATCAAGGTAAGCATAGGAACAAAAATGCCTCCTCCTCCGACTCCACCAACCGTTCCAAATGCTGATCCCAAAAACCCAATCACAGTTGCCAATACAATTCTCCAACTAAACTCCAACTCCTTTACAAAAAACACACAAACCAAGTAAGCACACACCAGTGACAATAAATGGTGGAGATAGGGGAGAGAGACTTACCGGCCAAACTTTTTCGCTGCTGGATGATACCGATGGAAATGGGTACTGCAAAAGCGTGGTGTTAAGAGAGGACAGATTCGATGGTGGGTATGTGTGATTGCCATTTGGGTCGGTGAAGAAGAACACTGAGAGAACAGCCACAGAGAAACCCGACAGCAGATACAGCACCAATCCCCTTGTGGCCATGGGTGTTCTTGCTCTGACTTTGAGACTCCTGTTTTGATTCTGCGTCGAACCAAAATACACAATAATATGTAGGAGAGAGAGAGAGAGAGAGAGAGTGAGAAAGAGAGAGGGAGACTTGTTTTGTAGTGCAGAGCCTGAGACCTCACATGCGCTCAATAGGCATACGCTGGGCAGACTTATATGATATATGCTTCTAAGCGGTTTCCGAAAAGACAAATATATCATGAAATGTGGCAAAACCAGATTGGTGAAGCCCTGGACCAAACCCAAAGCCTCCAGTCTACAGGTGGCCTGTTTTTCCCGGAAAAAATAATTACAAGGACTCAGAGGTGAAGGGTTGAAGACATGTTCAGCGCAACGAAGAAAATATGTTAAAATTTTTAAGTTATGCAATTTGAATTGAATACGTTGCTGGATATAAATGTCAATAGACTAAAGGATAATTACCTTTTCGTGGCGGCCGCTAACTTTATATATAGATGTAGTCATATAGCCTTAAAAAGAGGGCGCTCTGCGCTCTAAAATGGAATACTTATTGCCATTCTATCTTTTTTATCCATGAATTTTAAGCGAAGGATGCACTTAAAGCAGTGATAGGAGGTAAAAACAAAAATGGGAAAAAATGATTAATAACATTGATGTGGGGGGGTGTTTGAAAGAAAATTAGTCAGTAGTTGAATGTAAATTAATTTAGGTCTTATTAGGAAATAAAAACAAAATTATTTCAATTTTTATGGGTCAGGAGATTGAAATCCGATAAAACTTATTTTCAAAATTTTCAAATCAAATGGACTCTTATAAAGCTGATAAAAATCCAATCAATTTTGATTGATTTACTTCGGTTTTATCAGTTTAGCCGAGGGTTTCCCTTGCCTGTTCCTGTAAGGAACCCAATCCTGTTTTGATTTTGCTTTTCTAAAATGTGGCCAACAAGTTTGGGACTGGCTGAACGGAAATGACAAGTGCCTAGCTCAGAATCCAATATGACATAATGGACAGCTGATGGATCATGGAAGATGGAACAACCAAAAATTGAAAGGCTTCTCGCATAAGACGGTCTAGTGTGTACACACCCAAAAAAATCAATAACAAACATTCATTGCCTTTTCTTTATAGGGGGAAAGTACCAAAGGAAATGACTGCTTTTTAAGCTAAGTTAATACCCCACCAAACTGAATACCTCTCAGGAACAATACCATTCCTTCTGAACCAAGGCCTAAATCCCCAGACGTGGTAGAGTAACAAGTGCGCATAAACCAATCCTATGAGGTTTGGATCAAACCCAGCATAAAATTCTTCTGTTTCATTACTTGTGGCAGAATATTATTACTTCTGGGTAATACTCTATCTAATTTGACTACAGTTGATTTAAAAAGACAAAAATCTAATTGGCCTAGCAACTTGCTGAAAGGAAGGACGAGTTGATATGTAGATAAATAAATATGGCATGTCACGGTGGTCCTGCATCCTGATTTATTCAGCCGAAGTCTGAAGATGGGAGTTCATACATGTGGTGGAAAGTGGACCACATACCATGACCTTGTGCTTGGGTGAAGACTGAAAAGGATTCATGTGTATGTTTGTGCGCCTATCTCAAGGTTTACATTCGGAGTAAAATCTTCCAACATGGCCTTAAACCTAACAAATTTAAAAAGGGACCTAAGCCAGGCAGATTTCCCCTCCACAATTATTCATGGAAATTTTATGAAGTGAGCCATTGGTAGATCAAATCTGAATGCTTCATATCAGTCTCTCTCTCACCTAACCTTCTGATGAAGCTTTTCATTTATAAAAAGAACTCCACCTTTCCCACATTATGATTTATGACACATAATTCAAGTACGAAAACGTACGGAATGAATTATTAAAAACTACAGATCCGGAAATAGTTATAAATTTTTGGTATGAACAAAGACGATACTGATAATTTCACATGGCTTGCCGCAGCGCCGATTGTAATTTATATCGTCAAACAAAGTGTGAAAACTGTTGACAATCGCCATTATTAAAGAACTCCAAGACTCAAAATGTGGAAACAAAAAAAATATAAATTGGTGGCCCACTTCACAATGAAGGCCGATCAACTAAACAGTGAATTTGAGATCTATGGGGCTTGTTTTGACTTTGAAGACTGTGAGATTGACCATGACAATGCCTTGCGTCAGATTACAGAAGCCTTTTTTTGTTTCAAATATATATATGTATATATATATATATAAAATGCAACGCAATATAATACTCAAGAAAAGTAGCGGAAATTTCTACCGACGGAATAAAGAGATATTTTTATTGAGAATGCTTGGCTGAAGAAAGAATCAAAGAAAGGAGACGATTGTAATTTAGATTGATATTGTTTTGACGAGAAGAAAACAAAATTGAGAATGGAAGCAAAATGCTAAAATCGATAAACAATCTCACACAGAGGAAATATATGCGTATGTAGATGAAATTGGGACAAATATACGCACCTGTATTTGAATTCACGGTGCCGTTCCTTTGTTTTCTCGAGTAAATAGTTTTCTCAGGAAAGTTGGAAGAGAAATAGGAGAGAAGGGAGAGAATGTGGAGAGAATTGGGGGATATTGGCGGTTATAAATAGAACGCTGAGGTTTAGGATAGAATCGCCGAGGAAATATTATCCATCTTTGTAAATGTCCTTTCTAGTAATCTTTGCGTAGAAGAAAGAGGCTGTAGTGATCATATAGGTAGCGACAGCCGATTGGTGCTGGGAGAAGTAATAACTAATATGATAGCCGTCACACTTGTTTCATGTATCGACACATTCATTGACAAAAAAAATTCGGCAACTTTTATTTAAAAATCGCCAACCGCTCCTTGCTACCCATCCAATGACCCTAATTGACATTTGATCCAACCAATATTTTAGCATCTTAGACGTTAGGTTTTAAGATTGACTAGTTTAATAATTTTCTTAAAAAATAAATTTTATGTTTAAAATACTTATAAATGAGGTGTTAATTTACAAAATTTGAAAAATATAGTTACAATAAACTCGTACTTGTTTTTTCCATTTAATTTGACTTAAATTTAAATACAATTTATTATTTTTATTAAACACGATAACTTCTAAAAGTGTTTAAAAAAAGTAAAATATTCAATGAATTTAAAATTTTGAAATATTAAAAAAAAAATCACTACTTCCCATTTTAAAAAATATTTTTAAAATTATACTTTTTCTAGAATATGGAAGTTATTAATGATTTCCATCTTTAAAAACATAAATTTAACGATATATTTTTCTTACCTCTTTTATCACTCTATCTTTTATAACCCACTCACAATAATTAATGAATATTATAAAGGGACAATTGTGTTTTGAACTCAACTGAATCCAAAAATTAACATTTGATTCATATAATTTACATAATTAATAGAAATTATTATTTTTATTGAACACAATAACTTTTAAAAGTGTTTTAAAAAAAAGTAAAATATTCAATAAATTTTAAATTTTGAAATATTAAAAAAAATCACTACTTCCCATTTTAAAAAATATTTTTAAATTTATACTTTTTCTAGAACATGGAAGTTACTAATGATTTCCATCTTTAAAAACATAAATTTAACAATATATTTTTCTTACCTCTTTTATCACTCTATCTTTTATAACCCACTCACAATAATTAATGAATATTATAAAGGGACAATTGTGTTTTGGGCCCAATTGAACTCAAAAATTAATATTTGATCCATATAATTTATATAATTAATAGAAATGATATAAGATGTTAAAGGATCAATATATCTTTTAACTTTTCATATATTATCTTTTAAGAATAGATGGACTAAAATACCCAATAACCTTTCCTATAAATTTTTAAAATTTTGAATTTTAACAATTTTCATACCACTATTCATCTAATCATAATAATTTTATTTTAACAATTTAGATTTTTTATTGTTTTTAAAATTTTTTATTATAAATAATTGAAAATTAGCATTATTTTCTATTTTAAATTATAAATAGGGGAGAAGGGAGAGAATGTGGAGAGAATTGGGGGATATTGGCGGTTATAAATAGAACGCTCAGGTTTAGGATAGAATCGCCGATGAAATATTATCCATCTTTGATAAATGTCCCTTCTAGTAACCTATGCGTAGAAGAAAGAGGCTGTACCGATCATATAGGTAGCGACAGCCGATTGGTGCTGGGAGCAGCAATAACTAATAACTAATATGATAGCCGTCACACTTGTTTCATGTATCGACACATTCATTGACAAACAAAAAAAATCGGCACTTTTATTAAAAAATCGCCAACTGCTCCTTGCTACTACCCATCCAATGACCCTAATTGACATCTGATCCAACTACTATTTTAGCATCTTAGAAGTTAGGTTTTAAGATTGACTTGCTTAATAATTTTCTTAAAAAATAAATTTTATGTTTAAAATACTTATAAATGAGGTGTTAATTTACGAAATTTGAAAAATATAGTTACAACACACTCGTGGTTGTTTTTTCTATTTAATTTGACTTAAATTTAAATATAATTTATTATTTTTACTAAACACAATAACTTCTAAAAGTGTTTAACAAATTAAAATATTCAATAAATTTAAAATTTAAAATATTAAAAAAAGGTCACTACTTCCCATTTTAAAAAATATTTTTTAAATTATACTTTTTCTAGAACGTGAAAGTTACTAATGATTTCCATCTTTAAAAACATAAATTTAACAATCATAAGCGTTATCATTGACATTCAAAGAATGTATGTTTGTTTATTTAGTTATGTTTTCCACGTGAAAGCAATGGAAGCGTGGTCTTATCTACAAAGGAAAAGATAATACCAGTAATAATGCACAATTTGATATTGTGTGGAGATAACGACGGTGCAAGAAGACACACAAAAAATTCAGAATGCATTAAAAAAAGGGGGGGAACACCGACGACCTCCGGGGAGACAAGATTCTAGAACGGATTGTAACATGGGCCAACCACTTGGGCTGGCCTGGTGGAAATGTTGGTGGGCTGTGACCCACACCAAAATTATTGCACATAACCAAGAGCGCAGACATAAGATGGTATTATGTTTTTTGGACAAGAACGTGAAACATGCTAGGACCAAAAGAGAGATCCATAATCAACATAACATGGGTTGTGTGGGGTGGGACCGTAGAGGTGATCACTTGGTCTTTTCTTGATGATCTACACGTGCAATCTCCTCCTCGTCCAGGGGGCCCACGTCGTTGAAAGTTTGAGCGGTCATCTGATCTGCGGCTTTCAGAGCGGTGGCTACATATCCGGTGGGAGTCTCCCGCACGTTGATCAGCACCCCCCTGACCAAATGTACCATTTCCATTAATTGCTAGCGGCCATTCATACATTATATTAGAAAGAAAGAGCTAGGGACTAGAGGGAGGCTTTACTTGACACCTGGAGAGTCCTTAGATTGCTGGGTTTCGCGCCCTTCCGCTTCCTTGTGCTCCTCCTTCCCTTTAAGTTTTAACTCTTCCATTTTCCGTCTCGCTGCTTCCTCAGTTTCAGTCAACCTCTCCTGTCAAATCCCCCGCTTACGTCAACTTTTTCTGAAACCTGTAATTTTGGAATCCATGCCAAACATGCCCAGCTCCATTTATGCCTATTTCCCTACTTCTTACTCCACTCATTTTTCAGCTCTACATTTTCTTCAATCTATCCCCAAAAAATTTGAGAGACTTTTTTTTTCAAACTGACAAGCATGTTATTTTATCCAATGAAACAGCCTACTCATACAACATTTTGATAATTATTGATATATAAAGGGGGAAAAGATAAAGAGGGACCCAATAGAGCATGCAAGTGAAGAAAATCCTGCAGGGGTACTGATTAGAGTTTAGGGGATATATTATGATTCACCTTAGCAGCCTCTGCAGTCTCGGAAGTTTTGTGCTTGGTTTCCTCTTTCTTGCCAGTCAAATATTCCATGGCCCTTCTAGCGGCGTCAGCTGCAGAATCCTTGAGCTCAGTAATCTTACCAACAGAAGTATCCTTGCCTTCCTCAGCTTTCTCTGCAGTATAGTCCTTGTACACGGCTGCTTTCTGCACTGTGGCGTCCTTGGTTTCCTTGGCTTTTTCTGCTGCATAATCTTTGTACTCCCCTGTCTTCCCCAATGTGGTGTCCTTGACCCCTCTCGCTTTCTCCGCAGCGTAGTCCTTGTACTCCCCTGCTTGCCCAGCCACCGCATCCTTAGTCTCCTTCGCCTTCTCTGCAGCAGAATTCTTGTGCTCAACTGTTTTTTCGGCTCCCGTATCCTTGGTCTCCCTGGCTTTCTCGGCAGCGGAGTCCTTGGCTTCCTTGGATTTGTCAGCCGTATAATCCTTGGATTCGCGCATCTTCTCTTTCGCCTCCTGGGCCTTCTGGGAGGCAGCGTCCGACACTCCACGAGTTTTTTCGGCGGCTGCATCTTTAGTTTGACCTGTCTTTTCTGCAGTCTTTTGTGCAGCCTCTCTCGCCTTCTCCGAAGCAACCTCAGCAGTTTCCCTCGTCTTCTCAACGGCCTCCTGAGACTTTCCGGTGGCTGCTTCTTTAGCATGCTCATAGGTCTCCTGAACCGCCCTGAGAACGGACCCAATCACACCAGGGCGCTGCTGCTGCTCCTGTTTCTGTCGATCAGAAACCAATTTTGCTCCTTCTTCTCTCTCCCTTTCGGCCTCCTTCTTCTCCGACCCAGCCAACCTCAAGGCTGCCTCGGCCCGTTCTTCTTTTTCTTGTCCCGAAGCCATGATCCTCTCACACTCAAACAAAGAAATATCTGAATGCCGATTTTACTCCTTATCAGATTTGCTTCTCTTTCAGTGCTATGGTTTTTAGAGTGCGTCTGATTGCAGCCTATATACACCTAATAGAGTTTCGGGAAGATGACACGTTGAGCATTGGCTTCCGACGCGTGGCATTATGAATAACAGAGTGGACACGTGGTGAAAGTTATGAACATGCAAAAAGGAGAGCAACGGATCAATGCACTGCCACTCCCAGCACTCATGTATCTTTTTGTCCACATGGAGTATTGATTAGCTGTGATGTCTTTCACTTCCCACGTGTCCTACACGTGCCATATCCCCCAGCTTCCACATCTCAGAAGCATACTGCCTGTGTTATCTACTGCCTCCTTTATATTTCTTTTTTTTCAAAAAATAATAATTAAGCCGACCTAATATTTATATTTCATTTTTTAAAATTAAATGAATGTTTACCAGACTTAAGTGATTGATTTAAACTTTATTATTTAATTTTTATTTTAAATCTTAAAATTATTTGATAAAATTTTTCTTTCTCTTTAACTCCCTGCAGATACATCTAATAAAATTTCATCTCATTTTCTTCCTATATTGTATTCTACTTTTATTTGAATATCTTTTTTTATTTTCATGTATTTTCTTTTCTTTATTATTTTATTTTACAATATATTATCGGCACGAATAATTTTTGCAAAAAAAAATAGAAATATGTTATTTTCTTTAGAGAAATAAAAAAACTCTTTTTTTTTTTTATATAAAAACTTATATCATGATTTTCTACTTTATTATCCATTGACTCTCTATTTTCACTTATTTTATTTGAATGCATAAATATATACAATCCCTATAACTAGAAGTTATGAGATAAATTATAAATTATGAGGCAAATTCATAATCAGAAGTTATAGAAAAAATTACAAAATTACAAATACATGATAAGAAGTTATGTATATGATCCCTAATTATTTATTTTTAATTTTATGGTATAACTGGAAGTTATACCAAACAATATTATATCGCCAAAAACTATAAATGAATAAATAAATAAATAAATGTTTATAACTTGAAACTATATACAAATCTACATAATGAAAGTTCATAACCTGAAGCTATGTACAAATTTACATAAAATAGTTCATAGTCTGAAACTATGTATTAATTTGCATAATTTTGTTATGATAAAATAATCATAGCTCGAAGATATGAAAAAGAAAAATATATATGTATATATATTAGATTTTAATTCCTATTTCATATTTATACATTTTTACCATATTTGTAATTGATAAATTTTATGTTATTATATTTTTAGATATTATTTACTTGAAATATTGTTAAAGCATTTTATTAATAGTTTATTATAATAATTAAAATATTTTTTGATTAATATATATATATATATATATATTTTCAGATAATGTCAAACCTTGTAAAGCTTGAATTTGTTGCTCTCATTGCTTTCATATAACTTATTAAGTTAAGTCATCATCAATGACTAATATTTTTTCATCGATTTTAACTTTTTCTCTATGATAATATTTTTTCAACTCTATAAAGGCGATGTTTTTATGATAATATTTTATAACTTGTTATTTTGATGAAACTCTTGTTTCATTAGTTGTACAACATTGATGATAGACAATGTTAATACCATATTAGGTGATAGAAACCTGATTAAGAGCTCCAAAAGAGTTTATACTATGTCACTAGTTGTATTTGATTTCATGTGAATGACATTTTATACGATGGTAGATCTAGAAGAATCTTGTAAGACTAACTTAGTCCATCGAGGTAAAAAGGTTGTATGGATGTACATTATAAAACCAGAAGTTTTTATTTAGTGACTAATCTACCTATACACTTAAAAGGTAGAATGACATGTTGTGCAAATTATCATTGTAATGAGCCAATTTTTTCGCCATTAGGGGGAGAATAGTCAGTTCCAAAAAAACAACATGAAATTATTTGGAATTCATTGACTTTGACTTATCTTGATACTCGTACTAACCAATGTGAACTCAAAGTTCAAAAGATTATTTTGCAAGAACTTGTAAATCAACTACCAAATGTTTTCATTGATGCAAAGAAAGTGACAAAACCATTTTCACTAACCTAGAATATCCTAGTATGAATTGATATCCCTAAAAGACAATTAAATAATGTGTTGATGTCCCTAAAGGACGATCAAATAATGAGTTAATATCTCTGAAGGACAATTAAATAATGAGTCTAAGGCATGCTTGAAGCGCGATAGGCCCTGAAAAGGCAAACACATTCCTTAGAAGAGGAAAACATAAGGAAAAATATATGAAATATAACACTTTTGAATAAGTTGCATATAAAGTGAGTTATTAAAATGACTAATCAGTTTCAAGTAGCCCCTAAAGAGGCACAGTTTAAACAAGTAGCCCTATGAGAGACATATGTTTTACAATTAACTATTGAAAAGGTACAAGTACATGATATTGATGAGATCTCAATTATTTACTTATATATGGAGAAAAATGAGATTGAAATACTCTTGTCATTGACAATATGTTTTATTTCTAAATAGTTATTGACATCATAAGAAATGATGAAGATCCCAAAGTAGAAATTATGAATGAATGTCAACATAGAAAAGATTGGCCAAAATGGAAAGAATATATCCCGGAAAATTTAGACTTATTAGAAAAATGAGAAGTATTTGGACCTATAGTCCAAACACATGAAGTTGTCAAACTTGTTGGATATAAATGAGTATTTATAAGAAAGTGTAATGAAAGAAAATGAAATCAAAATATATAAATGTGACTCATAGCTCAAGGTTTCCCGTAGAAACCTAGTATTGACCATGAGGACACATATTCTCATATAATGGTCACAACCATATTTAGATATCTTATTTGTTTAACAATCTTAGAATGACTGGATTTGTGTCTCATGGATGTCGTTACTGCATATTTACATGGATCTTTAGATAATGATATATATATATATATATATATATATATATATATATATATATATATATATATATATATATATATATATATATATATATATATATATATATAGATGAAAATCCTTGAAGGATTTCATGCCTAAAACAACTAATTCAAAACATTGTAGCATATACTCAATTAAGCTACAAAGATCCTCCTATCGATTAAGTAGTCTAAAGACATATTGTACTATCACTTCAATGAATATTTGAAATGAGAAGTATGTTTGTATTACCTTATTTATCTATGTATATTCATTATGTTGAATATTTGCAATTATTATAGTATATGCGGATCATTGAATTTTGTTGGAACTCCTGAAGAGCTTACACAAATAGTTGACCATTTGAAAAGTAATTTTGAAATGAAAGATATTGGAAAAGAATTTTTTTTCCTCGGCCTATAGATCGAGTACTTTTCAAACGAAACATTGGTTTATTAGTCAACATATACAAAGAAAGTCTTGAAGCATTTTCATATGGATAAATCATATCCATTAAGTTCTCTGATAATAGTTCATTCACTTGAAGAGAAAAAATGTCCTCTTCTATCTTAAAGAAGATAATGAAGAACTACTTGGTCTAGAAGTACCATATTATAGTGTTATTGGTGTACCAACGAATCTTGCAAATTATACACAACCAGATATTGCATTTCTTGTTAATTTACTTGTAAGATATAGTTCTACACCAAGACATTGAAATAAAATCAATCATGTACTATAATAATATGGGTCTATGTTATTCCGAATGATCAGAATCTTAATTGCTTGAATATATAGATATTGATTATCTTTTAGACCCTCACAAAGATTAATCTCAAATAAGGTATGTATTTATCTATGGTGGTATGACAATATCGTAGAGATCAATCAAAAAAATAATGTAAACATGTGGACTACTCTCTATCAGAGGTAATGTTACCAAGTTAATAATATTACATGCATTGCACGAATTAAAGAATGATACATTAAGGGTGATAAAATTAAACATATATCGCCCAAGTATTTTACTTTCATTAACTCCATAAGAGTGATGAAATTGCTATTTAACAAATAAGATCAAGTGACAATTCAATTTAGTAGATCTATTCACAAAGGCATTGTCAATTGCAATACTCAAGAAGCTCATCGGAATACGTCGATTCAAAGATCTCCATGTTGTGCTATTAGAGAAAATATAATTATTTTAACATGAGGGGAAGCTAATTGATAAGAATATCACTACGTTGCACTCTTTTTCTTTTTCTTTTTTTTCATTTGTCCATGTTTTATCCCATTGGGTTTTATTAGTAAGGTTTTTAACAAGACAATTGTAATAATCCAAAATAATATTATGCTCTTTTTTCTTCACTAGGGTTTTTCCTAATAAGGTTTTAATGAGACATATTCTTATGATCATTCAAGGAGGAATGTTATAAACTATGAGAATTTATTGAATTATGGGAACTTGTGGATGATCATCCATATTGATGTACATCTCTTTGTAATTTCCTATAAAAGAGAGATATATCTAATGAAAATTCATCTCGTTCTCTTCCTACAATCTATTATACTTTTCTTTAAATATATTTGTTTATTTCTCATATTTTCTTCTTCTTATTCTTTTATTTTACAACACATATTAATATATTTACATTCATTAAATTTAACTAATATTTGTATTTTCATTAATCTTAAATAATAAATTTATTTATTAAATATCTCTATTTAAAGTATTATAAAAGCATAAGATAAATACATATATATTTACAACAAAAAATAAATTATGAAAGTAAAATCATAGTTGTATATTCTCATTAAATATGGATAAATGAGGTAAAAGAGATTTGAAATTAAAAATAAATAAATTATTTTAACTTAGCACTCAAATTTATTTTGACTTTAAGTTATAATGTTAAGTTATTTTGTTAAATATGCTTAATTTATTTAATGACTTAAAATAACTTATTATAAGTCATTAAATTGTTCTATCAAACATCTTTTAAATATATAACTTAATTTAAGTTTTATTTATTTATTTACTTTTTAAAAAAAAAAGTATTTTCGATTTCATAATTTTATTGCATTGGTCACTCAACAATCAACAGTGAACAAGCCCAATCCATAGTCACCCATGCAAGCGCGGGTCTGGCCCAGCCAGATCCAACCCAGCCCAACGCACACAACACATGGTTTTGCCTTCTTTTTGAGATAGATGTTTGCAAAAATAGGTTGGAATATTGAAATAAAATTTACTTTTATATTACCTGATCTTGGAAAATGATTCAGTTTGTCGTCAACATGATAGTGAATTGTCTCCCAAAGTGGAAAATATAAATATCAGAAAGGGCAGATGACACTAAGAAGGAAGTGGGTTAAACGATGGGTTTCTTTCCACTTAAACCTCCAGTGATTTGCACTCAGGACTCGTTTCCATTCATTCGCTGACTTTAATTGCGAGCTTAAACATATCCGACAATGATTTACCTTTTGAAACTGGAAATCAGAGCACTCTCTTAAGTCTCAACCACTGGAGTCCCATTACCTAATATGTAAATGAACCGAACAGCACACATCTTTTTATAATGGAGACCTGAAATTGCCTTATCATCATCTCGCCAAAAAGGATAAAATACATAAATTGCTACATTGCTAATTCCGTAGTTTTATTTCATGAAATCAAAGAAAATTAAACAAATTTTCACAATTCCATTACCAAAATTAAAAGCCTTTTTATACATTCATATATTGCTCTTGTCTGCGCGTGGTAAGTCGTAAGTTATTTGCCCATTCCATGATGGTGAACCCGAACGTTGAGTCTTCTAAGCCAGAGAGAATGGAGAATCATGTGGAAGACATCGTATCTCTTGGGAGGGAAATTAACCTCAAAGTGCCTCCTTGCTTGAACCCCTCTCCTCTGCATTCTTATATACTGCCTTGGAGATATGCCCATTAGTATTCTCTTCAAGTTTGGAATTTCCCTGACCGGAACCTCCACAGAGAAAGACTTCCAATTCAGGACATCGCTGAATGGTGGAACATAATGGTCTGAAATCAGCACCGGAACACACCCTGTGTAAAGTGCCTCCACAACTCTTGGGCTCGCAACTTCATATCCGCTCGGGCAAAGGCAGTACTTGCTCTTTCTCATCATTTCATAGTAAGACACACCCTTTGGAAGATACTTGTGGACCTTTACATCTTCATCCTTGTTTTCCCAGTGCTCCAGAAGTATAGGTCTGATGGGGCCGTGAAGCCCTCCGGCGAAGAAGGCCAATAGGGTACGGTGTGATGGAGATGGCCCACCGATGAAGCTGTCTGTTGAACCGGTTAGGAGATTGATTTCAGGGAAGGATACGTCTTTGGAAGGGTTGAATCCTTCCGAGGTATTTGCATTGCATAGAACTCTAATAGAGTTCTTATGCAGGTAAGGAATGGAGAAGGAAGTTTCAGGCCCCTGTAACAGATCAAACACTCGGAACAATTAGAAATATAATGTAGCTGGCCTAGATCAAATTCATAAGAAAAAAATAAATTACCCAATCATGGCAAGCAAGCATGAAATGATCTGCACCGAGGCTTCGATTCCAATAAGGATACTTGGTCGAAACAACATTCACATAATCAATGACCGTTTGTTTTATGGGACCAAAATCATGGGAGTCACGGACATAGACAAACCTAACCAGCATTGCCACACTGAAGGGGAGGAAAAAAAGGTGAGCCTTTTCAGGATCTTTGGTTCGGAAGTGGCTATCCATCTCCATCCTGTGAATGAAATTCCCCTCCATGGAGTATATGCTCTTGCAGGGACCATTATGAAACAGGGGGGGCTCACCTTCATCATAGACGTATACCTTTAATTGCTTTTCCATTTCCAAGTAGCTCCTGAAACACCCGAAGTATATGGTTTTCCATCCCACATCCAAACATATGAAAAGAAACATTAAATAATTTCAAATTTAAGGATAATTTTGAGAAGCTTGCCTATGGAAGGCATTGGCATTCCAATATATGGGACCATTTGGAATGTAGTCAGGGTCTGGCGTTCGATTCCCAATTTTAGCTTCCCTTATTGCAGACCGAGCTCTTCTTAGACCAGCTTCCACCCTCTCTAATGTCGTGTATTGTCGTTGTGGTCTCGACGTCACAGGAAGAGCATGAGTTTCATTGAGGGAAGCAGCAAATATTGGTCCAGCCCTCTTGGAGATATTCAAGCTAACTTTCTCCGTTCCATTCTGTTGAGCTAATCAATTGGTTACACATCCAAAAATGAAACTTCAACTGAAAAATCATTCACAAAATTCTCAATAAGTAACATGCAATTTATTTTATTCAATTTTAGGGTTTTAGGTAAAAATTAGGAGAGATGAATTTCAAGGTTAGAAATTTGGAATCCACAAGCATGATATCACAGTTGGGTTACACTTAGGTAGCCATGCGTGATCCGTGGCCCTGCTGGGAATTGTGAGAAAAAGAAGAAAATAATAGTTTGTCCTCGTTGTATCTTTCCAAACACTGCCGCTAGCTTATAATTTAAAACTTAAAACATTTTGCTTTTCTGAAAAAGGTCAAGGCTGATTTTGGGTGTTGCTTTCCTGGTCTCACACGTGGATATGTGAGACCATCTTCTTTGGATTTCTCTGGAGGCTGTAAATGATCTGTAGCTGGTAATTAAAAAAAAATGATGTTCTATTTATCAATAGTAACGAATTAAAGCCTGTAAGATACCACAAATTTATAAGAAAGGAAAATGAATGAATATTAAATAGTGATATTTCAGAAAGTTGTATAATTGCTCCCTGCAAAAGCGAAATATTTGAACACTGATGAGAGCAGTAATCAAACAAGAAATGAACACACCAAGAATGAAATAGAATAAATCCAAAGAAGAAGGTGGAGTCTTACAGCAGCAGCTGGGGGTGGTTGTGCAGCCTCTACATCAAGCGGTGGTGAAGAAGAGCGATTGAGGACAGAATCCTCCGAGATGGCTTCTTCTCTATGGTGAACACCCACCACAGTTGAATGCAAATCAAGGAGCCCTTCACTCTCTTTTGTAGAAGGAACTTGAGGGGTCTTTACATTAGTGATGGTAGCGGCACTTGGAGAGCTCCACGGCCATGGATGGCGAGAGATGAACCCCCAACTAGAGTTCCTTGAACCAAGCACAGAAGCACAACCGGATATAACTATGAGTGGAATCATGAATAACAGAAGCTTCAAAGATGATGATGAAGAGCAGGAAACCGATCTGTCGTTCCCACTCGCCATCTCCCTCTTTAGTTTCTCTCTCTAAAAAGCTGTATGGAGCTTCCTCATATGATTCTCCTATCTGTGAAAGCTGTTGAGAATGGAGCACTCAATCTCTCTCTTATCTTTCTCTCTTCTTCTGTCTCAGCAAAGTGGGAGAGTAGAAGCTCAACATTTGTTAATAAATGGGTGCACCACCACGCCAAGCGTCGTCTTCTTTTGACTCTATTTCCGAGTTCTTCATGCAAATTTTCTTATTTCCACTTCTACCCTTCTTCCCCACCGGCCACTTTTTAATTACCAGCCGGCTGAATTGGCGGTGGGCCCTTTTAAGTTTTAACCCACTCTACTCGCTGCTCGTGACCTGCACGTGTCTCTGACCAATTATTTACAGGTGTCCTTTTCAAGGGGCAAGTGTTTACCTTTTTACCACTCTAAAGAGTGGAGTTAGCAATCGAGGATTCAGTCTAAATAACATCATTACCCTTTCGGTTAGTCCAAATTCCCTGCTGGAATGGGGGATGGAGTTACTAAAATACCCTTGACATGTTGGAGGAGAGTGGAGTGCCGCATGAACCACGTGGAGAGCACGTGAGAAAGGCAGAACCAGTTGTGAAGAAAGGAGGAAATGAAGAAACGTCCGAATGGAGGGGCATTTTGGGATATTTGATTTTAGAAATTGGATGATTCGTCCCATTTATGGGTGAAGGGCTGGGCTCTCGTGCTCGCCACCTCTCATTTACTTCATCAGCAGGAGCCCGAGGTGGATGCTCTCTCTTCCTTCATTTTCCTTCTTTTAAGTTTCTTTAACCTATGATGATGTATTATTTGTCATGGGTCGAAGCATTTAACATTGGACCCAATCGAGTCCACCTCAATTTCTCTGCTACAGTATGTGGGTTAGCCCCAACAGGCACATATGGTTCAAATATTACTCTACAAGTATTGAAGAGGAAACAAATGAAGATGGTAAGGAGATGATACGATGGACTGACATTAACAGATAGAGAATGTGCAGACACTTGGTTTATGATTGGGTATGGTGTTCTAACGTCTAACGCCTAACGCCTAACATCTTACGCTTTCCATTTAAAACTTGAATGCTAACCACTTGCACCTCTGGGAAGCTCATTTTCCAACCATTATTATTAGAGAATTAAACTTGGGCAAGTGACATTCTGCGGTAACCGGAATCCGAAGGTGTGGGCAAATGTCGTGGGACATCATACATTGGAAATCCAACACCTACCGTGGGGTGGACGCCCATCCTTGCCCATAAGCAAGGGCAAAGATTCTCTGTTTACTTCATTAAAATTGTAGCTAGGGTGAAAATCAAAGGAGCTGTCAATGTTAGCGATTGCCTTCGACTTCCGTATCTTCGATGCCATGCACTCAAAAGAAAAGAAAATGAACTTCCAAATAATTTTCCTACATTTGCTTTTATAAAATTTGTTGTATTTTTTCCTTTTAGAATTTTATGATGTATTTTTTTATAAATATTTCCTGATTATTTCTTTAATTATATAACATATTTTTATAACTATCAGTATGGTATAAACAAAAAACTAATCTCAATAAATCAATATGGGAGATTATAGGATTAGAGTGATCTTTTGAGGTAATTCATTCTTCCCATTTTAAGAGGTCATCACGCTCCACAGCAAGGCGAGAGATTTTTCGCATTTTGAGTAATTTCACGTATGGTATGTTTGGCATTTAGTAATTTAGGATAAGATTAAATTTTTGTAAACATTAGCGATTTTATGTATTATATTCCTAGAATCTGGAGGAGAAAATGGTAACAATTATCATATTTCAAGAAACAAATTATATGTGATCAAATTTTATTAGGATTCAAGGATTCCACGTACTTTTCATTATGTTCTTCTTATCTTATTGCAGCATCTACTAAAATTGCTTAAAATAAAAGATAAAATTAATTATTGCATGCCCCGTGATACAAGTTATATATACATTTGATAATAATTTTAGAAATATTTTTAGGATCATCAAACACACTCTTAAGATAATAGAAAGAAATCCACCCTTTATCTTCTTAGTGATTGACACACTCCTTGTCGATCCATTTTCGCCTCAACTTCTCCATATAAATAGGCTGCTAACTCCTATACTAGTTCACTTCTTTTGAGCTCTTTTCATGGTGGCGACGATGGGCTCCTCGTCTAGTTTTCTGGTTTTGAGTTTGTTTGTATTGTCTTTTTGCTTGACCTGTAATGCTGATCAAATCACATCCGACGCAAGAGGCATCATGATCAACGGAGAAAGGAAAATTCTCATCTCCGGGTCCGTTCATTATCCCCGTAGTACTCCTGAGGTGCAAGTTTTGAACAGTCATACCATATTTTCAAACACATGTTGTTTATTTTACTCTATGTCGAGAATAATAGGTTTGCTTAATGATTTCAGATGTGGCCAGATTTGATCCAGAAGTCCAAGGATGGAGGGCTCAACACAATTGACACCTATGTTTTCTGGGATCTGCATGAGCCTAAACGCCGTCAGGTTGCTTTTTCTTTCTGGATATTCCATTCTTTTTATCTAAATAATGTCTAACGATTTTTCTTTCACTATCAGTATGACTTTACAGGCAATAAAGACCTGGTGAGGTTTATTAAAGCCATCCAAGCTCAAGGGCTTTACGCAGTTCTTCGAATTGGACCATACGTTTGTGCAGAATGGACTTATGGGTAATTGTCTTGATTTTTAATTTATTATTTATATATTTTGTGGAGAAAAATGAGATTTGATTCACTATGGTAAATATAATCCTAAATATTTTAAATTAGTATTATTTTATCTATTTAAAAATAATTTAAAATATAGACACTTTCTAAATTAATCATCTCATTATTCCTAAAAATATCATTTTATTTGTCATATTTTTTAATTGATAATTAGACTTCTCTATATAAATGTTCCCTTATTTTTTATATATTTATTATTATTTTATTATTTTATCATTTGGTCCTTTTTTACCTCTAAAAATAAATGTTTGATTTATTTCCTATAATTTTAAGTGAAAATATTGTCCAACAAATCCGATTCAATCATAATTACTAATTCAAAAAATAATAAGGTTGTTTATTAAATAATAAATAATAAATTTAATAATATATCATTATTTAAATTATGATTAATTTATTTAATTTAAAATATTTATTTATTTATTTATTTTTATACTATATATCAAATTACAATTATTGTAAAACATTTTATATCACAAATTTTATTTGGTATTATATTAAACAATTATGAGTATTATATAATAAATATAAATTTATTATTAATTTATTATTATAAAAAATATGAATTTATTTTTAACTTATTAATACTATAATAAACTCTTTTTTTTTTTCAAATTCTTACTTTATAATATATTTTTTTTAAATCTCAAATAATAAAATAATAATAATAATAAAATATCTAAAAAGAGAAATATCTACATAAAGTAGTATAGGTTTGAATGACATGACAAGTAAAGATGTATTTTTGGGAATAATTGAATAACTCGTTAAAAATGCATATATTTCAAATTATTTTTAAATATACAAAAATAATATTAATTTAAAATATTTGAAGTTATTTTTTTTATATATTTTCGTATTAGTGAATCAAATCCTACTTTTCCCTATTTTATAAATTAAGAATGATTGTTAATATCATTTATGGCAGGGGCTTTCCGGTGTGGCTGCATAACCAGCCAAGCATCCAGTTAAGGACAAACAATACTGTCTACATGGTAACTAATCTTATAATTATAATTAATTTTAAATGAATTAATTTTTTATCCTCAATAATTTCTCTTGTTAATGCTGCATCCAAAATTAGAGCGAAATGCAAACCTTCACAACCATGATAGTGGACATGATGAAGAAAGAGCAGCTCTTTGCCTCACAAGGAGGTCCCATAATCATCTCTCAGGTTGAAATTTCAGGATTACTTGTCTTGATATTTGATTGATTTAATTCTAAATTATTATAATTATTGTTAAAATTAATTCTTTGTTGCTAAAGATCGAGAATGAATATGGAAATGTGATGCGGGCATACCATGACGCTGGAGTACAATACATCAATTGGTGTGCACAAATGGCCGCTGCTTTAGATACCGGCGTGCCATGGATCATGTGCCAACAAGACAACGCCCCACAGCCAATGGTATACAATTTATGGTTATTATTATGATTATTATGATATTTATTCATATTTTAACATCACTAATCCTGCTTATATGTTTATGAAAACAGATTAACACTTGTAATGGCTATTACTGCGATCAATTCACCCCTAATAATCCCAACAGTCCTAAGATGTGGACTGAGAACTGGAGTGGCTGGTGGGTTATAATTTATTTATTTATTTTATTTTATTTCCATTTAACCCTTCATTTTTTATATTGAAAAATAATTTTCATATAAATTAAATTAGGTACAAGAACTGGGGTGGCTCAGACCCACATAGAACTGCAGAGGATCTAGCCTTCTCCGTTGCTCGCTTTTACCAATTGGGTGGCACTTTCCAAAACTACTACATGGTTAGTACTATATTGAAATTTATCAAATTGTTCATATACAATAAAGTTTTTTTTTTCATATTAATTCGACTTCCATGCTTGCAGTACCATGGTGGTACCAATTTCGGTCGCACAGCAGGCGGTCCATACATCACCACATCATATGATTATGATGCACCATTGAATGAATATGGTATATTTTTATTCTAATTTCTGAAGAGAGAGAGGGAGAGAGGGAGAGAGAGAGAGAGAGAGAGAATTTCCTGCATTATTAGAGACTAATTTAATATGATCTACTGTCCTTTTTAGGTAATAAGAATCAACCCAAGTGGGGACATCTCAGGGATCTCCATCTCCTCCTCTTGTCAATGGAGAAGGCTCTTACCTACGGTGATGTCAAAAATGTTGATTATGGGACCCTGACTTGGGTACGTATTTTCTTCGTTTTATACTTCAAATTGAAATTCAAACATGAAAAATAATATAACGTTGTTGTAATTTTAGGCAACGATCTACAGTTATCAAGGGAAATCGAGTTGTTTCTTCGGAAATTCAAATGCGGATAGGGATGTGACAATCAACTATGGAGGAGTTAATTACACTATTCCTGCATGGTCCGTTAGTATACTTCCTGATTGCTCCAACGAAGTTTATAACACCGCCAAGGTAAGAAGCAATTCCATAATATTTTGTGACTGCCTTTGTGTTTGTAGCGTGGAAGTAATATGAAATGTTGTTTTTATAGGTTAACAGTCAGTACTCCACGTTTGTAAAGAAGGGCAGTGAGGCTGAGAACGAGCCAAATTCCTTGCAATGGACTTGGAGAGGTGAGACCATTCAGTACATTACACCGGGGAGGTTCACTGCTTCAGAGCTCTTGGATCAAAAGACAGTGGTAGAAGATACGAGTGATTATTTGTATTACATGACCACGTATTAATGCTTCTTTCACCTCCTTGCTTTTCTATTATCTTGTGTTATTTTCTACTGATTTTGGTCTTTTTTTTCAGTGTGGACATAAGTAATGATGATCCCATTTGGGGCAAGGACTTGACTCTAAGCGTAAACACTAGCGGCCACATACTTCATGCTTTTGTGAATGGAGAGCATATAGGTAATTTCGGTTATGGTTTCGTCGTGAGTTCTGAAGTTGATTATTATCCCACTTCTTCATGCGTCTTCTTCACTGCACTGCGCTTTAATTTCAGGATACCAATATGCATTACTTGGACAGTTCGAATTCCAGTTCCAGCGAAGTATTACACTGCAGCTTGGGAAGAATGAAATAACTTTGCTTAGTGCCACTGTTGGATTGACTGTAAGCGTATATACTTTTAATTTAAGTTCAATTCTCAGAAAGATTTTGGCAGTTTTTGCATTCAAATTTAAATTTGTTGGTCTTGTGTTGGCTTGGGACTAGAATTATGGGCCCGACTTCGACATGGTGAATCAGGGAATCCATGGTCCAGTTCAAATAATTGCCAGCAACGGCAGTGCAGATATTATCAAGGACTTGTCTAATAATAACCAGTGGGCGTACAAGGCTGGGTTGAATGGTGAGGACAAGAAAATCTTCCTCGGGCGTGCACGCTATAACCAGTGGAAATCTGATAATCTTCCAGTAAACAGGTCGTTTGTTTGGTACAAGGTATAATCTTTTGCATTAGCTGTTCCTACACGTTCCGACTCACCATATGAAGAGTAGACGAGAAACTTATAATGTGAATGCATATATGTTTAGGCTACTTTCGATGCTCCCCCCGGAGAGGACCCAGTTGTGGTGGACTTAATGGGTTTGGGCAAGGGAGAGGCTTGGGTGAATGGCCACAGCCTTGGCCGGTACTGGCCATCTTATATCGCCCGTGGAGAAGGGTGCAGTCCTGAATGCGACTATAGAGGACCATACAAGGCCGAAAAATGCAATACTAACTGTGGGAATCCTTCTCAAAGATGGTAAACATATGTTCTGACCATATGTTAAGAGGTTTTATTGAATTTGAATTGTACAATTTTTCTTATTTTATCCTTTTGAGAAATCTTTTTAGGTACCATGTGCCTCGATCTTTCCTAGCGAGTACAGATAACAGGTTGGTTTTGTTTGAGGAGTTTGGAGGCAACCCATCATCGGTGACCTTCCAAACTGTGACTGTTGGGAACGCTTGTGCCAATGCTCGTGAAGGGTACACCTTGGAATTGTCATGCCAAGGGAGAGCTATCTCCGGCATCAAATTTGCTAGCTTTGGTGATCCTCAAGGCACTTGTGGAAAGCCATTCGCCACAGGCAGTCAAGTCTTTGAGAAGGGCACCTGCGAGGCTGCTGACGCATTATCCATCATCCAAAAGGTAATGAATCAATACCCTTTTCTAATATCTTATCGCTTGATGAGCTTTAGGCTTTCAGCTGAGTTTCTTTGCTTTGGTTTTTTATTATTTGCTTTGTGGATGGCAGTTATGTGTTGGCAAATACAGTTGTTCCATTGATGTCTCGGAACAGATTCTTGGGCCTGCTGGTTGTACTGCGGACACGAAGAGGCTGGCAGTTGAAGCGATCTGTTAGGACACAAAGGAAGTCGATAGGATTCTATTAGTCAACATTCTAACCACCTAACCCAAAATCAATCTTCATAGGAATTAATATTGTTGTCAATAATGATCACATCCTAGGCAAACATTATGTTTTCACCGGAAATGAAAATAATTTATTCTCTTTTCAGAATTACACATATAAATACATTTATGGTACAGTGGCTTAGACATTCTAAATCAGCCAAAAAATTGAGGGAAGAAAAATGAAAATTACAATGTTCCAGAACATTCAAGTTGATTGTATCCCATGCATCACCAGTAATCTTTGCATGAGCATTGACCATTCAAGAAACAATGATGGCCTGAAGCATCCCTCAGAAAAATTTCTCTCCCAGTAACAATTGAAACATACTTCAAGAAAGTATGACAGTCACCGCACAAAAGAATGTTCTTCACAATCCGAATGGGTCTTCCGGGCCTGGTCATCAGAAGCCCATACGTCGCAGCTATTTTTGCACTGTGATAGAACAAAAAATCCTTCTTCTGATGTTCTTCTACTTCATGAAGAACAAAACTCGTGTCGGGCACATATCCAGCCTTTAGGCATTCCATAATTAGTAACTCCAGCCCACTGTGTATGTCTTTGGCTTGGGGATGGGATTTATCCCTAGCATAAAATGAATGAACCTTGTTTTCATGAATAATCCAACTTCGGCCTGGATGTTTCCGAAACCCCTTCACTCTCATCTCCTCTCTAACCATATCGGAGCAATGCCATCTCCCAGATGCAGAGTACAGGTTTGATACAAGTATGTAAGTAGACAGATCCCGTGGCTTCGTAGCAAGTAGATGCTTTGCAGCTCGTTTTCCAATAGTTGTATTAGAATGAATTCTACAAGCATCAAGCAGAGCTCGCCAAACCGAAGCCTCTGGCTCGATAGGCATCTTATTGATCATTTCCTCCGCTTCCTCTAGGAGACCCCAATAACCCAAAACACCAACCAAGGAGGTATAATGTACTACAGTGGGATCAATATGATATATGGTTTTCATGGAGAGAAACAATCTTCGACAATTATCAACTAAATTTGAGTTAGTATGTCTGTAAGCTGAAATTATCAAAACAAAGGTAACTGTATCTGGCTTTATACCTGCCTTCTCCATCTTAGACCAGACAGACAAAGCCTCGTCACCCTGCCTATGAAGAAGATGTCCAGCAATTAAACCATTCCAAGAAACTATATCATGTGCAGGCATAACATTGAAAACCTTAATTGCATCATCCATGTTACTGCACTTAGAGTACATGGTAATTATGGAATTCCCCACCCCTAAATCAGATAAAAATCCAGATTTAAGAGCATGACAGTGGATTTGCTTCCCCATCTCATGTAACGCTAAAGTTCCACAGACACCAAGTACAGCAGTTGATGCAACTTTGTCAACAACCATTGCTCCCTCTAATTGGCTCTGGCAAAAAAGAGATATTGCCTCTTCTGGCTGCGCATTTCGTGCATAACCACATATCATTGAAGTCCAAATAATTGAATCACTCTGACTGAAAGGTCTTTGAGAGAACATCTTTTGAGCATCAGCCATCCTTCCACACCTTGTGCACATATCAAGCAATGCAGCTTCAATACAAGCGTTTGACCCAAAACCAAACTTCAAGATAAACCCATGAATTTGCTTGCTAATTTTCGCCTCCCTAAGCAACCCACAAGCATTAAGAACACCAGTCAAAGTGAAATCTGTTAATTCCACACCCTCCTCCACCATTCTGCAAAAAAAAGCTAGAGCCTTCGATCCTTCTCCATTTTGACAAAATCCAGACAAAATAGCATTATAAGAAATAGAATTCCTAGCAGGCATCTTATCAAAGACCTCCAAAGCCAAATCTGTAAACCCAAATTCCATGTAAGCTGTAATCATCTCTGTCCAAGTAATGACATCTCTTACACGCATCTTCTCGAACAAAGCCACCACATGTTTTATGCTCCCACATTTTGTGTAAAACCTAATTAGAGCATTGATCACACTTATGTTGGACTCAAACCCAATTTTGATAACATGGGCATGGATTTCCCGCCCTACCATCGAAGCTACCCCTCCAGTGGCTGCCACCAGAATGGTTGAAAGTGTAAAATGGTCAATTCTAAATCCATCAATTCTCCGCATATCACGAAACAATTCAAATGCTCTCCCATACATCATCTCCTTCACCACACTCGAAATCACAGTATTCCATGACGCAATATCTCTGTGAGGCATTTCATCGAATAACTGAAGCACAGTGTCCAAATACCCACACTTACCGTACAAACCCATCAGTGCGTTGGAAACAAAAGTGTAATTCAAAAAGCCCATTTTAATCACAATAGCATGAAGTTGACAACCCAATTCTAAATCCAACAGCCGAATGCATACTGTTAATATCGCCACAAAACTAAATTCATTAAGCTCAATACCTGAACTTCTCATCCTAAAAAAAATCTCCATAGCTTGGCGTTCTCGGTTAGACTTGGCGAAACCCGAAATCATGGCAGTATAAGACACCACATTCGGGCACGAAAGTCCCACAAAAACCTTGTGGGCATTAGGAACCATACCCAGTTTGAGATAAGCCACGATGAGAGCATTAGCCAAATGAGTGTCTTCTGCAAGCTTGAAAATTGAAGCGTGGACAGCCTTGATGAGCTCAACATCATCGTACCGAACCGATAAGTCTAGCAAATAGTAGTGGTCGTTGACGGCGTCATTAGAAACTGAAGGAAAATTGGACAGAAGAGCCGGTTGGTTGGAAAGAGGAGGGTGTGATGTTAGAAGGGCATTGGGTTTGGATCTAGAGGAAGAAAAGGAGGTTTTAGAGAGAGAAAGAGAATACAGCGACTGTGATGGTGAAGTAGGCCTTGAGAGGCAGAAAGGAAATGGGGTTTGGGGAAAATAAACAGAGAGAAGAGCCATGTTGGAAAGGCGCCAAACATAACCTCCTGCCCCTACCGGTTTACTGTCATCCATGCACTTGATCGATTTTAAGGTTTGTCGCCCAGAAAATCGAATTAAAACAAAAAAGTTAAAATTTTAAATAGGACAACTTTAATATTTTTATTAAATATTTTCAAGAGAATTACTGATTTTAGAAAATATTTTTTATTTAAAAAATATTTTTTAAAAAAATTAAAAGCCTATTTAATAGTGAAAATAAAAAACACTTCTAATATTTTTATCACTTAAAAATTTTCATATTTCAAACTACTACTATTAAATACACTTTAAAAATGTGCTTAACAGCGATTCTATAAAACATTTATAACATTTCTAATACTTTTAAATTTTTTATATTTTAAGTATTATAAAGATTAAAAACATTTCATAAAATCAGTATTAAATGAATTCAAAGTATTTGATAAAATTTATAAAATGCTTTTAAAATTTTGAAAAATCACTTGTAATATTAAAAAACTACTTAAAGTACATTTGATAGTGATTATGTGAAGTATTTTTAGAGTATGTTTGAAAGTGAATTCAGAAAACGTTTCTAGTTCTTTTAATACTTGAATAATAAAAATTTTCAAATGTTATAAAGATTAGAAACACTTATTATAATCACTATCAAATGAGCTTTTAGTTTTTCTAACACTTTAAAATTTTTATTTTTCAAATATTATAAATAGTATAAAACACTTCTTAAAATCATTACTAAACGCAATCTTACACTATTTTATGAAAAATTTTAAAATATTTTTAAATAAAACATTTCCAATAAAAACACCGTCAAACTCATTTTTATTTATCAAATGTTTTTTTAAAAAATATTAGGGACAATTTTTCAATATTAATTTTTCAAAATTTTAAATGTATTTTTAAATTTTTGACCAACACCTTGTTTTTATTCTAAAATACTTTTGTATTAAAAAAGCAATCAAGAAAACACTTAAATAACATCAAAAGTTTTGAAATTTAAACACGCAGATTACATTATTTTTCAATTATTTAGTGTTTATGAAAAGTTATAATTAAGATAATATATAAAAATATTTTATTAATTATACTTTATAAATTTATTTTTTATTTTATTTTTTCTCTTTATATTTTTTTCTAATATTTTTCTTTAAATTTTTTAGACAGCGGACAAGCAATCTGAATTCTAGTTTCAAAATAAAGAAAGCCGGAACAGGATCAAACGGATAACCCTGTATAAACTAGACAGTCTAGACCTGACCGCCTACGTGATAGTCGAAGTCGGCAGAGACCCAATCCAAACCCTAGAGCCCATACTTTTAGTAGATCTGTGATTGGTTCGGCCCAATTGCAGATATGGGTGTCTGGATGAGAGTGGCAGTCTGTATATGGAAAGTCCACACTCCAGACAAACAGAGAGCGTAGTGTTTGGTGTCTTGGACGATCCTCCTCTTCTTCCATGGATGACCATCGCAAGCACCAGGTTTTCTTTTTCTCTCTTAATTATTTTTGTTTCATTGACCGATCGTTTGGTTTCTCCTGAATTTATAGGAAGACCAATGAACTTCATTTTATAGAAAAAAGAAAAGAAAAGAATCAAGAAAGAATCCTCCGAACTAATACTATAACTGGCTTTTGCTTACTTTGGATTGAGATTTACTTTTTCAGAACTAGGAGAACAGCGGGAATTGTTAGATCATGATGGCTAATTTTAATGATTTAGTTCTTCTAAACGGAGGGCTCCTTTTTATGATCCAAGATTCGTTTCTGTTTATTTTGATTTTGTTGGATCGATCAGGTCTCGTTGAGGGGAGCTAGCGCCAAAGAAATTACCAGGGATGCCCTTTTGGAGAAGGTTTCTCAAGAAAGAGAGCTCCGCAATTATGTGAGGCGGGCCACGGCTGCCGCAATCTTCATCCAGGTTTATTTCTTTAATTCCATCAATTGGTTGTTTATGTTACATCGAATGTAAATCTCGTCATTGGATGAGCAATTTATTGGCTCTAGATAGTTTGTTGATATTGTTTAATTTTGTTATACTTGACTGGAATAAACAAAGAACTGCCTATCTAGATGTTCTGTCGCATGCCCTATTCCTTTTCAATTATTTTTGAGGAAGAAAAATGATTTATTAATGGTCACCAAAAGGAAAAAAAGAGGAAAATTACCATCCCTAATTTGATCTATTAAGTTCATTGATGAGTGAAATCATGCTGGTAATTGTTTTGCATCATTAATATATAGAATAGGATGGAGAAAAATAATTGACTGGATTTAGATGGCCTCAAATTGAAAGATGTAAGAAGTATTTGCTTTGTTTTTTTCTCAATAGACACAAGGATGGATAAATAGCATTTAAAATGAATTAGACAGTTTCATGGACAAAAATTTGGGAGCTATTTACAATATTCAGGAATTTAGGGAAGAATTTAGCAACAGATTGTATGGGGCACCCTGTTTTTAATATGCTTCTTGAGAAACACTGGGTATAATTTGAGGGTTTTGTCACAGAACTAAGGGTCAATCAGATTTATACCTAGCAAAGTACATCATGGATCATGCTTTGGTTTTGCCCTTTTTTTGTAGCTGCTTTTAATGCAAATTTTATCTGCCTATAAAAAAAATAATAAAAAACAAAAAGAAAAAAAAAAGGAAAAGGAAGTGCATTAGAGAAAGATTCTTAGCTAGTCCCACATAGATTCTATACTCTGATATCTCTTTTCCTTTTGTTGTTTATGATGTTTGGGCAGGTTGGCTTTGGGGGATTACCCTTTGCTAAGATGGGGCACTGGTTGAGTTTGTTGTTTTGTAGATTAATATATCTATTTTCTAGTTGTGCTGCATGTTCCATAGAATTTATTTTTATCAGTTATCAATTCTATCAATGTTTCATGTTAATGGAAATCATGTGGCAATACTCTGAATGATGTTTTACTTTAGTGAAAGATGGGAAACAAACTTGTTTCTTAATGCTTCCAGAGAGTCTGGAGACGCTACAATGTGATAAAGATGGTAGCTGTGCAACTTCAAGAAGAATGGGAAACATTGGTGAATCATCATGCTGTGTTGATGACCAGAACATGGATTTCCAGTAGTTTCTTGAGACCTTTTCTTTTCTTTATTACATATCTGTCAATTCGACATCAGAGGATTCGTACCAGGGATGTAGACTGTATTCGGCATTGCTTCAAAACTCTATTGGAAAGCATAAACTCAACTGGTACACCATTTTTCTACTTTATAATACTTGGTTTTTTACTTCATATCTCAGTTCATGTGTTCATTATATATCCTATCTACAAGTGATTTGACCTAAATTTGTCAGTTTGCTTCCCTGTCAGTCTGCTTCTTCATTATTTTTCTCTGCATATAATTCAATTGATTTGATAATTCGAATTGCATCTGGATGAGGATGTTCATAATTCTTGGGCTTTGGGCATGTCTCATGTGTCTACCAATTGTCACAAAAAGCTTGTTTATGTGTTGTGCACTCTTTCATCAATCTAGTCCAAGCCTTGCTAGTCTGATGGATTTTGAGGCTGTTATAGGTTAAACTTTAAGAGGTCACCTCAATAGTTCTGTCTCAGGTAGTAATCAAGCCAATTGCTACATATCCTTTTGGTTTTTTGACCACTTTGGAGGCACGATGCTCATAGTTACATTATCAGTTTGTTGTACCCACTAAGGTGGTCAAAATGTAACCCAGGTTTTACAAGTATAATAGTCTCCTCCCCTTCCTTGGCATGAACCTATACTTAAGTCTACTAGGGTTTATCAACCTCATAAAGAGCATTAGCCTCCAAGCTCAAGGGGATTCATTTGTTTTTGGAATGAAACCTTCTGTTTAGTATAATGTCTTTATTCCTCAGTCACTCATTTCATATCTTTGTTAGTTCTTGTAATGTCTTCAGACTCAAAACTGAACCCAATATAATTTTTCGTGAATAAAGTATCAACAACAATTTACCCAAACCTGATTCATTTTCATGGCGTCAGCCTAGTCCCCATTTCCCTAAGTCAGTTATTGAAAAATTAAAAACAAATATGTCAATAGCATTCAAAATATCAAGATAAGTCTCCTTTCAAATTCTTCATCCATTTAATTACCTTTCATGTATAGTTTTTTGTGTGTGTTAATAGCAATTGGCGTTCCCTGAACCCCCCACTCCACCCTTAACTCACAAGTTTGTGAGAACTCCACATCTTTCAGTAAGTGTGGAAACTTTTATATGCATCTTCTCTTATTGAAAAAAAAAAAAAAAAAAAAAAAAGGGGGAAAATTTATATCCGCATCCATACTCTTACCCCGGAGAAAGAAATTTGCAACCACTTAATCATTCCCATCCATCACAAGTGTGACTCCTTATATGTTAATTGGATTGTCATGGGCCTAAGGGCCCTGTGCCATGACTATTATGGACCTCTGACTGCTTGGGCTTGGCTCAAAAAACCAGAAGAACACAAATTATATTAGTTTTATACAATTATATTAAGTTTTGTGATGTGATAGATTCTTGCACAAAGAAAGAATCAAGCAACAAAAGAGGTCATGGGAAGGGGGCAGCTTGATTGTCTTGCACCTGCAGGGCTTTCTTCCATCCATCCTCTCACTTATATTCTTGTTGTTCTAAACTTATTTAAAATAGCTGCTTTATATTGTATAGCCCTTATTATTGCTCCATTTATTCTTTTATTTTGTCCTTTTGATAATCTGCTGATCTCCGACCGTCTTTGATGTGCAGATTCAAAAATGAACTTTTGCTCCCTAGCAACAGGTACACCTGAAGAGAGAAGGATATGGACTTATGAAGCAGAGAAACTGATTTCTATATGCTTATTTATTCTTGCGGAGTATGATACCCATCCAGGGGGTCAAGATATTAATGTCCTTTCTTCTATGGCAATGCGTCTTGTTGTTGTCTTAACTGATACAAAAGGGTGGAAGAGCATTACAGATGATAACTTTCAGGATGCGAATAGGGCAGTGAAGGATTTAGTTAGGTTTATGGGAAGTAGAAAAGGTGGTCTTTATCTTTGTATCAGAAAATATTTTAATAAATTGGATGCTCCTTGTTCTTCACTGAAGAATAGTGTTGTCCAGGCGGATGAAAGATTCTTGATAACTGCAAGTGCAATAACTTTAGCTTTGCGGCCCTTTCAGGCTGCAAACTTAGACATCACTGAGCCTGGCCCCTTCAATGTGCAATATGCTGCCGAGCAGTATTGTGTATATATACTTACAATTCCTTGGCTTGCTCAACGTCTACCTGCAGTTCTGTTACCTGCTATGAAGCACAAGTCTATTCTATCACCTTGCTTTCAGACACTACTGGTAAGGCTCATTTAATCCAAATAAGATCTCTCTCTTCTCTCTCTCTCTCTCTTTTTATTTTTTTTATTTTTATTTTTTCTGTTTCTTGCTTTTAGATGGAACCAATCTTGGAACCTTCTGATCCCTCCAAACCACTTGTCACTCAAACCAGGTCCCAAGGGATGATCTATTTAATACTTTTATTTTTATAACATAATATGCTTAAAATTGTGATCAGAATTAAACAATTTTTTGTTTTTATAAACTGCATATGGATATTAAGTGCCAATGAGCAAGAAAACTGAAGTTTCGAGTGAGAAAGCGAAAGGCTGCTCTAGTGCCACTGCTTTTTGCGGAAGTAGTTTAACCTGTTGCTTGTTGCTTTCAATTCCAAGCTATGGTTGCTTAGCAAGCAAGCCTAAGTTACAGAAGGTTGCTTCAGTGTTATATAAGGTGAGTTGGCCTATCCATTATTAGGGGCCTTTTCTTGCTGATCTGGAATGGATTTAGAATAATGGATGAGGGATGACCAGCATAGTGCTAGCTTGCTCCTGCTGGCAGCTGGCAATTGAAGTTCTTGGATGCCTTATGGAATGCTCACATGCATAATATTTAAGTGACCTATCTTCCAAGCTTGGTGTTAAATGCAAAAAATTCAGATATCCCTTGTTAGAAAATAAAAGGTCCACAGAATTTTCAGAATAGTGTTAATATCTTTAGGGGTATATAGGTTTTAAAAGGTTTGGATCTTGGACGCATTTCATTTTCTTTCGCTGTTATCCTCTTGAGAAGATTATGAATGTCATTAAAGGATGATGGCACCATAATGGGGTCTCTACAAAAGGCCACAACTTGAATTAATGAATGAGCTGAAGAAGTAGTAGGGAGTGCAGGACTGGAGGATGAATTTTAACTTGTCTAAGCTTTCCTCGTGGTTGGCTTCAGATGGGGCTCATTTGAGATTGCTCATGGAATTAATGAACCAGGTTTAATCCTATTGGTGTGACCTTGTTAATTGTTTGAGCCAAGGTGGATTAGCCTGCTACGTGGTTCAGTTTGTTTACGCCCTTCTAATGAATTCATTTTTTGTGGGAGTTAGATTTGGATGAATTTCCAAAATCAGTGTTACACGTTCATCTCAATTTCTAGTCCCTGGTTCAGATTTGGTGCTCAATACTGTTTCCTAGATATACAATTAATTTGAAATAAGCGAGAAAGTCTCAATGCAGACAGTACTATTTAGGTTAAGAAAAAGAAGAGGGAAAAAAAACTGCAGATATCAATTGAAATATCAACTTTGATAAAAAATAAAATAAAAAATGGAAAGGGTGTTGAAATTAGTAGAATTTCCCAAAATTTCAAACTTTTATGTTTGAAATTAGTAGCAAAACATAAAAATTTTCTATGAAACTTTAGAAAATTCTAAAAGAGAGCAGGGAGAAATTTAGAGTTAAAAATATTGCTTGATAGGCTAATATTTTTCTTTTGATAGACTAGAAGTACTAGTGCTTTTACAATTTTGTGACGTCTTGTTTATTAAATATTAAATTAAATAATTTGTGATCTAGTAAAAATTCCTTTTGGTGTATCTTTTTGTTTTAATTGTCATTTCAAAAATTTTCTGATATCTCTTTTTATTTGATAGCATGTCTCATAGTATACTGTATTAAACTTTTGTGGCTTTCTATTTTTGGAAGTTTTTATTTATTTAACTTGAAAAAAAAAATCCTCAAGACTTTTTGGAAGTTTCATCAAATTTTTGAGACATTATTGAAATCAATATGTCATGGATGACATCACCAGCATGTCAATGAACAGAGCAAAAATTTTCCAGTTTAGAACATTCTTGCTGTTAGCCAGTGTTGATAATTTTTAAATCTACTCTTATAAATATAATATTTAAATCTCTGTTTGTACTTTGAGAGGTAATCTTTTGTCTACAAGAAATAATAATGAACATGATAACCAAGTTATACATCAAGTGCAAACTTATTTAATAAATTTATTTGCTTATCCAAAACAAAAAATGTCTCGAGACTGAAAATATGGATATTTTTGACAGGAAAAGTAAAAAAGATAAAAATATGTTTTTTTCCTATAAACAATATATTTTTCCCTATGAGATCGATTTAGAAATATCTCACCATATACAACCTAATATATCACCAGCACAATTAGCAAGATTATACCTTAGGTAGCAGGCTGATTCTAAACATGCATATCAACATTAAAGACGAAATGCTCATACAGGTTGTTTGGTAGTTATACTTCTCTAAACTAGCTAATTTGGATAATTTCTCTTCAGTAACAAGATAGAGAGAAATGAAATGAACTATCCATTGCTGGTTATATCTAAAAGCAATAGTGGCAAAGAGGATGTCTCCTTATAATCAATTTCATTTATTTGCCTTATGCATATCAGCACAATGATAAAACTTCTGATGCTATCTTTTCATCTATTGTCTTGTGAAGATGTCTTGGGGTAGAAATAGAAGCTCCAACTCATTTTGGGAGGATTAAATCAAGTGGGAGTTGTTTTCCCCATGGTTGTGCAGGACTAATTTTCATTCCATTGCCTTCAATTCTTGGCAGATCTTTGCCTATGTGTGTCCATGTTCCTGAATTTATGTATTGCACTGCTTTCATCATTATCTTTTCATGTGTGTACTGGATCCATGCTAGGTTCACAGTTATATTTTGAGGGTCGGTTTGTATTTTATCTTTAATTTTAATCTGTCTTGAAGTAAATGAATCCTATTTGTCATTCTTTTTTCCTTTTTGAACCTTAGTAATATCCACAACATGTGGGGACTGATCAGACTATGGCAGGTGATGACAGATCTTGAGAAAGAAAATATTAAAGGAGATGTCAGAGATGCATCCATTCCAAATTCCTCATTGTTCCAAGGCAGTGCCACAAGTTAGTTGGGCTCTTGCAAACGTTATATGCCTAGCGACTGGAAGTGAGAATGATTGTGTGGATCAGGGACAGTTCACTCAAGGCCTAAACCACACGTCATATGTACATGTTGTTAACATCCTTGCAGAGAACTTGTTGGATTGGCTTGAGGATGTTGGATGGATAAGAAAGGATAACCAAGAAATCCAGGAAAATGTTGAAACATGTGCAAATCCTATTGACATAGCATGCAGTCCTGATACAACTTACGGACCAATAAAGATGTCATACATGGACCTTTTCCGTCCTGTTTGTCAGCAGTGGCATCTTATGAAGCTTTTGGCAATCCTGAAGAACGTTGCCTTGATTTGTGATAGTTCACTACCAAACAATCTGGAATACTCAGGGAAGCTCGAACTACTTGATATTGCATATTTTTATTCCTACATGCTTAGGATATTTTCAGTTTTGAATCCTGTAGTTGGGCCATTGCCTGTTCTTAACATGCTAGCTTTTACTCCTGGATTTCTTGTCAATCTATGGGAGGCACTGGAAGGTTACCTTTTTCCTGGAGATGTTAAGTTTTCTGAAGATAATGATCTTTGCAAAAGCAAAATTTCTACAAACAAAAATGATGGGGCTTATGAGAAAAAGCAAAAACAGGCCTCTAAAGATGGAGGTAATAAATGGGTAACCATGCTTCAGAAGATCACAGGTAAGTCACAGATGGATGTAGATTTGATTTCTGGTCGAACTAGAACCAGCCAGGTTAAAGAAGATGCTTTTGATGTATGGGATGTAGAGCCTTTAAGGTGTGGTCCTCAGGGTATTTCAAAAGATATATCATGTCTGCTTCATCTGTTCTGTGCCACCTATTCACATCTGCTGTTAGTTCTCGATGACATCGAGTTCTATGAAAAGCAGGTAAATTAGTTGGGTTTTCTTTCACCATTGGGAATTGTCATTGGTATTTATTTTAACATTTGATGCCATGCATTAGGTTCCTTTCACACTGGAGCAGCAGCGAAGAATTGCATCAATGCTCAATACACTAGTGTATAATGGTTCATTCCATGGTAGTGGTGGCCAGCAGAATAGACCCCTCATGGATGCTGCAGTAAGATGCCTACATTTGTTGTATGAAAGGGATTGCAGGCATCAATTTTGCCCTCCTGGCTTGTGGCTTTCACCTGCTAGAAATAATCGGCCCCCAATTGCAGTTGCTGCCCGAACTCATGAAGTTTTGTCAGCTAAACCAGATGATGCTTTGACCATTCCAAGCATGGCTCCTGTTATCACTACAACACACGTATTCCCATTTGAAGAAAGGTAGGTATATCATTCTGTAAGCTTAAAGAATGATACACATTTTACAGTTGTGTGCCTCTGTATTGTCCTAGTTCACTTTGTGCACTTCCAACTCCTGCAACTGGAAGAAGAAATCTTGATTTGCAAAAACATTGGGCTTCAGCATTTGCCACTTTAACACATTTTTTATGCCATTCTGTCATCTTCTGCTTCTTCATCAGAACTTTCTTTGGAAGAAAATATCCACTAAACCCATCTAAAGTAGAGGCTTTAATACCTTTCCCTCTTCTTCAACTTTTCTTTTTTCACAAGGAAATTGGCCTTCAAAAGGACTATGAAGTCCTGATTTCCAAATTTGTGAAGAGTTCACTAACAGGTTTTTAAGCTCCATGAATCCATGCTTTTACTACTTCACCTTTCCAGAGCACATAAAAAGTCCTCTACAGAGCTCCATATATAGAACCCAGGTGTAGGATTGAGTACTGTATTTACATATATTTAAACATCATATATTATTAACAACATATGAATGGTGTTCTACCTGTGGATGCATTACATACACTCACCATTTCCATCCATGTGCAATATTATTGGTGTTGTTTGCACTGTAGTACTTGTTTCAATGTTTCCTGAAGTACTACTAATAATTTCCACATTTTCACTAATTGTTTGGAAATTCTATTGTTTGTTTTGATATTAGTGCCTCTTCTAAAATTATGCTATATTCATTATTTGGGTAGTTTGACCTTTCTATGCATACATACTAACTTTAGTATTGTTATTATTATTATTTTATGTTTGTATCATCGTCATGATTAAGTTATGCTTGCTGTTTTCTGTTATCGGTCATACTTTTTGTTGTCTATTTGGCTTTACACCTAGGAGCATATGCTCATCAATATGCTCCCTTGGCAGAGTTCAGATGTTCAGAGAGTTCATCAAGATGGACAAATTCTCTCGCAAAATGGCTGGTGAGGTGGCTGGACCTGGTTCACGATCAGTTGAGGTAGTAATTCGTCGAGGTCACATTGTTGAAGATGGTTTTCAACAATTAAATTCACTTGGTTCAAGGTTAAAGTCATGCATCCACGTTTCATTTATTAGTGAATGTGGCCTTCCAGAGGCTGGTCTGGACTATGGCGGCTTATTCAAAGAGTTCTTAACTGATATAGCAAAAGCAGCCTTTGCTCCTGAGTAAGTTTAAGATTGCAATTATATCAATTTCTTGTATGGTTATCTGCGCTTTAGGATTATAGTTATTTATTTTATTGTTGTCTTAGGTATGGGTTGTTCTCTCAAACCTCAACTTCAGACAGACTCCTAATCCCTAACACAGCTGCAAGATTTCTGGAGAACGGTACTCAGATGATTGAGTTCCTTGGAAAAGTTGTTGGCAAAGCACTCTATGAAGGAATATTATTAGATTATTCCTTTTCACATGTTTTTATACAAAAGCTATTAGGACGATATAGCTTTCTTGATGAACTATCAACTCTTGATCCTGAGCTCTACAGGAATCTTATGTATGTTAAGGTAAACCCTCTTGATAAAAGTACAGGATTTTTTTTATTTTTTTTTTAATATCAGGAAAAATATAGGAATTTTGACGTTTAAAAGCATTTCATTGTGTTTTTTCCCCTGCTGTTTTACTGTTAAGTCCTTACTGAGACACTGATAATGAATGTTCAAAATACAAGGGCCTCTCTCACATTCATGGCAATATTCCTAATGGGGGCATATCCTAGGTTTGTTTTGGGAATTCCTCTCTCTCTCTCTCTTAATTCTGTGCTGAAAAACCTAATTTGCATTGGAAATTTTCTCTTTTTTTGGTTAATTAATTTATAGAACCCTGGTGCAAGTTACATCATTGGATATTTGGAACATGACACTGGCTGACATGATGGGCTTGGAATCATGAGTTTGACCTGAATTTTTGGGATAGTGCACAACTGATTGCTTGATTGATTTTATTATAATTGCTGCATAGTCTTTCATTTCTTCAATCTCTTGGATTTGTAATCTGTATTAAGTTCAGCTGTATGTGCATAGTAATATTTGTTTCTCCAATTTGTGAAGTTTCTCGTGTTTTGTTTCTGCAGCATTATGATGGGGATGTGAAGGAACTCTCTCTGGATTTCACAGTTACAGAAGAATCATTAGGCAAACGGCACATTATTGAGCTCAAACCTGGTGGCAAGGATGCCATTGTGACAAATGAGAACAAGTTGCAGTATGTCCATGCTATGGCAGACTATAAACTTAACCGGCAGGTGTAGTGCACAATTTGGAAATTCTGTAGACCTATCTATTTATAACAGATTTACCTTGTTATCAATATTGAATTGAATTTATCTGCTTCCATGCTAAATTTTCCTTCCACTGTCAATGTTTGAATTGCAGATGCTGCCTCTATCAAATGCATTCTACAGAGGGTTGACTGATCTTATTTCACCTTCTTGGTTGAAGTTGTTTAATGCAAGTGAATTCAATCAGGTTGTTTCTTTTTCATTGTGCAGTTGATCAATTATTGTCCTGTAAATAATCTAACATTGGGTAAAATTTTGCATGTTATTCTGAGAATCAATCCACTGAAATTCTGACAAGTATGATAACTTCAAAAATCCAGATGGTTTACTCTGATAACTTGATCAGAACTCGAATGGTTTTCTCCCACTTTATTCGTTTAAGGAAAGGGGGTTGTGGTGCAATTGGCCTTAACATAAATTGGCATTATGTGGGGTGTGGATAAAAGTAGTATTTTAGTTTCTTGAATTATGAAGCCAAAAGGCATGTTCTTAATTTTTATTTTCTTTTCATCTTCAAACATATAATGAAAATTATTCCTGAAGCTGGTGCTGGCAATGTGTATCTGTTTGCCCTATCACCAGTTAAACACTAGACTTCAGGGCTAATGCTTTGGACTCTACTAAGAATCGCATTAGGACCTCATTGCATGTAAAAGAAACCTGATAAAAACAGGACATTTTGGACATGTCCTAGGAGATGTATAATATTTCTACGTGTATAGATTTTAGTTGTGCTACCCTTTACTTTTTGGTTTTTCCTCTTATTTCGTTATGTAGTTGTTACAAAAATCAAGCATATTGTGGTTCCTAACCTTGATAGTCTAATACCCAAGTAGAACTGACTACTTGATGGGTGGATATGAGTTCTCCAACTGATCAACTGATACCTAAACCCAAATGCAACAGGATCTGAACTTCTTGAAACAATGCCCAACTCTGGGGATACTAATACTTGAACTGAAATGGAAATATTCACTTTACGAATGCAAAATCTACTCAAATCCTCAAATCCTTCGGTATTAGTGTTGTGTAAATTGCCATTGGGAGTTTAAATGAAATAAATTAGGATTGGTACCCACAGTCTGAATAAGGAGCCTGGTTTTGCCAGTTAGGCTAATAATCTTTTTATAATTGACCTTTGATGAATCAAATGACCATGTCATGATGAGTCTATTTTGGTCATTTCGAGTTTAAAATGTGTTAATATTTTTCAGAGAATTGTGCCCTTTCAAGGGAGTGAGGTCAAATATAGTTGGAGAAAAAGTGAGTGCTTTACAGAACAATGATAGTTTTCAAAATTCTAAAAGTGGAAGATTGTATGACAAAATATAGTGATACTGAGAGATGTTTTTTTTTATTATCTAGGACTCCTTGGGGGTTTGACCTCTATGGGATTTCATTGAAGATTGGATTGAGCTAAGATTGTATACTTCTTGGTTTCTTTGGTTTTTTTTGTGCTGGTCCGATTCTAGGTGCTTTCTGTATTACCCTCAGTGTACTTGAGTTCCACTCCACATTTTGTTTAGGCACCACTTAATGTATTTCTTTTCCTTGGCTAATACATAGGGATTGGGAACTCATATTTGAAAATATTTGAATGAAAAGACAAACTTTCCCATCTCTTCTTTTATATTTTCCTCAAAACAACAGTTGGAATTCATATCTTTTAATAGTAATTAGGATGTTTCAAGGATCATGATTACTCATGTTTTAGGTTGCAGTATTGTGCTTGTTTATGCAGATTTTGTTTGAATACCTATTTGCTTGAGTTCACTTGATCAGCCAAAATCTGATTCATAATTACTAAATGCAGTTGCTTTCAGGTGGAAACCATGACATTGACATTACTGATTTAAGAAATCACACACGGTACACAGGTGGTTATACTGAGGGCAGCCGGACAGTTAAACTCTTTTGGGAGGTATTGATACCCCAAGAGCAAAAGATTGACCTATTTTTTCTTTTATTTGGGTTTTTGTCTTCTAGCTTCATTGTTGGTGGAAGCTGCTACCTACCCCTGATTACTTTAACTTCCCAATGAAATTAGATCCATTTGGACTCTGTTTGCTCATTGGTGAAAATTGCATTCCTCTAATTTTTAGAGTTGCATTTTGGTTGCTTCCATTTTCATTTGGAAATCGTGACTGGACATTTTCACTTGGAAGACAGTGGAAGCTTGCAATTAGCATTGCTTAGTTGTACTTCCTTCAGTTGTTGTCTCCATGTCCAGGCAGAACAACTTCCTAAATTTGGTATTGATCTCTTCTTAAAATTTGAGACATTTATTTCCTTTGAAATTGGATTACATCCACCCCATTTAAGCTGTGGAATCCTGTTATCTATTCATCAACTCTTGAAGTCATGTGTTCTCCTTCTGAACCATCTATCCTGATTGAGGACACCTTCTAAAATTGGTCAGTGTAATATATTTTATGTTTCTATTGAACTTGTTCTGATTATTATGTCACAGGTCATTACAGGTTTTGAACCAAAAGAACGCTGTATGCTTCTTAAATTTGTGACAAGTTGTTCTCGAGCTCCATTACTTGGATTTAAACACCTGCAGCCAACTTTTACAATTCATAAGGTATGCTTTGGATCTTATATCCACATAAATTCATTCATTGTATCTTTTTAAGCACTTATCATCTTATCATTCATATCATGAATATGGTATGTGGTTTGTGTTCTTGCTTTAACTTCTCTAAGTAATCAAGATCATATTTTGATGGTTCTGCACAACATAAAGTTTTACTCTCTTATGAGGAAATTTGATCTTAGAATTTAATAATGTTAGGCATCAGAGGGAGATAAAGGTACTTTTTGTTACTTAGAGCCAAAAAAATTTAACAGCTAACCATGGTTCACCAATCTCTTTAAAACTAGTATATGTAAGAAAGATGCAAGGCCTACCCCTAGTCCAATTATCATCAAAAGATAAGAAATGAAGTTCATGTTTGGTTGATTAGATATAACATGGGATAGAATAAAAGATGACATAATATATTTGATCTTATGTTTGTTTGGTAATAAGATATGACAAGTCATCCCATTATTTATCATATCTTATCACCAAACATAAGATATGAGAGTCGTATTATCCAACCTTGTATTTTATATCCCCTATTAATGGGATGTATTAATCCTAAATTAAGATATAGGATATACATATTCCATGGATTATAAATTTATTATTCTTATCAATTTTCTTCATTTTTTTATATTACTTATTTTGCAAAAGAAAAGATTTTGATAAAAAAGAAAAAAAAAACCCTTAAATTTGTAGTTAATGAAGAACTAAAAAAAATACATATAAAATGTATTGTAAATTATATTAATATATTTATTATTTAATATAATATTTAATATATACAATTATTTTTACATATTGAATAACATAATAACTTTTTTATTTGTAAATTTTAAATATTTTGATCATGAATATTATTAATAAATAAATAAATAATTACTAAATTATAAATTGTAGAACGATTTTCAAATAACACTAAACATGAAAGAGATCTCAAAACTTTTTTAGCAACAAATATTAGGGATTTCAGGCCCATTAGTTTGCTAGGGGGATTGTATAAGCTCTTTGCCAAAGTGTTGGCCAATAGGCTGAAGAAGGTTTTAGACAAGGTGGTCTCTGCGGACCAAAATGTTTTTGTAAAGGGAAGACAGATTTTGGATGCCTCACTCATAGCCAATGGGGTGATTGACTTCTGGCATAAATGTAAAGAGAAAGGGTTGATTTGTAAATTGGATATTGAAAAAGCCTATGATAGCATTAATTGGAAGTTCCTCATGAAGGTCATGCACAAGATGGGTTTTGGAGCTCGTTGGATGGAGTGGATATGGTGGTGTATTTCAACTGCGAATTTTTTTATTCTGGTTAATGGGGTGCCAGCAGGTTATTTTTCCAATTCCAAGGGGTTGCGCCAAGGAGATCCACTCTCTCCCTACCTTTTTGTGTTGGGTATGGAAGTGCTTAAGTGCGCTTTTAAGAAGGGCTGTTGATGGGGGATTTATTTTCGGTTGTAGTCTTCGAGGGAGGGGGGGAATGGAAATGAATGTGTCCCATTTACTATTTGATGATGACACTATTATCTTCTGTGAAGCAAGGCAAGATCACCTTACCTATCTAAGCTGGATTTTGGCGTGGTTTGAGGCAGCCTCTGGTCTTAAAATAAACCTAGCGAAGAGTGAAGTAATTCCGATTGGGGAGGTTGAAGACATTGACGAATTGGCTGTGGAGATAGGATGTAGAGTGGGGGCCCTTCCTACTGTTTATTTGGGGCTGCCCCTTGGAGCCAATCACAAGGCCACGGCTATATGGGACGGGGTGGAAGTAAGAATGAGAAGAAGGCTAGCCCTTTGGAAAAGACAATATTTGTCAAAGGGCGGGAGAATTACCCTCATTAAGAGTACTTTGGCCAGTATACCTATTTACCAATTGCCTCTCTTTCGAATGCCCAAGCTAGTTGTAAAAAGGCTCGAAAAATTACAAAGGGATTTTCTTTGGGGAGGGGGAAGCCTGGAAAGAAAAATCCATTTAATCAATTGAGAGGTGGTGTGCACCCAAAAGGAGAAAGGGGGTCTAGGCATTCGGAAGATTGATCTCCTGAATAAGGCCTTGTTGGGCAAATGGATTTGGAGATTTGCCTTTGAAAAAGAAATCCTTTGGAAAAAGGTGATCGGGGTGAAGTATGGCTATGAGGGTTTTGGTTGGAGAACTAATAAGGCTCGTGGAATGTTTGGAGTGGGGGTTTGGAAGGAAATCTTGAAGGAGTCGTATTGGTGTTGGGATAATATAGAGTTCAAGGTGGAAAAAGGGACCAAGGTTAATTTTTGGACTGATCAGTGGTGTGGTAATGAGGCGCTGTCCCAAACTTTCCCCCAATTGTTTGCCTTGGCGGCCCAAAGGAACTCCTCGGTAAATGAGATGTGGGATTCTAGCCTTGGCCAAGGAGGTTGGAATATAAGACTCTCTAGAAACTCTAACGATTGGGAGTTGGACGCTTTAGGAGAGTTGTTTCATATGCTGAGGGACTTGAGGATTTCTCCTGAAGAGGATTCAGTGATATGGAAAGGAGGGGGACACGGTCTTTTTTGAATTAGAGATGCTTACAAGCTGCTGACAGTCCCTAGTGTCATCACCTTCTCGAAAAAAAGTATTTGGGTGGACAAGGTCCCAACCAAAGTTGCTTTTTTTGCTTGGGAGGCTACTTGGGAGACGGTCCTAACTTTGGATAGGCTTCAAAGACGGGGCTGACATCTTCCAAATCGTTACTTTTTGTGTGGTTGTGAAGAGGAAAATGTAAATCATATTCTTTTACACTATATAGTTGTAAGGGTTCTCTGGGAGATTGTCCTTGCCTTGTTTGGGGCTAATTGGGTGTTCCTAGAGACAGTCAAAGAGATGTTACTTAGTTGGAGGGGCCCTTTTGTGGGGAAAAAGATTTGGACTTCCATTCCGTTGTGTATTTTTTGGACGGTTTGGAAGGAAAGAAATAGATTAGCTTTCAGGGGGGGCTCTTTAGCTATACAGAAGTTGAAAAATTCTTTTGTTTGTAACTTGTGGAGTTGGGCTAGGGTGTATATGGGAGAAGAGTCCTCTTCGCTTTTAGGTTTTTTGGAATGGCTTGCCGTTCCTTAAGGGGTGGTGAGTGTTTTGTTCATGTGTTTTTGCTTAAGCTGCTATGTATACTTCCTGTATGCTTTGTGGCTTTGTGGCTTTCTGCCCCTTAATATATTTGCGCTCACTTATCAAAAAAAAATATTGGGATGCAATATAAGTTTTATTTTAAACAAATATCAAACATTAAAATGCAATATGTTTTCCATTCCATTTTTTATATTTTTTACAAACCAAATATAAGCAAAATATAATATATCCCACTGGATAAAATATCTTAGGATGTCTTTGTCATTGAATATAATATTTAAGAATACCATATCTCATTAGAAATTATATAATATACATATCAACCAAATAAACATAACTTAAGTGGATAAAGAAAGGACAAGAGGTAGATGAGTCAGAGCATCATGATTATATCCAGTGAATTATGGTGCATGAACTACAATTGCTGCATCATGTGTGGATCAAGGGGCAGGAGCAGCAACAGATTCACTAAAAAGTGCACAAAATTTGTCAATTGAGGAGGTTGTGACGTGGATGCATCACCTGGTGATATAAAGCAGCACAGGTGCCTTGTTATGAAGTTTAATGGTGGTAAGAATTACATGACGTTCAGTGAGACATCAATATTTTTTATTCTATGCTCTGAAGAATGTGGGCAACCTGCTGACTTAAGATATGTATTGAAGACATCTAGGATTCTTCAACCACTTATTTTTATTCCATGCTCTGAAGAATGTGGGCAACCTGCTGACTTAAGATACGTATCGAAAACATCTAGGATTCTTCAATCCTGAGCAGTTGCTCTTTGACAAATTGAATGTGATATGGATCATCCACACTATCACATAGTATATATGGAGTTATGATCACTATGAATGTATGGTTATGGTATACCTATTGAATAATTTTCAGATGTATGGTACCTATTTCACCTTGAAAATAAAAGAAATCAAGGAGAATGGAAAACCAGAACAGAAGAATCTGCAGGATCCATCAGATTTTAAGGCCATCCATGTGTAAAAACAATCAAAGGGAGCTTTCACTAATAATACGATTATGGAAAACCAGTTGCTTTTATGATACCAATTCTGATTGTTTTGCCATAGTTCCTCTCTCTCAAACACAAACACCCACTTAGTTCCTTCAGTCTTTTATTTTCTTTTGCATCCTGCATCGCCTTTTTGCCCCAAAAAATGGGGAAAAGAAATATTGATCCTAGAAGGAAATGAGAACTGAGTTCAGATTTTCACTTTCTATAGGTTGCATGCGATGTGCCTCTTTGGGCAACAATTGGGGGACAGGATGTAGAGCGACTTCCCTCAGCTTCCACATGCTACAACACGCTCAAGGTACATCTCCTTGTCTACTTCATCAATTTTTATAGCAAGGCACAGAGCTTGGAACATCCAATTCAACCTATTAGACCATACTGTAATCTCATATCTACTGTCTTTACTTATGTGCATGTTTTTTTTTTTTTTTTTTTTTACTTTTTTGTTTTTATGGTTGCAGCTTCCTACATACAAACGCCCTAGCACTTTGAGAGCAAAGCTTCTATATGCAATCAATTCTAATGCAGGGTTTGAACTTTCTTAGGGATCTCGCTTAATTTCTGTTCAAGGTGATTTGTCTGAGTCCTTAGTACTGTACCATATCGGTGGCATCATTCTCTTGGTATATGCTGTAATGAAAATGTATTTTAATGCTATTCAATGATTAATTTTTTTTCTTTTGTTAGCATTTTTTGGTTTCATTTCACTTTCAAAAACATCATCACACAATGGTATAACTTTAAGATAGTTAAGACAACATAACTGGGTTTGAGAATCAAGAGAGAGAAACCTCAAGGATCAATATGGATAATGAAAAACCAAAGCATAGGTTACAAGTTAAAACACACATTCACCCACAGCACATGATGCCCCTCTTGATTATTTGATAACTTATAAAGTTCTGCAACTAATTTGGAATGATGAGGAATTGTTGAATTATGGTTACAGAATTAGGTTAAATGTGCCTAATGGAATAATTGAATCAAATTTAAGACTTGAAAATTTTGGAAGATCTTTTAAAATGCTCATATATTGTCACAGTTTGGGAATTGTGGTTATAGTGTGTAGGCCTATGGAGTCTAGAGGCTTGGGATTTGGGAAGATTTCTTTGAGGAATCATGCTCTATTAAACTAGTGGCTTTGGAGGTTCCCTAGAGAAAATTATACCCTTTGGTATTAGGTTTGAGCATTAATGGGACACATCTTTGGGATGTAGACAATATAGTCAAATGGTCACATCGGTGTCTTTGGAAGGCCATTGCACACTCCTGTTTATTTTTCTATGCATATTCACTTTGTGTTGGTGATAGGGCAAGAATTCATTTTTGGGAAGATTTGTAATGGAGAAATTAACCTATGTTCACAATTTATAAGTCTTTATAGGGTTGTCACGATTAGAAATCTCTTCATATTAGCTATCCTTTACATCATCTCCTTTTTTTCTTGAAACCTTAATTTCCGTCCAATCTCATTGATTTGGAGATTGAGGACCTGGGAAGACTCATGTTCTCTCTTACTTGCATGCACTTGTCTCCATCCATCTCAAATGCAAGAGCCTGGGTACTATCCTCTTTAGACTTATTCTCAATAAATCTTTTTTCTTCCCTGTGTGCTTTAGGGTGTTTTTTGGGCACTTTTATCTTTTAATATACCTTTTTCTTTATCCATAAAAAAATAAAATAAAGTCTTTCTTCTTCACTTGGTCCAATATATCAAATCTTGTTCCTTTCCATCCAACCAAATTTTTATGGAAATCTAAAGTCTCATCTAAGGTTAAGGTCTTTGCTTAGTTAGTGGTACTCAAGAAGGTAAATACCGAAAACGTGTTATAATTGAGAAGACCTTTCAAAACTCTTAATCTTGATTGGTGCATCTTACATATGAGAAGTGGAGAGACAATTAACCATCTCTTTCTACATTGTCTAATTACTTTGGAGCTATGACACAACTATTTAGACAAGCCATAATGTATAATGTATTGGGTTCAGCCTAGAAATTTATGCGACATGATGATCATTTCATATACAGGTTTAGGGAGAGCTCCATCAGAAATGTTGCAGGACCTACTTTGCTTCTCTTCCCTCTTTTTGGACCTCTTGTACTGATGATTTTAAAGGCATTCTTCTCAATATCATTCCAATTGGTATTCAGTCTATAGGCCAAAAGGATCAGCAATGAGAGGAGCTTAGCTTGGGTTTAAGGAAATGATGTCTTTGTACATTCTTTTGTTGTCCATCTCATTTTAAATAGATCTTCTTGCATAGCGGAGGAGTTCATTATGTCTTGATTAGGTTTTTGTAGTCGTGAGGAGGATTCCCCATCATTCTCATGAAATCTTTATTCATAATAATACATCTCTTGTTTGTGATAAATGAATAAAATTGTTTGCATGTTCATTAGTATATTGGGTCATAATGACTTGTTTTGTTCAGAAACTTTAGACAACAGGAGTTGATAGAAATGAGATAACCGATAATGGAACTGTAATCATCTTATTGATATAAGGATTGACACGAACAAATTTCCATGATAGAAATGAGAAGTATCACACCATTAGAAAACCAAACACTCAAACTAAAACTACCAGATCCACATAAATATCTCTACTCTCATCTATATTTATAGAAGAAGATTACAGAAGTGGAATGGCAGAGTTTTAACAGTGGTAAGAGTATAGCTTTAACCAATGAGGTTGATTCCCTGCTCAAGTAGGCTACCAGCCAACAACTGGTTAGCTGATTCAGAGGGATGGAATCCGTCCCAAAACACATACTGTGAAGCATTGGAGCAGGTTCCAACAGACCTAGCATTGCAAAGCAGGGAGGTTTCTATTGTACCTGTACCACAGCAAGCCTTCCTTGACTCAAAGAACCCTGTTACATAGTATCAAATCCACATAAAAAATCTAAAATTCAGTGGAAATTGTAGCATAAATGGCTGAAGAAATAGAGTGACATTGGAAGCTTACTTTCTTGGAGAGACGAAAATAGGGGTCTGGTACCATTTTAGACACTAAAATTTGATAAGCTACTAAGCAATACATTTCAAAAATCATCAATTTTATAGATTCTTAGTCAAATCTCCCTGTCCCGCCTTAAAGGAAAGTAAAATCACTAAAAGGAACTGCTAGCTTGCTACAAAGTTGAAACTTTCATGGAAATCCAAAAAATATTTATTCTTACGAGTAAATGTGGATTACTTATGCATAAGACCTCTTTTTGCAGAGAAGTAGGAACTTTACCATTATCAGTGGGCTTTGTGATCAGATTCAGGAGTGGCTGATAGATGTCAAAGACCACAAGTTTGAGACCAGGAAGCTTATCTTGCAAAACTTGAGATGTGATGTTTAGCTTACTGTTGAAGTTAATGGCGTCTTGATTTAACCTTGCAACACACTGGTTGGACCCCGAGCTGAAGAGGGTGATAGCTGCAGGCAAACACCCAGTTGGCGGTAAGGTTGTCACTCCAATCTTCCTTACCCCTAAACCGTATAGATTCTGTCACATCACAAAACAATGTCGATAATGTTAAAATACTAGAGGAGTCTGGTTTCTGATCCGTCTCAAACTTTATATTAAGCTTGTCTATATAAACTTACAGATTGTTGTGCAATTTAAAATTTCAATGTATTGTGTAAAAGATTGTAAATGAAACAATACACTATATGTTAAATCAACAGGATCACTCCAGTTCAATTTTGATCTTCTGCATTTAAATCCGTGGGCAAACAAATCGGTGTCCTAAATCCAGTTTGACATTAAACACATGAACAAGATTCAGCTTGATGTCCTAGGCTCCCAGTTAGACATTGGCTCTAAAGTAGTACTACTTGTACTACTTACAGTTGTTTTATTGTGAACCTGGAGAAAAGGATCATACATATGTAACAGGATGCGTCAAATTGGAAAATGGAATATGTGGATACAAACCTGAACAAAAGTAGTGTAGGATTTCATGAGAATATCTGAGAATTGATCGGCCGAGTAGGCCCTGTTAAGGAGGGGGTTGATATAGTAGTTCTGAACGAAATCACTACTCCCAGCACTCAGAAGGTGGATTCCGCCAGAGAATATATCATGAGCTCTAGCTTTTCCTACCAGCCTTACAACTTTTGCTTGGTATTCCTTGTAGTATTCTACCTGCTGGGTCAATGAAATAGCACGCTACACAACACCAAAAAATTCGAACACGTCATTTTTGTTATCAAATAGATATACGATGATGCAGAGAGAGAGAGAAAGATTGTTTTGATCTCATTGTTTACATATAACTGTGCTGTCCTGTCATAATAACCAGAAGAAGCTGAGGCAAAGTTGGCTCCCTGCAAGAGGTTCTTCCCCTGTGCCTCCTGGCTAAGGTAAGGTGGCGGGTATGAAGTGAACCCGAGGTACTCGGCTGTGTGCGAAGCAATGAAATGAAACATGAGAGAGAGCAAGAGAGGATTCTATGATGAGAGGGGAGAAATGTGTGCTTGAGAAATGTTACCACTTACCAGTGAAGTCTGTGGCTAGCTTTCCATTGCAGAACCTTCCTGTTGGCCTGTGAGTAACAAAGTCTCTTCCATAAGGAGGGAAGTTTGCCTTGACAAGGGTGGCAAGGTTGTTGTTGTTGCCTGCATCAACTACAGAGTCCCCAAAGATGCAGAGTGCAGGAACAAGAGGATCCCCATGAGCTACTGACAAAATCAAAACAAGAAGAAGAAAGGCTCCCAAGGCATTTTTTGCAAACCCCATTTTGTTTTCGTATTGTTCCAACAGTGGAGAGAAAAGAGAGTGAAGAGGAGACAGTGAATGGAGGTGAGGGGCAGGTGGGGGGAGAATTTAAGAAGGGCAGTGTTTTGACTGAGGGTCAAAGTGAAATAACTGTCTGAGAAAGTAGGCTCCCTATAAAGCTGCTGATTTCCAGGTAAGGAGGCATGTTTAACACCTCTTAAAGCTTGTGATATTTGTCCTTTTCATCACTCATGTTCATATTAGGCTAACCAAAAGTGGTCTTGGTTTGTCCATGTTCATGAGTGCCAAAAGACTTGGTTAAAGTTTTTAGACACTTTAAGAGAGGTCCAAGGAAAAAGTTGCTTCTTCCAATTCTAATTCACACCATACTCAATGTATGCTAGCAGTGGCGTGTCTTGATCAAATTGTTCTCCCTTATCTCAAGCAAAACAGGGGCTGTGGATTGATCACTGCAACTCTACACAAAATCACGAGCTATGCTTTGGCCTGGATCCATAGGTAATAGCAAAATGCTGGAAATGATGGTTGGATTTTGTTTTTAAATTTGAAGCTTTTACATGACCATGGCTTCACCTTTATCGAATGCCTCATTGAATTCTGTCAATCATCACAACCTATGAAACAGGTATTTAATTATATATTGTTTGGTCAAATCACAGCTCAGTGACAAGTGCCAAATAAATTTGCTAGATTTCTTCAGAGATAAACATTGCGGTGGAAAGTCATTACTCAATACCTAGGGATTCTCATGGCTGGATAGGGGTGGAAATGTAGAATTGCCTCTTTGATACCAAGTGTGACAACTGTCTAGCAAAAGTTGCAGCAGCCTTCTAGTCTAAATAGTAAATTCTGGTGATATGAATGAGATCGACGTCATCTGCGCGTTGTTCAATTGAATTTCCAAAACCCTAAAACTTTTTAAGATGGGCAACCAACAACCTTTATGAAGAAACTCTCCCTGTGTTTTGTGGTTGGGGAGGTGTAATGAGAACTGGGGGGTGGAGGGGTGTTTAATGTTGCTGCAAGCATCAGGTACTGTTGGTGCAGGAAGTGAGGTTAATTGAGCTTTGTCGTGGGTTGTATTGTGTGCCTCTTCTCAGGGCCTGTCGCCTACTTAACCAACTCTCTCTCTCACTCACTCAACTTCTTTTCTGACCACTAGTGGGCTCTTCCACATCCACGCAGCACTTTCAATTTCAGAACCCAGTCTCCAAATGGCGGGAATTGACAAAAAAACACACTAAAATCTCCTCCAAACTGCTTCAATAAATTACAATATTGATAAAATAAAATTTAATAACAGTTGAGGGGACCTACTCTAGGAACAAGAATATTCAGTAGATGACTTCAATATTGTCCTAACCAAGTCAATTCTGCATTCCTCGGATGGATTGTCCAAATTGATTTTTTGACAATTCTCAAAGACGAATGTTTTTTTACTTTTTCAAATGACATGCTAATAGACCCATTTTAAAATATTGCCATAATTTTCTACAAGCAATGATCCGAAATATGTTACTAGGCTGAATCAGCTGAAATTAGAGATCCAATAAACTACAACTACTATACTTGTAGTATCACAAGCATTTTCATTATAGAGATCCGCCCCAATCCAAGTAAACAAGTCAACTAGCTCCAGAATTTTATTGCATAGAAGTGGAAAACAGAAAGCGTACCCTTGGATAAACACATATTACACGGACGATTAGACAGAAGTCACACTGCCACTCCTAAGATGAAACTGCTGTTCATATCCACTCACATTTTAAATTAATAGACTTCAGTCATATAGATTACAAAAAATGGGAGGGGAAAACTGCCTCCCTCTTCTCCATTAGATGAAAAGATGTGCCAGGGCCCCTTCATGTCTCCCCTATGACTATCTTTGGCAAGCCAAGGGTCCTGAGTGCTAAGCCTAATATAATCTATTCAACTGAAATCACTTGGCTAGATATGATCAATGCATCAAAAGCAGGTAGGCCTTATTACTGGTCTCCACTGCATATTCATATCCAAGAGCATCAGCACGTCTTTTGAACTCAGTCATCTCAGTTTCTGGGACTTGAATTCCAACCAATACATTCGCACCAGCTTCACCCTGTTGGGTAGGAGGACAGAAAATAAGGATGAAGTGAAATTAAGAATGAAACTCACCCGTATGACAAATTTTGAAACTCATAAAGCAAGAAGGTTTTAAAGGCTTTAAATTACCTGCCCACGGTAATGGAACAAGCTAATATTCCAGCGTGGACTGAAAGTATCCAAAAACTTCATCAGAGTGCCTGGCCTCTCTGGGAAAACAAACCGACAAAGTAATTCATTCTCAACATGTGATCGCCCGCCCATCTGAAAACAAAAAGGGTAAACTTAGAATCGACATGCGCCCAATAAAGCAAATATTTGCAACTGGAAAATGCAGGCACTCATGAACATGGCAGTAGGAGAAATTGTTCTATTACTGTTACTTCTGTCTTTTTTTTCTCTTTTTTCTTTTGCCTTTCCTTTGGTACATAAATACATTCCTATATTTAATTCTTTAGGTGTCTGCATCCGTTTGAATATTTAAGAAAAAGAGAGGGGAGGGAGCTCCATTTGTTTTACAAATGAATGCTCCAGTTTGGAATTTTCACAGGCAAGTGGAGAGGGTTATCATGAGGTTTGCCCATTTATTGTTAGTCAAGCATTAAGAAACATAGGGCTCATTTGGCAACATTTCCAAACACAATCTTTGACAACGTTTCTGAAAAACAGTCCAAACGAAAGTCTATTTGAGAACTCAACTATGAAAATGGTTTCCTCTACTGATTCTCCATGAAAACATTACATACTTATATAGAATGCAAAAGTTCCCAAAGTGCTCTCCATCATTTCTTTTGTTAATGGAACAATTACACTTAACAAAAAAACACTAAAAACACCTCAAATTTATCCTCAAAAACAGCCTAACTACAGTTTTCTGTCAAAAGTTCGTCAAACATGTTTATTAAATTAGAAAACTGTTTTCTATTCTCAAAAACAAAAAATTGTTTTCAGTAACCATTTTCAAACAGACCCATAATTCCTTCATCTATCTTTTAATGATGATTTGTTTACTTATAGCCCAAAAAGAAAACATAAAAGAAAGATAGACAGATAGATATATAGAAAGAGAGAGGGGGAGAAAGCATTTCTAGTAAAACAAAAAATGGAGGTTCCAGAAAAAGATCCCAAAAAGCTTCCCCATAAAATTATAGGTAACAAATCCTACCCATGTCCTTCACAGTCGAAGGCAGAATGTCAAACCACATAAATTTTGGGCACTTCGTTTTCATTGTTTGATTTCTTCACTGTTTTCAACATTAGGTCAGCCAGATCTAAAGGGTTTGGTCTCGAATTAGCTTTATAAGTCACAAGAGATGACCATATTTAATAGGGAAAAAAAAAACCATGCATAGCCTACATTTATGTTCAATGTGATTGTCAAGGAAATAAGAACAAGAAAATATACCATGGAATCTTACAATACAGACAGTGCAAAAATGGGGAATGCAAAGCCCTTGTGATATCATTTGAGATTTTGATAAAACACAGAATAAACTTTACTCCAGAATCTGACTTAGGTGTTGTTTGTCTTTCTAACTTTTTGTTAAAAGTAACTTGCTTTCAAATTTCAGATTATTTGTTTTTTTTACTTTTGGTTAACTTATTACTTATTTCTTAAATTTTTTTACTAAAAAGAAAAAGCCAAAATATTTGGTTTTTGCTTAATGTTAAAAGTAACGTATTGATTTTTCTTTACTTCTTAATACTTAATAGAAATAGATCATCAAAAAAACAAACAACTTAATAATTAACACTATTAAGCACTACTTCATTTTAAGTTTGGTTTAGAATTAAGTAAAAAAAAGCAAATCCCACCTTAGTTTGTGTTACTAATACTAACTAAAGTAAGCCTTGACTAGGGAAATGCACCCCCCTTAACTCATGTACCATGTAACCATGCATCAAATGGTTCACTGTCAAACAAATTTAATCAGCAAATAAAAAACAAGGAAATTTACAGAGAAAATATGGTTACCAAATGTCTCAAATGGTCTTTAACCAAGTCATCATTTGTGAGATTGAGGGTTGTGAGCTGAGAAGACTCCATCCGTTCCACCATTGCACTGAGTTCAAGCACTGTATGAAGGCCAACACTGCAGACAATATGCAGAAGAGTAAATAAGATGTCGCCTGTACACATCACAAGTTGTTGCATGACGATTTCTGAACTTCCAAGCGAAAATAGTAAATTACATTGACATCAAACTACAGAAGGCAAATCTACATTCAGGACATAAAGAATGCATTTCAAAGAAACAAGTTTCAACAGAAACTTTTAGCATTTTATTATTGATACAGAGTTAGAAGTGTTTACCTGTATAGTACAAGAGCCTTTTCTTTGTGAGGATTATATCTATATTTGAACTCTGTGATATTCATATGTCCTACCTGCCAACCCAAATAATTCAGTTCAGATTTCACAAAATGATCAAGACTGCTCTACTGTACCAATTTCATTAAAGCTTTAACAACATACCATCTCACAGAACTGTTTAAAGCTCCCAGGCTCCTCTGGCAACAGTGTTGCCAGCACAGCCTCCCGTTGCCGACCAACATCAGCAAGTTCAGTTACTAGTCTCAGCCTGTCAAAGTTCATGTTTGCCCCACTGGTAATTGCTACAATGTTTCCTCCCTTGATGCCGTAATATTTGCAGTATGCTTCAGCTCCAGCAAGGGCAAGCGCACCTGCAGGTTCTAAAATGCTCCTTTTCTCCTCAAACATGTTCTGCAACATCAGTACCAAAAATTGTAACTCCAAAGACCTCAACAACTCCCAAATGTCAAGTTGCAACTTAGCTATCACTTCTTCAATGAAGCAAATTTACTCTATGCCTAGTACTTATAACAGATCAATGTAACAAATTTGGAAAAGAAACTGATATAACGGAGTCTGAAGACTCTGAACCACAGAGGGCCAGAGGGGTAGAAACAGATATCTAAGGAACTGTAGCATTACAAGTATGTATTTCATGGGGAAGATACCAAAAGATTGAGCACAACAATTAAGATGTACCTAAAACTACCTAATTAGTGTCCATGTAAAATTTTCTTTTGGTCCATCAGATATCATAAGAGTAGTTATCTTTATGCCTTCTTGGGGCTCATGAGAGCATGAACCAAACAAATCTAAGACAAGCAACAGAAAAGAGAGTCTCTAAGGCAACCTAGGTCAGCTCTATAAAATAATAATAGCATAAGTTAATGTGAAAGATGGAATTCTTCCTATCAAAAAAAAAAATGTGAAAGATGGAACTCTTCTTGAAACAAATGAACAGGGAAAACATTAACCAACAAGATCTGCTGCTAGCATTCATAAAGTAACCCAAAAACCAAATAAAAGAGGAAATTGCAAAACTGACAACTTGATTTATCAAGAAAATTGGTATTTATTCAATTTCTCTTATTCCATAGGAATCTAATGGCACCAACTGTCAAACAAGAACCTTAACTGTTGACTATTGACATGTAAGCCTGATATTTTCAAACCAGTAACATTTTTTATTTTTTATTTTTTTTCCCAATTGGAGACTCAACCTGGAACTTCTCACTTCCCCAACCCACCCCTTGCCATTGAGTTGTCACCCTGAATCCCACATTTGAGGCAAATTATGTAACAGAACACATGTTTCAAGCAAATAAAAAAACAAGGGTTTTCACATCATACATCATGTGATATATAGTTAGAATTAATAAATCAATAGAATTGCACCAACTTATAATACTAATTTTTGCTATCAACACACCATAAGTAAAAGAGAAGCATCCACATGCAAGCCATGAAACTTCATTTTTTTCCTTCTAAGAAAAATAAAAGAAAAGGAGAAGAGAGAAGCAAACTCACCTTTATTGAGGCACATATAGCATCACGGCTTACAAGAACTATCCCATCTATCAGTTCCCTGCATAAGCGGAAAGTTTCTTCACCAACCACTTTCACAGCAACCCCATCCGCAAAACCTCCCACCTGGTCTAGCATGACTCTCTGACCGTGATGTAACGACAATGCCATTGCATTTGCATCACAGGGCTCCACCCCAATAATCTTTACCTGTACAAAAGATATTATGATTAGTGATTGTAATGAAATAGTTGGTGTTCCAGCCTCACTCTCCTATATGACATAATAAGAAATAGGTTAACCAAACACTATCACAAAAGGGACAAAATACAAAGGAAATAACTTTATTCATAAACTCTGGAGCCTTCATACACCAGTACTCCTGATTTTATTTCATAAAATTTATGGAAGAGTAACATTATGACCTACAGTAAGTGATGCAAGAGACTTGGGAAATGACTGAAAAAATAAGAACAGAACCAAGTGTGTCTAGGCAAGTTTCTTACAAGCTCAAAGTTTGAAAATATAGAAGTTGAGTGTATGGTCAGTAGATGTTTGATAATGTTAGATGATGGCTAACAAAAGTAGGAGGACAAAAAGTATAGATAACAGTATTGAAAACTGTCTCATTTCCTCTTGGCACAATTAAAGTATTAGAACTATAAGAGGAACAAGCGAAGCAGCAAGATAATCAGAGAACACAAATGTTCTTAGTCACGGACATTGTCAAGCTGAAACCTTAGAAGAATTCTATTTTCCCAACAGGAAAGAACATAATCTGGATAATTTAAAAATATGTACGCCAAATAGATTTTAAAGTTAACATAATTTTTACACGGAAAAGCACAGACCTCTGGAGAAACCCTCTTCACATAAGCAGCGATACCAGCTATTAACCCTCCACCACCCACAGGTACAAAAATTGCGTCCAATGGGCCTTGCATCTGACGCACAATCTCCATTCCGATCGTTCCCTGCCCCATGATGACATCTGGATGATCAAAAGGAGGTATAAATGTGCGACACTCCTCTTCACCCCGTTGTTTAGCATATGCCTGTGCTTCATCATATGAATCCCCCACAAGAACAACTGTCGCACCCAATCTCTCAACAGACTTCCACTGTACACATAAAAAGTCCAGAAGTTCAAAATCAAAATTGTGAAGATACAATCATAAGTAAAAACAAGCAACAAGAGCAACATCAAACAACACTCAACCTTGATTTCAGGTGTGGTAACAGGCATAGCAATCACAGCATTGCAACCAAGTCGCTTTGCAGCTAATGCAACCCCTTGTGCATGATTTCCTGCTGAAGAGCAGATAACCCCTCTTTCCAACTGTTCTTTTGGAATTTTTGCCATCATATTATAAGCACCACGGAGCTTGAAGGAAAATACCTACAAACCAAATCCATCATAATGATCAAGACTAAGTTGACCTAAGACACCAATTTCCAATTCAAACTCTTCTAAACCAACCAAAAAAGAAACTTGTGTCCTATATTGAATTCAAAACCAACAAGTAGCCATATTTTAAACACTGAATCAGAATTTAATGAGGCAGAAGAAAAAAAAAAGGGTGAATGAAATTCAAAACAGTGCTCCAAAATGAAACTCGCATGTGTTTTTTTTGGGTAAACCATCCACAAATACAACTCACATTCAGAAAAATGAATAGCTATATAGGAAAATTAATATGCATGAGTTCAGAAAAATGAATAATTACCTAAGAAAATTTGTATAAATTGAATTAGAACAGTGGCCAAGTGATTCTAACACTACTATTCCCTATGTAAACATAAAAAAAACTGTCGCATTTTTGCATAAACCACAAAATCCTTAAATTTCAACCATTAATAAACTTAACAAGAAACCTAATTAAGTTACCACAATTAAGAAAAGGAATCATAAGTAATTGAAAACCTTCAAACTTGCCATACAAATTGGAACTCACGCGTTCAGCGAATTTAAATGAAACAAATAAACCCAGAAATTTACATACCCAACTTAGCTGAAAAAAAAAAATTCCACCCATTTCCACAATAAAACCAACAAGAAGTTCTGTTTGCAAAAAAGAAAAAGAAATGGAACTTTTAAATTTGCAGAAAATCAGTCAAGTAGTCACAACCCAAATTCAAACAAACAAAGAACAAAAATCTTATAATTTTGGAAATATTAATGAAAATAAATTAAGAAAAACATTACGGGCTGTAAATCCTCTCTCTTGAGCCAGATTTGAGCGCCAAGCCTTTCGGAGAGCTTTGGCGCTAACTGCAACGGTGACTCGATGGCAACATCATACACCTTGGAAGACAGTATGTTGGTTAAGTACTCCATTGCCCCCACAACACCGTCCATGCCATCATGAATCGTACTATCAGGTACAGCGCCGATGCAACCGGGCTGGTATTGCAGAGAATCGGACGAGACCCTCTTGAGAGGAGGGACTGGGGAGGGGTGCAATGAGGTTTGACTGGAAGTAACGGTCGTGGAAGAGGTACCGGAGATCTCAGCCGGGGGTTTGGAGATTGTGGCTTTGATGAATGGCTTGGCGGCGGACCCAATGAGCACATGTTTGATGGGTCGGATGGGGTTGGGAAGTGTGGGTCGGAGGAGAGAGAAATGGGTGGTGGAGAAGCATAGCGATTCCATTGATTAGAGAGAGGGAAAGGTGGCCGCCTACTGCAATGGCGTCGCAGCGAAGGAGAGGGAGGCGCAGCCTCGCGGGTACGTGTTAGGGAGAGGGTTTTGCGTCTTGAAATTTGTAGATGATATCATCACCCAGCAGTAGTTGGGTGACCCAATCAAAATGTGCCGCGATCTGTGTATAGCATGGAAAGACGAGAGTGTGACGGGCAGGAATGTTTGGGCAGGAATGGAATTGAGTGTGAGATTAGAATATCCAATGATCTGGTGAATCGCATACCGAAAAAGAGAAGCCGCCACAGGGTCTAGGGTGGAACACCGGTTGAAGGGATTTTGGTCAAATACTTTTAATTAAAGATGCTTTTATCTAATTCCTAAATATTTGAATATAAACAAATAAATAAAATTAATAATTTATTATATAAAAATATATATTTGAAATAATAGTTTATCAATTAATTATCAAAAAAATATTTAATTTTCTAAATTTTTTGAAAATTATTTTCAAAAAACATTTTTCACCTTTCCAAAATCATTTTTAAATAGATTCGAAATTAAAGATTTTAAGAGGCCTAACTTTGAATTATAATTCAATAATTTACATATATAAATATTTGTTTGAGTAATCTAATCAATAAGGGAAAAAGTTTTTAATAGTATAAGTTATTTCTAATATATAAATATTTTTTAAAATTATAAAAAAAAATTTAATTCAAAATGGATAATATATACACTATTATAAATGGTATCATGGACCATATTTGATCAGCACAATCCCTTTGCAACAATATGTATATGAATAAGTGAGAATATATAACAATATTTAAATTCATAACATCCCTTGAACACCCAATAATTACAATGTTGTACCAAAGGCAATGGGATGAGTCAAAGGTCGCACAAAGTCAGGTATCGCCACACAAGGTCGCACAAAATGTAATGTTGTTGTCATGCATATGCTAAACCGAATCTATGAGAACAGCACTTCGTACATTTTTCTACTTCAACTGAAGGCGAGATATCATCCACGGTATCAAATTAGAATGACAAGACGCCAAAAATGGCGGTGCCCCTTCATCTAACGTGGAAGACATTTTTCAGATGAAGTTCATTATCCATCCGTAAAAGCATGCTTGCTTCCTCCCATCACCAATTTTTTTAAGAAAGTTGAAAAAGAAGGAAATGCAAAATTGGACTAACATTGATTATCCATTAATGGAAAACATGTTTGCCCTATCCTAAGCCCTTTGTTTTCCACTTTATGTTTGGAATATTATTTATGTTTTAAATATTACCTTAATACTTATTAATATTAAATATTATATTATTTATTTTTATAGCATTTTATTTTTATTAAATATTAATAAATAAATAAAAATTAATATATTATTTTTTCTATTTAAAAAAAATTATATATTTTAATTTTTTCTATTCAGTAAAAAATTTATAATAAATTATGAAAAAATAAAAAAATAAAAAATTTAAATTTTAAAAACAAATTACATTAAGTAAAAAACCAAAAAAATAAATACCCTGTTAATGATTTGGTCAATAATTGTTTTTTAGAATAACTTTTTCATACATGTTTTCGTAAAATAAATTTTGTTTTTTTGTAAAAAAAATTATTTCTTTTAAAATCTATATGTAAATACTTGAAATAATAAAGAGTATTTGTGTAAAAAAAAAAAGAGTTATTTTTTAATAAAAAAATATGAGAAGATAATTTAACCCTTTTAACCAAATATTTATAAAAAAAAAAAAGAAGGTTCACAACATCATGCAGAAAAGGAAACACGCAGGCACAATCCAAACCCAAAGAAACAAACACCCATGAAAAATGGTAAAAGTAGAGTAGGTTGTTGAGAGAAACAATTACAGGTGGGAAATCCTCTCTCTTGAGCCAGAGCTGAACCCCCAGCCTGCGGGAGAGGTTTTGCGCTAACTGCAATGGCGACTCAGTGCTAATATCATACACCTTGGACGATAGAATGTTGGTCAAGTATCGCATTGCTTTCACGACACCCTCTCTGCTCTCATCAACCCTACCCGCAGGTACGGCACCCAGGTAACCCTCCTCGTATTGCAGAGAATCAGGCGACACCCTTCTCAGAGGAGGCGATGAGGTTTCGCTGTAGGTAATGGTCAGGGGAACGGGGTTGCAGATTGTGGCTCTGATGAATGGCTTACGGGTGGTAGCAATGGTTACGTGTTTGATGGGTCGGACTGGGGGGAATGCGGTGGCGCTGAGGCATAGTGATTCCATTGATGAGAGAAGAAGGAAACTAAATTTGAGAAGAAGAAACGTTGGGGTGAATAGAAGAACACCCAAGTGGGATCACACTTGACTTGAGGCTGATCATGGCTCACCCTTTTAAATACCAAAAGACCCAAAATATAATTACGACCTATTTGATTAAAAGTTGTGAAATAATCCTAATTCATAAGTTTCACCTTTGACATTTACAAGCCTAAAAAATATTCATATTTTACAAAAATATCCTCATTTTGTTCTTATGCAAATATTTTTTTTTTAATTGACATGTAAATAATATATTTTTTCAATAAATTTAAAAAAAAAAAAAATTTATTAAATATTACAAAATATTTTTATCCAAAATGAATTATTTTACCACTTCAAACATAAAAGGGATTAAATTAACAAATTGGGAACTCTTTATCCCTTTTACTCCATTAATTCAATAATTATAAATGGATATTTCTTTCTCTAATAATGGAACGTGGGTGGCTGTAGACTGAAATGGTTGTTTCTGGTCTTGCCTTTGACCATGTGGCCAAGGGCATGAGGTCTTTATATCACTTAACCCTACCTATAAAAATATTGGCACATTTGCCACACATTTTGTCAAATCAGAAGATGTTTTTATAATTTTCATATCAATGATATACATTATAAAAAAATGAATTCAAATTGAAGACGTCTCTTGAAAAATATCTTACACAATTCAAAAAACTTAAATTTATATTAAATATGTTTCTTCAATAGACATTTTTTTTTTACAATTTTTTAATCAGTCAAACACATTAAAAATTTGAATTTATATTAAAAGTGTTTTTTGAAGAGATACATTTTATAATTCCACAAAATCGAATTTATATTAAATGTATTAAGACACCCTCCACAATTTTTATATCCATCACACAATAAAAAAAAAAAATTTATACTAAATATATCTCCTGAAAATATATCTTTAATATAAATTTGATTTTATTAAATTATAAAATAGAGTCTCTTGAAAAGATATTTTTAATATAAATTCAATTTTTTTACATTATGGAGAAAAATATAATTTTAGTTTAAATTCATCTTTTTTTAACACATATATCGTTGATGTGAAAATGGTGAAAGGTGTCTTTTGAAAAGACATTTTTTTATTATGGCAAAAGTATCATAGATTAATATATTGCATTTTAAAAAATTAATTTTAAATCTACCATAATTTTATCAAAAATCCGTTAAAAAAAACCCCATTCATCATTAATTGGACTATTTTTCCTTTTTTTATTTTAACCTTTATTTTTATATAAAATTTTGAGATTTATTTTTTTTTTCGTTGACCTGATTTTTAAGAAATAAAATATAAAAAAATATTTAAAATTTTACATATTTTTAAAATTGTTATAGTGCGTACAAAAGAAAAATAATACTAATTCTTAATTATGTTTTCTCTTTTTAACTTTTATTTATTATTTATTTTTTTTTGTATTTTTCATACTCCAAGCAAAATGTAAAATATTATTTGAACTTCCTATATTAATAAATATAAATATATCAATTATATATTTTTAAAAGAATTTTCAATTATTTTATCCAATAACTTGATTTCAAATGTTAAGTAATAGGTTATAATCTACAAATTCAACCAAAAAAATCATTAATATTATTGTTGTTATTTTATTAAAAAAATATTCCCTATTTATTAAAAACAAAAATTTATTTATATCCTTATCATATTCTATCACCTAATAAAATGATAGAAATGATGACACCAATATTTTCCTGGTCAAATAATCTCCCACTTTAATGTCCTGCTTTTTCCGATGATCCAAAGTCCAAAATGGCGGACGCCTATGGGAAGGGTTGTCTACTAAATCATTTATGATTTGATGAGTTGGAATAAATAAATAAGTAAATAATTATTATAGATCCATAAAAGCATGCCTATTTCTCCGTGACCCATTATTGATGATTTTAGTATACACGCATCATAACTTGCTGATATGAAATAAAAAAAATTAAATTTTATTTCCTACGTCATGCATAGGGCCATTGAAGTTGAAGTTTCTCACTTGATATTATTAGAAAAATGTAGTTGATGATGGGTAATTCTTTGTTTCCTAATTTGCAACCACACTATTTATTGCCTCTACCCACTTACCACACGATAAAATACACTAATGATAGTCTAATTTTATAATAAAATAAATATAGATTTTATAGTTTTCTTTTAATTCGATAATATCTCATATAGGAAAATTTTTAATTCCGTATAAATATGAGTTTCTTTTAATTTTATAAATATATTTTAAAATCGTAAGAATCATTTAAACCGAAAGCAAACAATATATATATATATATATATATATTACAAGTGAGATATTATAAATGATATCAGAATTTATTCTTAATCCTAATAAACCCCCTATTGGGATAGAACAAGAAAGTTATATATGTATGATGATATATTAAGTATCTTCTAATTATTAATAATTTTCATGAATTTTGGAGTAAAAAAGAAATAAAATGAAAGGAAGAGGAATAATATGGATTCAATATAACAACCTACTTGCTTTTTCTTGATAATAGGACGAATCTACAACCTTCTTTCAAGAAATTTTAACTCTTTGATATTTTTAGTCTATTTCGTTAACTTGTCTACAAAATTTGCTACGATGCTTTATAAGAGCATACGTCTTTTGGTAAGTAATGAAAAAGAAAAATTAACCAAAAACAATTAAAAGCTAATTACAAAGATAAATGAGAGATGAAACAATTTTTATACTCTTTATTTGCTTTGCATCACTTGAAAAAAACTTCTATCATCAGATGTTTGATAAAATTTCACAATCTCATCTTATGTCATTTTTCATAGAAATTCTAAATAGGTTAAAAGGACATGCATGGAGGCATATGTGAGACAAACAGAGAGAGGGAGGGAAAGAGAAATTGATGGAATTGATTGCAACAAAGAAATTGTACAAAAGGAAATATTTCAATGTTTTTTGTGTATATTTCATGCAACAAAGACACAACAAAAGAATCACGGCTTCTTAGGACATGTCTTATCATGTGAGTGTTTCCATTTTTCACACATTGTTCGTTTCTCATGTTTATAATGTCTGCCTAACTGTCAACCCAAAAAATGTACTTTTGACAAGAGTACGATAATTTTAAAAAATTATTTTTAAATTACTGTAATAGAAAAAGTTATATGGTAGTTTTTGCGAAGTAGGAGAGAAAATTACTGTAATAGAAAAAGTTATATGGTAGTTTTTGCGAAGTAGGAGAGAGGGGCACGGATAATTTTTTTTTTTTTAAATCGTCTTTTTAAATGGAAATCATATCTTTAAGAGATGATTTCCCATTAAAAAAAAATTAATATTACAAAAAAATGGAAATCCAAACTAATTTTTTTAAAAAAAAAAATAAAAGGGAAAAAAAATCAAAAGGGAGTCCTATTAAAAAAAATTAATAAAAAAAATCTCAAATAAAAAAAATTAATATTACAAAAAATATTTAAAAAATAAAATAAAAAATAAAATCCCAAATAAAAAAAATTAATATTACAAAAAATTGGAAATCCAAACTAATTTAAAAAAAATAAATCAAAAGGAACCCATTAAAAAAAATTAATATTACAAAAAATAAATTTTTTTAAAAAAATCTCAAATTAAAAGAAAAAATTAATATTACAAAAAATTGGAAATCCAAACTAAATTTTTTAAAAAAATATTCATAGGTAAATTTCCCATAAAAAAAAAAATCCCAAAGGGAAATAGTCTCTTTCCCATTAAAAAAAAAAATTAATATTTCAAAAAATAATTTTTTTAAAAAAATCCCAAAGGAAATCATCTATTGGAGTTGAAGATACGATTTCTCTTTAATATTACAAAAAATAAATTTTAAAAAAAGAAAAAAAAAATCCCCAAAAAAAAAAAAATAATATTACACAAAATTGGAAATCCAAACTAAATTAAAAAAAAAAATCAAAGGGAAACCGTCTCTTGAAGAGACGATTTCCCATTTTAAAAAAAAATTAATATTACAAAAAATTGGAAATGATTTTCGAAACTAAATTAAAAAAAAAAATCAAAGACGGTTTCCCATTAAAATAATATTATAAAAAATTGGAAATCCAAACTAAATTTTGTAATATTAATTTTTTTTTAATTTGGGATTTAAAAAAAAATTATTTATTGTAATATTAATTTTTTTTAATGGGAACAATTTTTTTTTAAATAAGAAAATCGTTTCTTAAAGAGATGATTTCCCTTTGATTTTTTTTTTTTTTAAATTAGTTTGGATTTCCAATTTTTTGTAATATTAACTTTTTTTTTAAGAGACGATTTCCCTTTTGATTTTTTTTTTTTTGGATTTCATCCGCGGACCCTCTCTCCTACCCGGCAAAAACTACCATATATTTGGAATTACTTTTTCTCCTACGATAATTTAAGAATAATTTTTTTAAATTAACGTCCTCATGTAAAAAGTCCCCCAAAAATTAGCAAAGGAGTTTGATAACATGTTTGTAGCATGTAGATTAAGCACTCAAGGATTCTAAAAAATTATAGGCCAGGAAAAAGAAAAATTAATATATTGATATAAAAAGAAAAAGAGGGGAAAAATGAATAAATTTAAATAAATTACAAGTGATAAAATTCATCAAATTTAGAACTCCTTTGGAGCCATTATTGGACCATAATAGTTCTTGAATTCTGACACCATTGAGGAGGAGCTACGTCCACTCCCAATTTCCGACCATCCACGTACCATTCACCAGAAACCTGTCACACGACTATCTAATTACTATAAAATAAAAAGATAACATGTAAATTTTCCAAAAAGTTCCAGAAATTTATTTTTAATAAATCAAGAAAAGTTTCAAAATTTTATTTTTCATAAAAATAATTAATTAAAAAATTCCAAAGATTTGTTTTTAATAAACCCGGGAAATTGTATTTGTTTTTTAACATATTTATTATCACCGGATTGATGTCATTCATAAACCATACATGACAATAATGTAAAAATTCGAAAATACATTAATAAGAATTATATTAAATAAATTTAAAATAGCATATAAAATAATTCATTGATTTTAAATCTAATTTTTTATTTTCTTCAACTTTTCTTCTCTATTTTTTTTTTCATTTTCCTTCATATTTTCCAAAAACCGAACATAACCTATTGGATCTATCATTTTCTCTCCACAATTTTTTTTTTTTTTTTTCTCGTCGGAGAGGATAATTCTAGCCCGGATTCTCCTTCCCTTATAGGTGGAGGAAATCGAATTGGAGCACGTGAAGGATTTGGGACGGGTTCTCCTTCCCTTACAAGTGGAGGCCGAATTAAGTGACTCTAACTTCCCTCAAAAGGTGAAGAGTTAAAAGGTTATTTTTTTTAGGCCTTCAAAAGGTGAAGAGTTAAATTTCCAAATTAGTGATTATTTTACCCCTTTTAATCAAATAATAAAATAATCAAAGCTCATACAACCATGTGTGGACCCCGCATTTCGGCTCATGCGTTCCCACTCGATGGCGAGCTCGATTTTTTTTTTATTTTGAAACATTGATCTTTAGTTCATTAAGAAAATGACTTGGAGTCGCCACTTATTTTTATTTTGTTTTTAAAGGGTAAATAAAATAAAAAAGAAAACCCTAAGCGTGACTCCTTACTTTGGAAAAGGTGGTCTGTGAAAAATCGGATCAGGTTCGGGGGTCAGGTTACTTATCGGGAAGGTACGGTAAAGACCATAACACCCCTCTAAGCCCCTAAAATCGGGTCTCTACTAATACAATGAAATTGACGTGGCAATCAACGAGAAAATCAATGGATATTCATCTAAATCATGCACAATATGAGAATCAAAACACGTAATAGAGATTGACTAGAATGGGAGTGGATGCGTACCTCGGCCACAAGCCACAATGCGCTATCAAGAAATGAGATTAGTACACAATATAGAGCACAAAACATATCACATGCATCACTAAACAGGGATTAAAATTGTTCGAAAGAAAACTAGATTTTTGAAATTTATTTGAGAATCAGAATCTTAGAATTTATTTGAAAATTGAATTCTTATGAATTAAATGTAAGAATGAGAACTTTTAGAAATTAAATTTTAAAGAAAATTGGGATTTTGAAGAATTATTTAAAAGTTCGGGATTTTTAAGAAAAATTAAGTTACAAAAATCGAGAATATGGGAGTTTAGTTTTGAAAGGGATCAGAATCGTAAGCTATTTGAGACGTAGAAATTATGAAAGTTGATGTGTAAAAATTGGAGATCTTAGAAATCATTCGAAGGCAGACCTTATAGAAATAATGAATAAGATGATAATGATCATGATAATAATAAGTAGCGGGATAAATACAGGAATTGGAGTATGGGAAACTAAAAATTAAGTTCGGAGATAGGACAATTGGAATTTCAAATAGCTAAATTTAGAAATCGAAACTTTGAAGAATTAGACTTTAATGATTGAAATTTTTAAGAGAAATAAATGGGTAAGTAGGGAATAATGTTACTAATTAATCAAAACGATATTTAGACGGATGAATTAGTGAATAGTGAGATTTGTGAGATTGAAGATTAAATTGGAAAATCGGATTTTGACGCAAGTGATATTTGAACGGATGAAAGTGAATAGTAGGATTTTGAAAATTAAGTTTGAAAGTCGGATCTTTGAATAATTGAACTCTAATTATTGGAATTTTTAGAAGAAAGAAATGAGTAAACGTGGAATTTATAATAATGATAACAAATATGATATGTAAATGAATAGAAGTGAAATGTGGAAAATTTTCAATCTAAAGGTTAAATTTGGAAATCCAGTTTTGAAGAGTTGAATTTTAATGATTGAAATAAATAAATAAACAAATATGGAATAATGATACTTATTAACAAAAATAGTGTTTAAACGAATAAAATAAGTAAATAAAAAAAATAGTGGAATCTTTCTAATTGAAAATTTGAATTAGGGCGTTGGATTTTTAAAGGATTAGGCTTTGAATAAATAGGTAGGTATGAGATTATAATACTAATTAATAAGAATAATATTTAGGCGAATAAAGAATGGGTAGTAGAATTTTTGGGATTGAAGTTTTAATTCAGAATTTGGATCTTTGAAGAATTGGATCTTATATAAAATATAATAGATGTGGAACAAGAATCCTAATTAACAAAAATAAAATTTAGACGAATAATGGAATTTCTGGGATCGAAAGTTGAATTAAGACAGGGGGTTTTCGAAAGATTGGACTTTGAATAGATATGGAATAATGATTCTAATGGGTGAGGATAAAATTTAGACGAATTGTAGAATTTTTAGGATTGAAAAATTAAATTAAGACGTGAGATTTTTGAAGAACTAGGTTTTAAATAAATGGATGAATATGTGATAATAATCCTGATCGATGAAAATAAGATTTAAACGAACATTTGAAAAATTAAATTTAAGCATGGGATTTTAGAAGGATTATACTTTAAATAGATAGGTAAATAGGGGAGGATAATTCTAATGAAAATAAGATTTGAGCGAATTGCGGAATTTTTAGAATTGAAAAATTGAGTTAGGAAGTTAGATTTTCGAGGGATTAGACTTTAAATAAGTAAATGAATATAAGGTACTAATTCAAATTAAAGAAAATAACATTTAGCCAAATAGTAGAGTTTTAGGATTGAAAATTAAATTATGACATTGGATCATTTTAAAGGATTGGATTTTGAATAAATAAACTAATATAGGATGATAATACTAATTAACGAAGATAATCATTTAGAACGGAATAAAAAGAATAGTGGAATTTTTAGGGGGGTTTAAAAATTAAATTGGGACATCGGATTTCTAAAGGATTGGATTGTAAATTAGTAAACTCGTACAGGATGATAATACTAATTAACAAAAATAACATTTAAACGGAATAAAAAAAATGGTGGAATTTTCAGGGTTGGAAATTAAATTAGGATATGGGATTTTTGAAGGAATTGGACTTTAATGAGTACGAATCTTAGAAGAAGGTGAATGAATATATATGGAATAATAATAATAATTAACAAACGTAGTATTTAAGTGAGTGAAATTGAATAGTGGAAATTTCGGAATTGAAAATTAATTTAAGAAGTCAAGTTTTTGAAGAATTGGATTTTGAATAAATAAATAAATATAGGATGACAATTCTATTTAAGGAAAGTAACATTTAAATGAATAAAGAAGAATAGTGGAATTTTTAAGGGTTTGAAAATTAGATTTGGAATTCAGATTTTTGAAGGGTGGAAACTTTAATGATTGGAGTCTTTTTTTTTTAATGAGATGAATAAATATACATGGGATAAAAATAGTTATTGACAAACATAATATCTAAACGTATAAAATTGAATAGTTGAATATTTAAAATTGAAAATTAATTTAGGAAGATATTGGAGTTTCGGAAATTAGATTAAAATCTTGAATCTTGAAAATTGACTTTGGAATTGGGGAGCTAAAAAAAAGGAACATTATGAAATAGAAACTCTTAAAAATTAGAAAGGATTTTGGGAAACTATACTTTGAAAATGAAGATTTTGACAATTAGATTTAAAAGTTAAAAAGGGTGAGGATTGAATCTTGATATTGAGAATGGAGAGGTTGCACAAATAAGCAAATATATATGCATGAGTGACACTCTCCACCGACTACATGCATGAAAGTAAGTGGGGCAAGTGGGCTTTGGAAATGGGCTTGAGGGGGGGTCCATGCAAAACAGTCTCCATAAACGAATCTGCCTTCCTCGCAGCTTAGCTACTACGTGTTGCATATAGAAGATGACGCCGGACCACCGCCGCTGTAACGACCCGCACTCAACCATGTAGATATTGTCCGCTTTGGGCCCAAAAGGACCCTCACGGCTTTAAAACGCGTCTACTTGGTTAAGAGGAGCCTCTACATATATAGCGCCATGAACATTCTCCCCTATCCGATGTGGGACATCACAAACACCCCACCCCCCCCCATGCAGACACAACGTCCTCATTGTATCCCAAGGGATTGCGGGGCCAAACAAACTAAAACCCTTTACGAAGCCAAACAAACCCCCACACCGGGGTCGGGGATCGGCTTTGATACCATTTGTAACGACCCGCACCTAACCATGTAGATATTGTCCGCTTTGGGCCCAAAGGGACCCTCACAGCTTTAAAACGCGTCTACTTGGTTAAGAGAAGCCTCTACATATAAATTTGTGATATCCCACATTGGATATAGGAGAATGTTTCTGACGCTATATATGTAGAGGCTCCTCTTAACCAAGTAGACGCGTTTTAAAGCCGTGAAGACCCCTTTGGGCCCAAAGCGGACAATATCTACATGGTTGGGTGCGGGTCGTTACAGCCGCTACCAGTGCCGTCGCCACCAAGAGCAACGTCGCCGACATCTAGATAAAACCCAACCCCTTTCGCAACTCCGAACCCCGTTTTATCGAACCTTGGACCAAGCTTCAGGTTGATATCATTCAGCCCAAATAACCCATTCCAGCTGCGTTACAGCCACATCCATCTCTAAATCGGGAGCCCTATCAGCATGAACCCTCCTACGTTAATCATAAAATCCATTGCCAACTTTGATACCACATGTCTAACATTGTTTCCATTAGTTCTGAAAGTAGTCTAGCTGTGGTCTAAGCTTCATAAACTTCATCTTGGCAAGCAGCGACTCCACTTATGATTCCTCCAATACTTCAAACCAAATGTCCCCAAAACTCAAATAATCACTGCAAAATCAGGTATCTCATGGTCGCTATGGTGCATTCCTGATGATCCAAATTCGTCCGAAAAGAGAAATGATCTCAGAGGGAAGGAATTGGGTGTCTTGGGTGCAAGGACCAGATTTCCGGAGCATGCACGTGGACGGGTAAAATGACAAGGAAATAGCTAAGACATGGATAACAGGGTGGTGAGAGAAGTGGGTTTATGGATACGGGAAGGTTTAGAGAGAGGAGTTCCTTGCTGATGTACTACTCATAGAAATCAGTGGATAAAACGGTCCCCAAATATTAAGACTCCAATGCAGCCCCGTACCCAAGAATGCCCAAAATAACCACAAGAAACACACATGTTGCACTAGTTATGGTCTGTTTGCCACCCTGCTTACCAATCATACTCTTGGCTTGTGTCGGAGACCCTTGCATATGCTCTAAAGAGGTGTGCTAGAGAGCCCTGTGAACTCATCTCGTCTGGAACTTCATACGCATAAGCACTCAAAAACTCTTTACGCCTTATATTCATATGCCCAGCTCTCCCCAAGTAGACATCAAAACAGGGGGGAAGAAGAAGAACACAAAAGAGAAAACAAAACATAAACCAATGAAACAAACAAAACAACCAAAGCCATATTTCCTATTTAGATCCACAAGCTTGGTTGTAGGCGGGTGAACTAGAATATGTCCCAAGAAGATAAGAACTAAACAAAACAACTATTGATGCATAGCACTGACTAAAACAGAGCCGTGCTATTCTCAAATCATCACAAGGAAAATATGCAAGATAGCCGCCAAGAAATCCGAGAACCGAAGAGGAATCATAAGGCAGAACATATAGTCAAACAAGTCATAGAAAATATAAAGAAAAAGGAATGAAGTCGTATACTAATAAAGAAAATGAAAAATCCATGGCAATCATACCTCGCTTGTTTTCTCCCTCAATCTCGAAGAATCTTCTCTCCTTTCCCTCTAGCTATGACTCGTCCCTGAAGCTCCCCGCACTCCTCCAGATCTCTACCTCTACCAAAACCTCCATCTTTTCCCACCTTTTCACCAGCAAACTCCTCTCAAGATATTTTTTCTTTCTCCGCCTTTTCTCCACATCCCTCACCTACTCTCTGCCTTCTGTCCCATCTGGCCGCCATCACCAGCTAGCCCGATCACATCCCATGGCCGCCCAAGGCAGCCTGTTTCCCGGGTGGTCAACAAATAGTAATAATAGAAAAAAAAAAAAAAAAAAACCAGCTATCCGTCCCTAGGGGGGTCTACACCATGCCAAATTAATTGTATTTGATATTTGATGAACTTATCAATTTGAAGTATGTTATTACACAATAAATAAATAATTACAAATATTGGGATCTTTCCTACTAATATAAATAATAAAAGATCAAGATAAAAAAAAAGAATTAATGCTCTACAAGATCATGCTTTGCATTAAAAACCAAATTCATTAACCTCATTAAATATATATAAAAGTGTTTATATTTGTACAAGGTAAAGATTTTGAAATGCTTCTTTCTTTTATGTCAAAAATAGAAAGATGTCTGTCTTCAAATATAAAAAAATAGATGGAGTTTATTTTGACTCTCGGTTCCACGACATCATAATATATGCCACTTCGCTGATTAAGAAAAATGAATTTTTCTCTTATATTTTGTGTCTTTGTCCAATCTAAAAACTTTAAAATCCATAACCTCATTGTAAGATAAAAATGAGTTTGAAGATTTTATCAAATAAGATGAACAACTTATTGTTCATGATGGATCAGGTCATGGTAGTGTTTTTTTTTTTTTTTTGTCAATTTCCTAAATAAAATTGTAGAATCTTCTAAATCAACATCTACCGATTCAAAGTCATTTAGTAATATGACGTACATTTCGTTTTCAAAGTCATTTAATTTGTTTAATATCAAATTCTTCATTCCCATTGTCCACTTTCATATAATTTTCTTTATCCTCAAATTGGAATTCTTCATCATCATCAAATTGTATTTGTTTCTTAAAATATTAATTATCACCGGATTGACATGACATCAAGAAATTATCATTTATAAACCATGTACGACAATTAAAATCACTTGGACTCCGCCATAAAATGCAATTTAAATAATCAAAATCCACGGAAGGAAGTTGAATAGTCTCCATTGAAATAAGGTTTAAAAGAAAATAATCACAGGAGTACCTATCTTCCATCACCAAGCACCCATCAGAAGAACAATGTATATATTTATTGCACATAGCTTCTAATATAAATCCCTTCCATGACAAAATAATGTGATTGATGGATAGGAGGTGGAAGTTTATATTTTTTGTTTCAATTCCCTTCAATGACCATATTTTTTTAAATTTGAATCCTACAAATAATACTATAATTAATATTAATTATATCATAAATGAAATATAGCATCGTGGACAAAGATGTAAAAGACCAAAATACATTATTAAGAATTATATTCCAACCTATAAAAGAATTACCAATCTAATACAATAAGCTTTTCATCTACCTATCCTCCAAAAAAAATTGAAAATCACAAAATTTTAAAAAAGAAAAAAATTATAAATATGGAAACCCAAACAAACGACCGGATCACAAGCAAAATGTACCTAAAAATACCAAATATTCTTGTATATGAGCAAACCCAGACCAAAACTCAATATACCTCTAATAAAATTAATATTAAATTAACTTATCTATATCATTTTTTTTTCAAATTGTTAAATATATAAATATATATATATATATATATATATATATATATATATATATATAAATATCGGAATATTTATATTCCCTGAAAAGGGCAACGAAATCATACAGCTCTTGTCTATGGTACTTATGAAAAAAAATCCGTTATTGGGTATGTTATTTAAATAATCTTATTCTTAAAATTAGTATTTTATACAATATTTATAAAAATACAATACTTCTAAAATTAATCATTTTAACAATTAGTGGTCAATCTAATACAATTTCTTATTCATTTATATTAATTTATGGAGAAAAATCATATAAAAATATAAATAAAATCAATTGCATGAATGAACATAGGATATAACGTGGAAAAATTACCTAGCAATCTATTAGACGTAAAAAAAAAGAAAAAAAAAAGAAGGCAAAATAATCTACCAAATATGAGAAAAATATGCATAGTTTTACCTGATTGGATGACCCTACTCCTTAAAATCTTATACTATTAACTATTAAGATCTATAATTTTTTTCCAATGTTTCAAAGGTGTTGTAAAGAAAGATCTTGAAAGTTTGAATAATAGGAGGATGTTCTATTGTGCATATAATCCACAACATAGAATATCTTTATATATATTTATAAAACTCCTTTTAGAATTATGAAGACTTTTCTAATTCTAAAATATTTTTAAAATCCTTTTTAAAATCAACAGATAATCATAATTTTAAAGCTTACTAAAAAATATTTTAAAATTTTTTTAGAATCAAATATCAATTTAGAGATAATCACATTTTTAATCGTAATTGTAAAACTTAAAAAAAATAAAATATTCCAAAGACTTGAGAAAGTAAGTTACATTGAATAAGTAATAAAGAAATAAAATTATCAACTAAATGAATATACTACCAGACATAATATGAATATCACCACTTTTTTTTCCTTTTTTTAAAGGAATATTACTAATTTCCCCATGACTCTGTGATATGATGGACTCAGCCTTCTCAGCTAATGGGCTTTCTGGGCTATGAGGCCCATGCATTTATGAAAACATTTTGAGTCACAAAATGAAAAAGAAAAGAGAGAAAAAATAGAAAAAAATAAAAAATGAGGAAAAATAAATAAAAAAAAATAATTCTGAACACAAAAATTTGCGGTAATGCTGAAGAATAGTGATTCCATTGATGAGGGAAGTAAATCAAATGTGAAAAGAAAGAAACGTTGGGCCTTGGGTTGAATGAAAGAACACCCAAGTTTGGGATTACACTTGTCCGTCTAAGGTTTATGAGCTCAGTCTTTTTAATACCAAAAGATATATTAATGAAATAATTATTGGTGGATATTTCTTTTTCTAATAATTGAGGGTATTTATCTTTCAAATAATTGCATACACAAATTGTATTAGCAATTATTAATTTTAAATTATTGTTATTTATTTTTAATAAAATAAAATCAATTAAGAAAGATGTTAATATCCATATTTTTATAATATTTATAAAATATATAATTTATGACTTTATTATAATATTACTACTTATATTTTATTAAAAAATATTACAAATAATTTTTATTTTTAATAAGAGTTGAAATAAAATTTTGTTTATAAAATCAAAATATAAAAAGGTTTTTAGTATTTAAATTTTTTAAAGTGCTTTTTAAAATAATTTGCATGGAATCAAAATATCTTCTACTAGGGCGATCTAATTTACTGTTTGGGCGTTTGACTCCTTAAATTCATGGACTCCTCGATCCACGCTTCACAATGCGCAAATGGGCTGACAGTTTGGGCTTCTATCCCCCATCCGATGGGCCTTTTGGGCATTCTGCCCATACAGCAGACTGAAATGCTTCACCATAACATGTACGATCTGATTTTCAACTCAATCGAATTTATTGATAAGATTTTTAAGATGGTTTGAACTTTTGGTTAATCTGGACGGTCGATTTAAAACATCAATCACATATATTCCGTTACCGCATCAAGCGAAGAAGAACCAGATTCCGAACAGCACGACGATAGTGAAACGAAGGTGGCTAACAGGAAGCTATTGAGTATGGAGTGGTCAAAAAGCAACACGCCACAATGCCTCTAAACAGAGGAAAGTTGGGGAAGATAGGAGAGCAAAGAATCTCAATGCTAATATATAATCAAAACAACATAATCTGATCACAATAGGAAACCATCCAAACAATCTGGACTTTCAATTTTCACCAAAATCAATTCAAATTATCAAATCTTTGTTTTATTTTGGTTCGCATAGCACAAGAACTCAGGCAGAGGGGATGAAACCAAAGATCCTCAAAGCTGGTCTTCCTCTAGCTCTATCTGTGGCTGCTTTCATCATTGCTAAGATCATGGAGAGAAGAAGTTTAGTTCCTAAAGCTTCATCATTTGAAAACCAAGTGGATTCACCCCCAGCTAATTCAATGGTGGAGAGTGTTGATGGCCTCAACTCAGCGTGCGTGCTTTTGGAGGAAGGTGAAGGACAGATAATCACAAACAGGTCTTTGGTAGAAAGTTCGGAAATTCAGGATCCGCCTGATCATGAAGAAGAGATTTTAGCCCTAAGACGCCAAATTGAACATCTTCAAGAGAGAGAATGGGAGCTCGCCATGCGGTTTCTCTGCTATTGTGAGATTAAAGAGCAAGAGTCTCGGCTTTTGGAGCTAAGGAGCCGGTTGCTGTTAGAGATAGCGCGTGTTGAGTTCTTGAATTGGGAGGTTTCGTTAATGGAGGCTGAGAACAAGAGGCACGAGGATTTGGTAGTGGAATATCTCAGAGTTGTAGAGCAGCTTGAGTTTTGGAAATTAGAAAATAGGTTGCTTCATAGGGAGGTAAAGAAGCTTGCCAAGAAAACCAGGCAGCAGTCTCGTGTTATAAGAGACTGCAATTTGAAGATAGAAGGTATAGAGAAGGAGATTTCAAGAAATCAGGAGGAGCTGGAGAGGAGGACCACTGCTATCAGTAAATTGGATAATGAAGTTAGGGAGCTGCAGGCTACTTTGAACCAATTACAGGAGGAGAAGCATCAACTTTCAGACAAGCTCAAACTGGCAGAAAAATCAGCTCCATCCACATCTAAGGTTCAACTCTTTTATTCTTTAAGCATACAAGGATATATATATATATATGTATGCAATGATTGTGCACTGGGTTTTAAAAAAGAAAGAATACAAAATATTGTATTTCAATTGATACCCTTCACTTGTGAATGTCCTGCTTTAAATTGATTAATTATGGCATGTGATTGCTTTGAAATTCCCATTTTGTAGAGTGAAGCAGAGGGAATAGCAATGGAGGATTACAATCAACTTGTGAATGAGCTAGAACGGCTACACAAGGATCGAGCAGCCGAAGTTAAGGAATTGGTGTACTTAAGATGGAGTAACGCGTGCCTAAGGCATGAACTCATGAGGAATCAGAACCAACCGGAACAGAACCAGGAGAGCAGCCAATCGGAGTTAGATTTTGAACCAAAAGGAGAAACCGGGGAGCATGCCTCAGAGCATGAATTGGAGAGCACGGTTTTGGAGCCGCCCAGTGAACCTTGCCTAGGCGTGAGTAGTGGCAGTCATATTTCTTCAAAAAGGCCAAAAATACTTCAAAAGCTTCGAAGATGGGTGGATGGGAGTGAGAAAATAAAACCAACATCAGAGGAAGGAGAAGAGCACGAAATCAAGTGCTTTGGGAAGCATTGTGTTTTACACAAGGCAGAGGAGCACCATGTTCATAAAAATAATGCTCTGTCCGTTATCATGAATTCATAAATTCCTGACCATTCATACTCAATGTAAAAGTAAAACCCATTCCCACAACCACAGGGCATGTGTTAATAAAAGCACTGAAAGTGTTTTCACTAATAGATTGTGTTTCCTCTTGATTTTCTCTAATGCCATTTTATAACTTGCTAATTAATAAGTGAGGATGATGTGACAGCCAAGATCATCTATGATCTAACTGCATGTACAATCGATTATGGGAATGGATGAATGCTGTGAATGGGACAGTTTTTATGGGAACTCAGTTAACTTGATTTTTGAGAAAAAGACCCAATTAATTACCCATGTTGGATGGGTATGGGTCAAGTTGGGACCATCACAAATCATCAGGGTGTTTATGTGTCACCATGATTTATGATTTTGGAAACCTCAAAATGTGGATGACATTGAGGATGTTATCCTCTTTTTTTTTTCTCTCTCACAAACCAAACCAACAGCACAACAGACTCACTCCAGCTTCCCCAAATGGAACTCTCACTTCTCTCTGGTCACCAACTCAACCCCACTCTTCTCCACAAGAATTTCAGCCCCCTTCCCATTACAAGTTCTCTCTCTTTCTCTCCACATTTCTCTCTTATATACTGTGGCTTTTGGGTTTTACTCATTTAGATTAAGAAATTGTTCGAAATCCACAGGGAAGAGGTCCTTCAAGAGGAATTCATCTGTGTTGTTTTGTCAATGCTCGTTCTCGTCCTCAGATGATTCTGCAAAACCAGCAACCCTATCTTTACAGCGTGAGGGAAGGAGGGCATTGATGGGTTGTGTTCTTGTAGCAGGTTATTCATAACTTTAATTTGTTTTCTCTCTGTGTTTTTTCCTTTCCTGAATTTCAATTTAATATAAGTAACAGAAAATAACCTTAGCCTTGGATAGTGTAATTTGATCCATTGGTTCCTGCAAAACTATGCACTCCATTAGTTTGTTATTTGGTTGCTGAGAAACCTGAGGAAAACAAAAGAAATTAACTTTTGATGTGTGGAATTTTTAATTTCTGTTTAGCTCGTCTCTGGGAAGATTTTGTTCTCACTGGTGTCGGGTAATGGAAACTGGAAGATTCAAAATCATTTCCTTTTCCCGTGTTCTCTGGGAGTCTCATAGTGGGTCATTGTAAGATGAAACCATGACTCTGTATCTAATAGTGAAGGCAGTTACTTAGTTAATTGTGTGTTTCATATACGACACTTTTTCTTTTAATTTGATCTACATACTGTTTGGACTCATGGCTCATTAACTTTAATTATGATTCAGCTGCTGGAATTTATGTCTGTGATGTGGCTGGCGCTGTTAGCACGAGTAGAAGAGCTGTAGGTTTTTCTTGTTTCAAGGTCTTTAGTGCCACTGCTGGATTAAAAAGATGTTTCTTACGTTTGTGAAATTGTGTTTCTTTTGTTTGTTGCAGCTTAGAGGAGCAAAAATACCTGAGAGTGACTACACAACTCTTCCCAATGGTCTGAAGTCAGTAAATTACCACAACATATTATACTCTCTCATCCCTCATTTCTCTCTCTTCCTCACACATATACAGAAGCTTAATGGATCAGTTATCAGATGACACTAGAGAGTACTTTTGTTACGTGTTTGCCTAGTTGAAATTCTACGTGTGTCAATAGGCCATATGTGAAATTCTAAAGTCCATTAGCAAGTGTTGATATTCTCTAGAATAATTGTTTAATTTTTATGTGCATGCCTTTTCTCCTTTGTTCCTTTTAGTAACATTTTTTCACTCAGATTCTGATGGTAATGTGCTTTAGGTACTATGATTTGAAGGTTGGGGGTGGACTTAAGGCTGTGAAGGGATCTCGGGTTGCAGTACGGTTGTGACTCAGTTAAATTTCAATTTTTAACTATACGATGTGAACTACATTCAAGATGATATGAACACTTACATGTATCAGATATAAAAAAATATGTGTTAGTTGCAATGCATTTGGGCATGACACCCTTAAATGTTTGATATGATCTCATCCAAAATGCTTTGGGCTTACATCTTCCTGGTTAGAACATATGTTGTTCTACTTTTATACTTATAATAATTTGTAAATGTCTGTTTTGAAAATCACTAGCTTCTAATTTATTTCCTAAACTTTCTTTTGGGCTCTTATTTTAAATTTGAAATAGCTGATGACGCCTAACAAGAACCTCAAGAAAATCAGTTATTTTGATTCAACATGTCATTAGGAATGGTTAAGCATAGGCAGTTGCAGTTGTGTCTAGAAATCAATAAAAGTGTTCTTTTGCACTACACCAGTTTATATTTTATGCATTTGCTTTATGTTTCATAGAATTTCAGATTTTATTTGAAATTGTATTGATGCTTGGTTGTCTTAAAAAATTACAGAAATATTCTGCTCTTGTTGTCATCCATTACCAAGAAAAATCCATATATAATGGATTTAGTTGTGTTAAACTCATCTTGTAGGTCCACTATGTTGCTAAGTGGAAGGGTATCACCTTTATGACAAGTAGACAAGGACTTGGTGTTGGAGGTGGAACGGTAAGATTTGAGTTGCAAAATTTTTCACAATGCTCAGTGTACTTAATTGTAGTAAGAGGGTTAATTATCCTAATATATACAGAAGAAACAACTATAAATGGACATCTGTAGACATTGCAATAGAGTGAACCAACTAACTCCAAGATTCATTTAGAACAACTCATTGCTTAAAAAAAAAACTATCCTAGCAGCGCCTGAGACTGGTGAACAAAGCCCCAAAAATAGTTGTCATCCTCACAGTAGTTTCTTAGGTCCACTGGTTCTTCCTTTTAAAACCATAAGTTTTACTCCTGTACCAACAATAGGCTATAAGGAAGATAGTCCAATGTTCCTTACCATTTCCCATTAGGTTTGAGCATTGTGGTAGGCCAAGTCTGAACATCATCACACACCAAGATGTCCTTGCACCCCAGGCAATCTTTTGGCTCCTAACATGTTTATTCTTTTTATTGCTGCAGCCTTATGGATTTGATGTAGGTCAATCTGAGAGGGGATCCGTTCTCAAAGGATTAGACCTAGGTGTTGAAGGCATGAAAGTAGGAGGCCAGGTAATGAATCTCCCCAGTGGTATCTTGAAAATTATGATCTCTACCATGACTTATAGTTCACATTTTTCAGAAATGATCCACATTATTCCTTTTTTCTTCAGTATCAATGTATTACCACTCCAGAACAGATCAACAACAAAGAGAATTCTTATAGTTTCACAGATATAATTGTTCTTTTACCATATGTAATTGTGTAAATGAGATATGTATCTGATGCCTGCACTCTCCACAGAATGGTTTATTTATGTTGTCTTGAGATTTGTTATTATCTGTCTATATGGTGAATCTGGTGGAAGTTTATTGTCCTCTCCACAATATTGACTGTTCAATACTGCACTAGGTAGTAAGAATCCAAGTCAATAGTTCACCTGCTGCTTAATTGGATGTTTTTTTGGCTGCAGCGATTACTAATTGTTCCTCCTGAGCTAGCATATGGAAGTAAAGGAGTCCAGGAAATCCCTCCAAATGCAACAATTGAGGTGACTTGTTTCAGTTTCTTAAGTTTGCTTTCTGGATGTTAAGAGCATGTTGGATGATAGCTAGAAATTGAATGTTACCATTATGGAAAAACATTATGTTTTGCATATATTTTAAAAGTACATCCATAATGAAGAACATGGACATTTTAAAAAGGGGGTCCATTGTCATAAATCACAGTTTGGTATTGATCTCAATTATGAATTTATTCAAAAAGTTATATATGAAACATAGTTAAGCAATTCAATTTTATTGCACATCCAAATATGCCCTAAGGATTTTGGTTTTTTGGTTCATCCTCAACTGGTTTGATACCCACTTTTGTGGGTGGAGAGTTGGGTGACAGAAACTCAACCCAGTTTATCTTTGGACTTGAGGAACTTTATTTGCCTTGAAATTTTTCTCGCTTGGACATAAATTCCCTATTTGGAATCACCCATTACTAAAAGTAGTGCTCTCTATTTATCAGATAAGCATATGATTGTTGATTCTTTTACTTGTATGGAATTAAGCTCCATATTTTGTTCTCAAATTATGATTGCCTTTTTCTCTTTTCCCTTCTTTTATGGCCTTTTTCTTTTTCATTTTTTTTTTTAACTAGTATGACTTTTTTGGGTCTGCAGTTGGATGTTGAGCTTCTGGCCATCAAACAAAGCCCATTTGGGTATGTAATGGGTTCTGAGAAGCATATTGGAATGTTGATCTGCTTTCTATCTATTGTATTTCAATATTCTTTCGCTTTATTGTGCAGGACTGGTGTAAAAATTATTGAAGGATAATGTGATAATGTTCTGCTGCTTGTCATGTTGGTCCGTTACCCTGGATGAACTGAAGACTAGATGGCAGCAGCCCCTGGCAGAAGTGGTTGACACATTGTTTTACCCTTTACCACGGACCATGAACCTACAATTTATTTGTCCCTGACTAGGAAAAATGTGATTGTCTAAATCAACACGAATTTTATTTCAAATACTGGTCATGATTTTGCAGGTTTTAAGATGTTTTATGATGATGTTTATTCTGTTCGAAGTTCTCTCTCCTTCCCAAATTCTCTGCTTCATTTTTTTTAAACATTGAATATAGAAGAAGTGTTGCCCGGGTTGGAAAGAGATTAAAGGTTCCAGAGTAAATAAGTTATATAGAAGAGTTTAATGAAAAAAAAAGAGAATATTATCCAAAATAACAATAAAACCCATCAAATAAGGAGGAAAAAAGGAATTTTAATCAGATTGTATTTGGGTACCTTTAGCTACAGGTTTCATACCTTCTGTCACCATCTGATTCCCTAGATTTTTGCATGCCCTCAATTCTCCTTTTTTCTTTTTCCTTCTTCTGAATGTTCTCAAGTGGATATTAGGATACCGTTCCTTTTCTCTACATGGGATATTTAGTTCCAAAATAATTAGTAGTACAATACAAAATGATATCTGTTTCCCATGTTATCATGCAGCTTGTGACTACCCATATTTTTTTTCCTTGCATACTTGTGTTAATATGTTGGAAAAAAAAATGATTTAACATTTTTCCTTGTAGACTATTTTTGGTTATCATGAAATTTTTTGCTCCCCTAGTTAATGCATGCTGATAAAGGAGACATTATGTTATTTGAGATTGTGCATTGTACATCCCTTCTACCAATATGTATCATAAAATGATTATGTATAAGCCATGTGTATGCCATCAAGAGAAAGGAACATTGGATTTAGTGGTGGTGAAAGACTTGTTATTCTGCAAATATCTTCTCTTATACATATAAAGATCCCTATCTTGTTGATTCTTTTCCTTTCTCTTCTTTAAGTAACATTTGGCTCTGCCATTCGAAAGATAGAAATGAGGAAAATCCTTTAGTTGGCAGTCATACCTCTTCGGGTTATGCATTTCCTCAAATAGAGACTAGTCCAGAAGTTTCATCTTTATGGGCATTATAGAGGGGGAATCGAACAGTCCTCCTACAAAAGGCCATAAGTTTCTAACCAGTTTTTTATATAGATTCTTGCAGGCACTTTTCTAATCATTACTTCACCCACTTTATTCTCTTCCACAGCCCTTTATTTACCCACTTTCCTTCTTCCTTATACCATAACCCCTTCAGCTCTGCCCTTGGCTCTTGCAAAACGATGGCAACTATTCCCAGCATGAAACGATCTCTCCTTTGTAGTTCTCTTCTCTTTCTTCTTTTCTTCTGTCATCACTCTTCTTCCCAAAAGGACTGTCCAAACTGTGGCTCCATACAGGTCCCATATCCTCTAAGCACAAACCCCAACTGTGGTGACCCAGACTATTCACTCCGCTGTGATGGCGACTCCCAGAAACTCTACTTTGATGGCCTTAATGGGAGCTCTTATCTTGTTCTCAGAATCATGGCTTCATCTCAAAGGATGGTGGTGCAACCATCACCATGGCTGCCTGGCACATGTGTTACTCAAGACATGCCAGTGAGTGAGGGCCTCTGGTTAAACCAGACACGCCCCTTCAAGATCACCTCATCCAACACAATCTTCCTCTTCAACTGTTCGCCTCGCCTCTTGGTCTCACCTCTCAATTGCACACCTTCTAGTCTTTGCCACCACTACCTGGAGAGCTCAGGTCATGTTGACAGAAAGCGTGCTCTTCAGTGTGCAAGTGGTCTTGATCCCTGCTGCACTTTCGTGGCAGGTGGTATGCCTTCTGCGTACAAGATTCGACTTCACAGTTCGGGTTGTAGAGCATTTAGAAGCATCCTTGGTTTGGATCCAGAAAAACCTCCAAGTCAATGGGAAGAAGGATTAGAGATTCAGTGGGCTCCTGCTCCAGAACCAGTTTGTAAAACACAACTTGATTGCACCAGGGATTCCAAATGTTCTCCTGCTGGTGGAAAAGGTCTCTTGCGCTGCCTCTGCAATAGGGGTTACTACTGGGACCTTGCTCGGGGTACTTGCCTGAAAAAGGAGAAAAACTCCAAATTGGCCATTAGCCTGAAGGTTTCAATAGGAGTAGTTTCCTTTTTCTCTCTTGCTGTAGCAATTGCTGCAGTCACAGTGAGGAGATCTGGGAAATTTTCTAACCAGGAAAAGCTCGTCAAGGCAAGAGAAGAAATGTTGAAGTCAAGCATGGGTGGGAAATCTGCAAGGATGTTTTCCCTGAAAGAGGTAAAGAAAGCAACAAATGGGTTTTCTAAAGACAGGGTTTTGGGAAGCGGGGGCTTTGGAGAAGTATACAAGGGTGAGCTTCATGATGGCACCATTGTGGCAGTCAAGTCAGCCAAAGTTGGCAACCTCAAAAGCACTCAGCAAGTACTGAATGAAGTTGGGATCCTTTCTCAAGTCAACCACAAGAACCTGGTTAAACTACTGGGTTGTTGCGTGGAAGCTGAGCAGCCACTGATGATCTACAATTACATTCCAAACGGGACCCTCCATGAACATTTGCATGGTAAGCGTTCCACTTTTCTGAAATGGGATACCAGGCTGCGAATTGCTCTACAAACTGCTGAAGCATTGGCTTATCTGCACTCTGCTGCACACACCCCCATCTACCACAGGGACGTGAAGTCAACAAATATACTTCTAGATGAAGATTTCAACGCAAAGGTGGCAGATTTTGGGCTATCCAGATTGGCTGAGCCAGGGCTAAGTCATGTGTCAACTTGTGCTCAGGGAACACTCGGGTACTTGGACCCTGAGTACTATCGCAACTACCAATTAACAGATAAAAGCGATGTTTACAGTTATGGGATTGTGATGCTTGAACTGCTGACTTCTCAGAAGGCAATCGACTTCTCCCGGGAGCCAGACGATATAAATCTAGCAATTTATGTGAGCCAACGAGCCAGTGATGGTGCAGTAATGGGAGTTGTGGACCAGCGGTTGCTTGGACAGAATCCTTCTGTTGAGGTGATAACAAGCATAAGGCTCTTCTCAGAGCTTGCCCTTGCCTGTCTGAGGGAGAAGAAGGGGGAGAGGCCTAGCATGAAGGCCGTGGTTCAAGAACTTCAACGCATAATCAAAATTGTGGATAAAGAAGAGGTTTTTAGTGAGGCAAGTGCTTCAAAAATATGAATGCAGTATGATACTTAGTGTACTTGGCAATAAAAAAAAAAAATAGATGTATTTGGATATAGTTAATGTTTGAATATTCATGTTTGTAAGGTGGAAATAATGCAAAGCAAGACCCTTATTATGAGTTGTGGTAGGATACAGAAGCTAAAGTGATTCCAAGATGGATTTGGGTGGGGGGTGGAAAGACAAAAGAAAAAGTTGGGGATCAGATGCTTACTTTGCACAGAAAGTATGAAATGAGCCAAAAGACATGGAATTTCCGGAGATGGGTGACTGGAATCTCTTGGGATTTACTTGGATTGCACACTTGGGGCCTGGGGGGAAAAGCAAGGTTGCTTTTGTGAAATGGGGAAGGCATTTTGTATACAAAGTATGAATTGAAAATTCAGACTTGTTAAATGGATAAACCATTACTCAGTTGTTTTATAATTTCTTATTTGTTGTGCCCATCATTCACTCCACTGCTTGCATCTAGTTTGGGAAAGTTGTCATTATGCTTCACAACTTCTCCAGTTTAGTGCTACTTACATACGTGGTAGCTATAGGTGTCCTAATGGGGGAAATGCTGTAGTTTCCTCCTGGGGTTACTTCTTAGAACAGCCACATGTAGTGGACAAATGCCCTTTCAACTTTTTTCTGAATAAATTCCTGGTGCAACAAAGTCTCAAGTGGTGGGCACTGGTCATTCTAAATAAAAGGGTGTCACTGGAAGAATGGGATTAGTCAAAAAAACAAGCAATTACCATCATAGTTTCCATTGTTTCCAGAGCGTGGGAGGAAATGTAATGGATAATATTTTTGAATTTAGTGACCAACAATTAATAGTTCTTTAGAGCAGTGAAAATAGTTTATTAAACCATAAGAGCCAATGATGCTGGAGAACACATGCTTCTTTTGGAATCACCAAATATGGAAAGGATAGGGAGGCATGAGTGGAGCTTTCCAGCAATAAAAGGGGATGCAGTTTTCTAAGACTTATCCCATGCACAATAGTATAAGTATTCATGATTTTATAAAAGAATTAATAGGATAAAATGGATTGCCCTCACTTTATGAATCTACCCCTTCCCACGTATTTTTACTTGAAAAATAACTCATTTTTTATATAAATGTCCTTTATCATTTCAAATATTTACATATGGATTTAAAAAAGAGAGTTATTTTTATAAGAAAATAATAAAAACATTTTTGTGCAAATGAAATTAAAATAAGATAAAGGATTAATTTCAAAATTGGGTTTTCAATAACCTTTTTAATCATATAACATTTTATAAAACATTACAGGCTATCAAGACACCATGTTTTTTCTTTTTAAATAATTTTTTTTTATATTGAAAAATTTGAAGGAAAAAATATAAAAAAAGGAAAATAAGAAGAAAAAGTGGAAGAAAATAACAAATGAAGAAAAATAAAAAAATATGTTTAAAATCAATCAATTATTTTGATATGCTATTTTCAATTTATTTTACTTATTTTTTCTTTTCCATGCATAAAAAAATAATTTTATTTAATATTTTTTTTCTTTTTTTAATGTTTTTCAAGAATCAAAACTTTATTTTTTTTTTTAATGAAATATTTGTAGAATAATATGGTAATTTTAAAAAATAATGATAAAAATATATTTTTTTAAATTCTATATTTAGTAAAAAAATAACCCAATTATCCGCATTCCTGCAACCAGCCACAGATTTATGATGAATGACATTTTAGGTGAAGACGCCAAGGCCCAAGGGTTTCGTGATATTGCATGTATGATCGCATTTCAAGGGCCACATGGGATATGAGCTTGAACTAACAGGCCCAGTGGGCTTTCTGAACGCAGAATGGTTATAATTTTGTAAGTTTTTTACCTGGTGGAATTTATACAACCCAAAACATAACTCACTGCCAACAAAATTTAAGGAATTCAATTCAAACATCACAAGATTTCATCCTCTGCAAACTCTATCTCTTCTTAACAAAGTTTGCTTCTTATGACTGTTCAAAAAGGAAATAACATTAAATTTTTTCCTTAGGCTATGTTTGGTTCCCGGAAAGTACAAAGGAAAGAAAAAAAATGCTAAGGAAAATGATTTTCTCATGTTTGGTTGTCTTATGAAAAATATCAAAGAAAATCAAATATAATTAAAACTAATTAAAAACTTATGTATTTTTAAATTATTTAATCTTTATATTGATGAGTTAAAATAAATAAAATGAGTTTGAAGTAACAAAAAAAATAATTTATCAACTTTTAATCTATTTTTTTATTTTCCTTCACTTTTTCTTTCCTTCTATTTTTCCTTTGTATTTTCTTTCCCTCGCATTTTCCCTCAAATTTTCCGGGAACCAAACATAGCCTTAGATTTTCTTTCCAATGGTTGCTACACTTGAAAAGAGAAAAAAATTATTTTTCATGTTTTTAAAATTTAATAATTATTTTGAAAAATAACTCTGAAAAATATAATCGTTTTTATTATTTTTATTTACTTCTCAATTTTATTTTATTTTTAATTTTAAAAATATCTCTTTGTCTAAAACTTCTAGGTTTATGAAAAAAATTTTGATTTAAAAACTATCAGTTGCTATTTTGTCTTTTGCGTTTTGTATGACTGTCCCAAATTTTGTCTGTGTGTCCCAAACTTCGGTTGCATATGCCTAGGTGGCAGGAGCACGCTTTCACCAAATCTACGTGTTGGAGCAACGGAACCACGTAATCCGCCGCCAAGAAATCAGAAACTGTATGATTTGCCGACTTTTGTCACTTTCCACGCTACTTTTTTACATGAATGCCATACCTCTATTGTTTTTTTTACGCAAATGCCATTAGCCTGGACATATTTAATACAATAATTTTGAAATAAATTAAGTAAAAAACTAAATTCTAATATGGTTAATAAAATATTTTTTCATTTTTGTTTTTTTGTACAAGATTAGGTGTAATCAAATACGGAAGGTATTTAGAGTATGTTACAATGATTTAAAAAAAGATTTTTATTCTTTTAAATATTTGAATGATAAAATTTTTTAAATATCAAAAAATATTATTATTATTAAAATACTAAATAAATTTTAAATTATTAGGATTTTAAATTTCTCATGGTTGAATTAAAAATTTAGTCCTAAATCAGAAGGAAAACAGATTAAATAATTTTTTATGAAAAACATTATGTGATTAATCTCTTTGAGTAGTATTAAATATATATATATATATATATATATATATATATATATATATATATATATATATATATATAAAATTTATTTTTAAATTAATGCAAAAATCTTTTTAATTTATTTAATTTATAAATCAAATAAATTTATATATATATATATAAATTTGGAGTAGTATCTAGAAAATGGAAAAAGAAATCAACAAAATAAAATATTATTATAATTTTTTTAATATAAAAATATATTAATAACCTTTCAAGTTATTAAAGAAATTTTGTTTTTAAAAATAGCAAAGAATGATAAATGGAAAACTCTTCCTCCCAAAGAGGATGATGGAATAATGATGGTATTTTGGACAATTTGCGGTCCTACAGTCCTACAGTCCTACTGCCATGGACCCGTGGGTAGAGCGTAATGATTTTATCATATATATGTGCCATCGCTTATGATTATTATTACTAAAGTGTCACTCCAGTTTGTACATTTTGAGAAGGATCCCCCCCATCCATTGACCCTTGTGGACCCCATATCTGATCTGTCTCTGTCTCCCTCCCGGCTTATAATAAATGAACGATTTTCGCTCACGCATGCCATTCTCATTTTCACTCTCGTGGTTTGTTTTGTGATTTTTTATTGTTGTGAGTATGTCTGGGAGAGAGCGAAGCTACGAAATAGGGGAGTCGCCATCGTCGTCTGAACGAGGGCCGCAGCGGGCAGCGGAAACCTCTGCTGGTGCCGCTGCCCGACGATACGACAGATATGAACATCAGAGGGCGCCTGGGGCCTTCACCCGTGACGGTGGCGGCCGACGTGACGATCGGGTTGAACAACGCTTTCCAGTGGATGCCTCCTTGGCAGTTACTGAAAGTTCAGGGCGATTTGATCTCCATGACCACCACCCGACACTGGAGGCCTCCTCAAACAGCCGTATCGGTCGTCGTAGATATGATCGGGAGTCGTCAGCGCAGACATCGTATGGTCGCAGCGGTGGCCGACGACATGATAGATACAATCATCCGTCGCTGGCGGAGTCTTCATCATCTCAAGGAGGTCGAGCACGCGGACGTGGTGTCGGCCAAAGGGCTTTAGGAGGTTACTCACCGACTTTGCCGTCGGAATTCACTCCGGTAGATAGCATTAGTCATGACCTCGAGGAGCGTCTCACACTGCAACCTCCTTTTCAGGCGTCACGGCCACCTTTTTCGATACCGTCTCAACCATCCACTTCTAGAACTCCTGCGGCGGCGCATTTCTCTTCGACTGTCTATATTCCTCCGCAGAGAAGAAATCAGGCGCCGCGTCCACCTCTGACCTTGCTAACTCGTTCCACAGCTTCCGGAACTCGGGGGGAGAGCACGCAGGTGCACAATCCTACACCAGAAGTAAATGCCACAAAGGAGCCGCAGATGTCTCCAGCGTCGCTGCAAGTTGCTACATTCGCGCCGAGGCCAGGGTACGGTACTCTGGGAAAGAGGTGTAGGATTACAGCGAATCACTTTCGGGTCGAACTCGCCGACAGAAATATTCACCATTATCATGTAAGGACACTTTTCTCTGAAACCTCTGTTTAGTTGATGTTCAGAACAAGAACACTTAAAACCTATGAAGTTTCATGTAGTTCGACTCCATAGTTTTTGAGAAAACTGTGATATCAGATTGGCGAGAAAGTTTTGTTTGAAGTTCTTAACACTTTGAGCCCCTCTGAATCATGTAGACATGTTTTAAAATCACGAGGACACCTTGGGCGAGGGCGAGAGTGGACAATCTCTGAATGATTTGTGTAATTACAAAAAAAAAAAAAAAAAAGTGTGGAAGAATTTCAGTTTGTTTTAAAACAATTTGAGACAACAACTTACACTTGCTAATCACGCCAAAAATTTTCATTATTTTTTAATCTTATCAACAAACAATCAAATCATAAGTAAGAATGACCATATCATCAAGAAAGCAAATCACAAGCAACAATGACTGTATAGCACTCTCCTAATAAGATAATATCATTCAACACTCTCGATCAAAATGAGTCAACGGTAACCCACAAATCACATTTTTATATATGCATTAACATTAAGATCAAATAGGGAATTATTTCACACTATTCTAAACATTAAATGATCCAATTCCATTCTATTTCCTCAATCAACCAAAATATTGAATCAAGGAAGGTTTTATAAATTAGGATAAACTAATGAAAAGAGAAGATAGAGATAAATAGACAATAATACCAAGATTTAACATAAAAAACCTTCTAATAGATAAAGAATCATATGCCTACAAGTGATCGAAAGCATTCAGTGCAAAGAAAATTAATTGAATATAAGGATTTACCTACCTTTTTGTTACAAAGCATACAAAGAGTTCACACCAAACTTGATCTCACCTCTTGTTGAATACACATAAGAAATTTGGATTTTACCTGAAAAATGACAAATATGAGAATACGGATGAAATATACATTGAATCAACCTATTTTCTTCATTTATCCATAAGACTTAGTTCTTTTGTAGTACGCTTGTGATTTTTATTTTTATTTTTTTTGTTCTAATAAATTTGTGCGATTCTACTGATGGTTAATTATTTAACAGTCTTTTCTTTGTTTCACTTTATTGGAACCTTTGCATGTCTGCTTGGCTGTTGAGAAATTACTGTTTACCAACTAAATGCATAGTCATGTATACCCTCTCTTGCTTTTTTCTTTTTCTTTTTAGTATTAATGTTGTGCTTAATCAACCATGTGTTTATATATGTATGGGTTTTGTTCAACTATCTTTCTTTTGTTTCCTTTCTTTTGCCTCAGTTTGGCTGCTGTGAAATCATTGTTTTACTACAAAATGCACATTTCTCTCCCTTTTCCCCTTTTTTGCTACCGTGTTGTGCTTAATCAACCATGTGAGCATATATATACCCCTGTGTATATGGTTTAGCACACTTTATTGTTTCTATGATCTATCATTCCTTTTCGGGGTTTTTTTTTTCTTTTGTAAAATAGAAAATGGTGGTAACTTTTATTGACAATGCAATAGTTTTTAATACCTCCCTTTAAAATTTTTGAAAATAATTTTTAACAACATAAGATTAGTATATTCATATTGTGTAAGAGAGTTCTTACTTTTTACATATAAGTTTTTATTTTTAAAAACAAAAAAAAACAGAAAATGTATCCAAATGAAGTAAGGTATGGCTTGGATATACTCTTATTTTTTGTTTTTAAAAGCAGAAAATGATAAATCCTATATAAAATGTAATAACTGTTGGAGACTTGCAATAATGATTTTTAAAAACTATTTACAAAATTGAGATATAAAAGTATTTTTACTACCTCAATTTTTAAAAATTTTGAAGGTAATTTTTTAAGGACATAGGGTAAGTCCATACTTTTTATATTGGAGCTTCTATATTGTATATAAAAGTTACCGCTATTTTTTGTTTTTAAAAATAGAAAATATATCGAAACAAGCACTAAATTTTATGTGCTCCCTTCTTTTACCACCCCCAAATATTGAATAATTTATTTTAGATAGGCAAGGAGCATATATATATATATATTTCTAACATTAATTCCTAGCAGCAAATCAAGGCCTTAATAATAACTGTTTGAACCAATGTTAAAAACATGTGATTTTCTCATCACTAGTATGTTAACTAAATTTAGTAGATTAGTGAAATCATTAGAATTATGAATTCTAATCATTCAAAGTATTAAACTATTAGTGGTTAGCATATGAAGTGTGGCAATCATGTGTTCCATCATTAAAGGAGCCTTCATTGGAAAACAGCTTCAATTGAAGTGGTCAGAAAATAATTGATTGCATTTGATTAAACATAAACTTAGATGGAGATTATAAAAAAATTTACTGACTTAAACTGCTACAACATGGCTGATCTTCTTTACTTGTATTCTAGTGATTTTGTTCAGTATGCCTTTTTGCATCTCTTTTCTTTCTTTTGTCTTTCCTTTCTTCCTTTGGGCATCATTGAAAGTTCCTTACAGCTTATTTTACTTTGCCCTTTTCATTTCATCCTTCAAATGGCTTGACGTTGTTTGATTTTACATAAGATTTTGAATTAGAAAGTGGGCTCTTGTATTAGGAACCTTATGATGTTGTTTAATTTTTAATTTTTTTTTATTTCCCTTTATTATTCATTTGCTTATTTCTTTAAAGACAGAAATAATGTTTGTAGAAGTTGATCCAAGCAGGGCACCGGGTTTTTTCTGAACCATCATTTGCATGGTCTTCTGTTAATTCAGTTTGTCTTGAAGTGATTGAATTATATTTTGAAAGCAAACTCAGTAGGACATTTTATTGTGTCAGTACCATATGCATGATTGATTTTGAACTTAATCCTTGTGTAACTGTTAATGATTTTATGATATAGGTTTCAATAACTCCTGAGGTGACATCTCGAGTCCTTAGCCGGAGCTTGATCAAAGAACTTGTTCATCTGTATGGACAGTCACACCTTTATCGAAATCCTGCTTACGATGGAAGGAGGGGCATTTATACAGCAGGTCCTTTACCATTTACCTCAAAGGAATTCATGATTAAGTTGGAAGAGGGAAATGATGGAACTCATGAAAGGTCATCTCCCCCTGCTTCAGATCCCATAATTTAACATTTTTGAATTAGTTTCTTCTTTTCTGTCACTTTAACTTGATAGTGAAACAACATTGTTTGCCGAACAGAAAAAAGAAGGAATTCATAGTGAAAATTAGATTTGCTACCAGCACAGACATTCACAATCTGCGAGAGTTCTTGCTCAGCAGACAAAGTAATGTGCCATATGAAATCATCCATGCTCTTGATGTGGTTCTTAAGGATTCTCTATCAAACAACAGGTCATATCTCTATTAACAGAAAAGATAAAAGACTGTCTACTTTCTGATGCTCTTTAAAGATTGTTCACCTCCAATATTTGAATTCCAATATTAGTTTATCCATCCATCAGTCTTCTTAATGCAGATGCACTCTGTCGGGGAAGACATTTTTCCCACTTGGTTTAGGAGCAAGAAGTGAGATTGGCAATGGGGTACAATGCTGGAATGGATTCTACCAGAGTCTTCGGCCCACCCAGATGGGATTGTCCCTGAATATTGGTATTGTTTTATCCTAGATTTCCTCCCTCTTATTCTTCTCCTTTTCTTTTTCTTATAGTGTGTAGCTTATCTAGATATTTGGACATTGTGTGCATTTCTATAGATCTTATTGTAACTGAATTTTATGATATCTATAAACATCATTTTTCTGCTTCTAGATGTGTCCTCCAAATCCTTTTACGAACCAATTCCTGTCATCGAATTTGCTGCTAAATTTCTAAATTTGGAGGATCCATCAATAATGGCCCGAATGCCTCTGTCTAATGATGATCGTTTAAAGGTATAGCTTGTGAAGGGTGCATGGGAAGTTTTGCAATTCTTACTTATGTTTTATTTAATTTTTCCTATCTCGGTTCTTTTCCACCCCAAATATTTGTTTCTCAAATGGGTTGTAATTATTCATATCATCATTTATGAGACCTCTTCCCATTAATATACATAGAGAGGAGGCACACTTTTTGCATTTTCCCTGTAATTAGTTGGCTAGTGCCTACTTCCTACAAATTTGGAGGACAACAAGGGTGGTGGCCCTAGCAAGCAAGTGGATACAAATTTTAGGATTTGAAAATTTTGTTTTACCTGCTTTTTTTCCCCCAAAGTGAGGTGATGATCTGAGTGTAATCAAGAGAACTGAGTGGTGGAAAGTAAAGGAGAGATGAAAAGGCTTGACTTTTTTTAACTGTGTACATTTGATATTTTGAATGTCTACTGGTCGTATAAATTGTAAAATTTTCTTTTGTTTAGCATCACCAAGTTTTGTTTTTCTTTTTGCTACTTCAAGTTGAAGAAAGTTCTGAAAGGAATCAAGGTGGAAGTCACTCATGGGGGACAAAGGCGTTACAAAATTTTTGACATAACGGAGCAACCAACAAACCAACTAAGGTGAGCTGCTCCTTTTTCACATATTTTTCATGTCTGCTCTTTTCTTAATCTCATGCACTGAATGATCCTGTTTTATGAGGGCATGTGGTATTATTCCATGTTCATTTGGGATTTATTTGGCAAGCAGCTATCTTTATTTTATCTTAATATAGTGACAAATATCTGTTTGGATTAACAGCCGGCATATTGACAACACCTTTTTGTTTCCTTAGGTTTACTGAAGATGGACAACAGAAGTCAGTGGTTCAGTATTTTCGTGAGAAATACAATATTGCCCTTCGTTATGCCTCTTGGCCTTCACTTCGATCAGGGAAGGATTCAAGACCCATTTATTTACCCATGGAGGTTATTTTGTTTTTGCTACAAGCCCTTTTTTTGTTTTGTCATTTGATCCTAGATCTGTATGTGTTCATATCTGATTTTGGGATTTTATCTTGTGCAGACATGCACAATTGTTGCAGGGCAGCGTTATGCTAAGAAGTTGAATGAGAGGCAGGTTGCGTCCATGTTGAGAATGACATGCCAGCGGCCCTGGCGGAGACAAGAGATTATACATCAGGTGTTAAAACATATCTAGTCTCTACGTCACATTGTTTTAGTTTCTGTTTCTAAGTTGTTGTTTATGGTGTTTTGTACCTCATGCAGCTCTTCCATCTTTTATTGGTGATTATGCTTTTATGTCAATTGCAGATTGCTGATCAAGATGATTATATAAGGAATAATTTTGTCAAGGAGTTTGGAGTTAATGTGAGTGTGGATATGGCAGCCATTGATGCCCGAGTTCTCCCACCCCCTGCTGTAATTCTCTTTTTCCTCCCATCTGATTTTAATTATGTTTAACATGACATTATCCTTCTTCTAGCAGTTCCTGACATTCTACAGTTTGTTTTGGCTTCTTCAGCTCAAGTATCATGATTCTGGAAGAGAGAAAACTATTAGACCACGCACAGGACAGTGGAGTGCACAGCATGCGGTGAATGATATTTCCATTTGTGCTTATTTGGACAGAAGTTAGAAGTTCTATCTGGTTATTCTTTTTCCATATTAATTCTGAATTTTTATTGCTGCTTCTGGTGGTATTTTTTAGAAATTATATCATGGTGCTGTAGTGGAGTACTGGATGTGTGTAAACTTCTCTAATTTAAAACAAGAAGTGGTTTTCAATTTTTGTCAGCATTTGGTAGACATGTGCTGCCGCAAAGGAATGGTAAACCTAACCTATATTTGTGTTCTTTACACCTGCCATTGTCACTCGTATCTTGAGAGGTAACAACACTTGAAATCACCAATGTGTTGCCAGGATTTTGCTCGTAACCCTTTGTTTCCTATTCAATCAAGTCCACCTGAGCAGATAGAGGCAAAGCTCTCAGATGTTCACCACCAGTGCAGAGTTGAGGGAAAGCAACTCCAAATGTTGATTGTTATTCTCCCCGAAGTCAATGCATACTATGGTAATTGGATCTAAAAACTTGCTCTGGGGCATGAAGGAAGGCAACTGGTCTTTTCTTCAGTGGGTTTTTTTGTTGTTATGCAGGGAAAATCAAAAGAATATGTGAAACAGAGCTTGGAATGGTTTCTCAGTGCTGTCAGCCCAGACATGCTAGAACTTGTAATCGGATTTATCTTGAAAATATCGTCTTGAAGATCAATGTGAAGGTTTGTCATGTTCCCTCTATAGTTTGATATTCTTGTTAATCACATTTGGCTTCTTCAATTTTTTGATTATTTAATTATAATATAAATAGGCCGGGGGTCAAAATGCTATATTGGAAGACACTCTATATGGAAGAATACCTCTTCTGACCGACATTCCTACTATTATATTTGGTGCTGATGTTACCCATCCACAATCAGGGGAAGATCAAGGCCCTTCAATAGCAGCAGTATGTACAACGAACTTGTCGCTCTAACTTTCTAATCCTGTGGAAATGAGTTTAGATTTCTGCAGGAATTGAATCATTTAATCATATAAATCATAGGTGGTGGCATCAATGGACTGGCCAACAGTGGTTACATACAGGGGCCTGGTTTCTGCACAGCCTCATCGATCAGAAATTATCGAGGACCTCTTCAGAGTTAAAGAAGATCCAAAGAGAGGCATAGTTCATGCAGGAATGATAAGGTAAGAATCAAAAGTATCCTATTTGGCTAGTGCTTTATCTATAGTTTTCTTGTTTCCTGATCTCTTTTTTCCCTTAAATCTTTTCAGGGAACTCTTACTCGCTTTCAAGAGTTCAACTGGCCTCAAACCTTTGAGGATTATCTTCTTCAGGTATATATTTGCCTTTGGATTGTGGGACTGGATCATTTTACATATTACTGCTAATTCTGTTTCCTTTTATATTCAGAGATGGCGTTAGTGAGGGCATGTTTGAAATGGTGCTGCTAAAAGAAATGGATGCCATCCGAAAGGTGAAGGTTCTGGTTAAGACGTAAAAGCATAGGATACCATGCTGTATTTTAAACTCAAGTGATTGTTTTCTCTTCAGGCTTGTGCATCTCTAGAGGAAGGATATCTCCCGCCGGTCACTTTCATTGTAGTGCAGAAAAGGCACAACACCCGGCTGTTTCCTACAAATGAAGACAATATGGATAAGAGTGGAAACATACTCCCTGGTTTGACACTTTTCGTCACAAGTTATTAATATGGTGTTTTTATAATTCCTTCTCACTTTTTCTAAAGGCCTTCATTTTGAGCAGGAACTGTGGTGGATACGGTGATCTGCCATCCATCTGAGCATGACTTTTACCTGTGCAGCCATGCAGGAATTCATGTATGGCTTTTTGAATATTTTTCGCTACTGTTCTTTTGGTCTTAAGTTGCTTTGCATGAAATGAAGAATGTAGGATCATGATTCACAAATTTGTACAGGGTACCAGCAGGCCTGCGCACTATCGTGTTCTCTTGGATGAGAATAAATTCTCAGCTGATGCATTGCAAATGCTGGCAAACGATCTTTGCTACACGTAACTTAAAAATTTCTTCTACACTTTTCTTTGGTTTAGTGTGTGGATTTGCTGTTACTTCTAAGGTATAAATAAATCTCTACTTTGGGTTCAGTGTTTTAATACGTTACAAAATTGCTGCAGGTATGCAAGGTGCACCCGCTCTGTTTCCATAGGTTGGTCCATTGTCCTAAAAGGCTGTTTTATTTTTGGAGTCATGAAGTATACCCTGATTCTTTTTCCTAGTATTTCCCTAGAGTTATTAACGTAGTAGCCAAGAAATTGGTTGAATTGTGCAGTGCCTCCTGTTTATTATGCACACTTGGCGGCATTCAGGGCGAAGTTCTACGTGGAAAGAAGCGGTGCCCAATATGAAGGTGGATCAAGCACAGGGCCTGATGATAGAATAGAGCTGCCGGAGATAGATCCAACTGTGAAAAGCGTCATGTTCTACTGCTAAGACACCTAATGTACTATTCTCTCTCCTCTTACCTCTTCTAGGCTTATTTGGAACTTCTGTTTTTGATCTTTAAATTTTTGGTCTATGCTTTATGATCTCTATTTCAGACGGTGTAGCTTGACGCAATTCTTATTCTTGCCGCTTCATGTTGGAAGAACAATATACTGTTTTATTGAGAATGAGAACAGCATATGATGGTCTTAAAAGGGCGTCTTCCTCCTTGATGGCTGGAATCCTATGTTATCCATTTTGTTGAACAATCTCATGTACCATAATTTGAATTTTATGTGTGATTGCAAACTAAGACCGTTTCATTTTAATTTACAAAGGAAAAATTCGAACAAAATTTCCAAGAATGGAGGTATACAGCCAGAAACTCTAAGTGGACCACTTATTTTGATTCCATGCATGTCATTTTGAATGGCCAATTACATATATAGGCACAACCAATAGATGCAATCGTGTCTAGCAATAGATAGGATTGTTGATTTGCGCTCAAGACCTTAATTATATTTAATGCATCTCCTTAATGTTTGATTGAATGTCAAATTTTAGTTGAGGTTGTACTTGTACAGTGCTCATTAGTTTTTTAACTTTCGGTTAAAAAGAACTTGTTTTCAAATTTTAGATATTTTTTTATTTTACTTTTTATTGACTTATTATTTATTTTAAATTTTTTTTGATAGAATAAAAAGAACTAAAATATTCAGACTTTTTTTTTAATGTTAAAAATGAACCATTACAGTCAAAATGAATCTATTAGTTTTTTTTAACCTTTTAATACCTAATAGAAATAAAATATTAAAAGTACAAATATAATGAATTTAATTATCTTTACCATTGTTGCCTAATGGAAAGGCATCACTTCTTGGTTAACCGAATCCCTGAGCTGCTTCTACAATCTTTTCTCACAGCCATCGGCGCGCAAAGAGAATCTTTTATGACCCTCCCAAGTCCAAACTTCTACCTGGGCCTTAACACCACCCCCACTCCCTCAATGGGCTTTTCGGCCCTGCCTATAAGCTCCAACTTCTAGAGAGCTTTTCACGCCCAAAAATTTCTTCGCACGAACAAGGCCCATCTCCAAGTCCGAACTACCCTAGTAAAACGATTTCAACTAGCATGTAATGGAAGGAACCCACTTTGTTTAGCAATCAAAGTAAATGCGATACCTTTGAAATAGATGAGTCAGCAAGGAGTTGGGCATTCGGATTTATTGCCATTTCTAAAATAGATAGAAGTTTAATTTACTAATTGATGAAGTTCATAAATATGCTACAATACGTTGTACTCATAATTTTAGTTATCAATATTAGTTTTTTTTTCAATATTAACAGAATACACGAGTCTATATCATGCTGAATATTATTTTTTCAATATTAATAAAGTACATGAGTCTACACTATACTGAGTATAATTAAGGACAACTCGAGAAAGTAGGCAAACCTTTTTTCATCCAGCACAACTACATGGGGCAAGTTCCAGGTCGCCTCCAATAAGTTGGAAGAACTTTTTCACAATCCTCAGTTCCCTCCATGGGGCAATTGCAAATTTAGTGTGGGAAAAAAGATGGGTCTCAAAACCACCGACCCACGTCTCACCTGCGGTATCGGTAGCGCTTGAAGTTGAAATAAACATGCAAAATACCCCGTTCGAATGTGCACTTAAACCCCTTCTTATGAGAATATTCCCATTCTTTGTTCACAATCCGGAATGCCTGTCGTGGATTAGGAGAAGCAACTGAGCAATCTAACTCTAAATAGCAACAAAAACAATAATATTAGCAGATAAAGAGCACTTACAATATCTTCATAGGGTGGCCCAGCGTGAAATCTAATCAGGCACGTCTCCCCACTGCTCCCATCCTTCTCAATGGTATAAACTGGAGCCTTCGTCTTGTCCACCAGGTCTGGGTAGAAAATATTGAATTTGTATCCTTGCACAATCTTTGGAGGTGGGTTATCATGATCATAGTGAGTTTGATTGTATTTGTTCCATTCATATCCAGTATGAACACGGTTGAAGTACTTTGGCTTCCTAGGTCGGTACTTGTCATGCCACCAGTACACCTGCAATCCACATTTTATATGTTTAGAAAAATATAATATGATTTGACAAGGCTTGTAAAAAGAAGATGGCCAATATTACACACCTGAGAGTCCAGGTTTACTTCAGCACCAGAGCCAAATACGGCATCACCTTCTTCCATGGCTCCCATAGCTTTCATGACCTTCAGCTCCAAGTTGTCTTCAGATGGAGTTGGTTTTGAAGCCATTGCTTCTTGAATCCGTTTTTGCTGTTCTTCTAACACTGCAATGCGTTTCCGTTCCTGTTCAAGTACCAGTACACATGTATCGGTTAATCAAGAGATGTACTTAAAATACAAATTGACTCGTATATTGAGAGACATTATACCAGTATAGCTCTATCCTCTTCAGGATCAATTGCTTCTTCATTTTCGTCACCATGCAACAGCTCTGGTGAAAATGAACCAGCCTCTTCTTCTGCTTCATGAGCCTCTTCATGCAAAATGGGTTCTGGAGAGAATGTTTGAGCATCTGCATGCATGACGTAATATTAGCTAACCATTCTAGGTATAATAATCTCAAAAAGCAACTTGCCTTTCAACAGAAATGACAAAAGTCTATACCTTCTAGATCTTGGATGCTATCCTCCACTTTAGGCTCTGGACCAGGTTCTGCTTCTAATTCATCTTCACTCTCTGAACGAGGCTCAAGATATTGAAGATGCTTGTGTAGCATTTTGGCATGAATTTCCTTCAAGCAAGCCTGTAATTGCAGAAATGGACTTCTTAGGTCCAACAATGAAAATTCTTCAAAAGATAATAAGCATTAAAAAAAAATAGAGGTATAGGTACCTTTGCCTTGTATATATGGAGGCGTTTTAGAACAGCCTCCCAGTACTCTACTACTTTTGCTGTGCCAGAACGCATTTGTGACTCAATCTGTGATTGTAATACCTCCAACTCACTGTATGTTTTCCCTTGCAGAAGATTCTTGACATCTGCTTCAATACTTGAATGCAGACCCCTTTCTTCAGCAAGCAACTCAGCAGGTGGTTCCTCCCCCCGCACCCTAGCTCGATCCAATGCATCTTTTTTTCGAGCTTCAGCTAGTTCCCAATCACAAACCACCAAGAGTGCCTGTACACATACCAAGATCAACTCTAGATGGTAACTACATTAATTTTCAAGCTACATGTGGCAATTAACATTCAAATTCCAAGTTTTTAGGTGTGATGTAGGAAACATGGTCGCCCCCATGGTGATTAAAAGTGTGCAGCTTGGAGATTCAACTCAAAAAACTAGGTAGTTTGAAATAAACTTCAAGATAAAGCAAAGTATGACAAAGAAAGTTCAGAAAAAAGCATTTTTTTAACAACAATGGCCTAACCGCAAATTTGGGGTTAACTACCCAAACCTATTCTACCCTTCAGCTCTATCTAGTACTAGATGTTCTTTTATGGGTAGATTTTGAAGGAAAAGCAAGGAGGAACTGTCAGTATAGAATATTCCTAATTATGAGTCACCAAAAGTAAAACTTTTCTGCAGCACCTGAAGAGCTACTTTTCTGCCAAAAAAAGAAAAAAAAAAGGCATCTATGAAAGAAAGCACTTCCCCACAAGACATTAGCACCATATTAAAGCCACTGCACCAACTACTCACAGAAGGGGTCATCTCCCAACAATTGCTTCAACCAATATTGAAACTCCATGTAGTTAGTTATGATTATGAAGGTGATCTCTGAACTAAATCTTTCCCCCAATCCTTCTGTACTCTTTGTGATTTGTTTTTGCAGGGAAATAGAACAAAACTTACATGGAGAAGGAAATCAAAGAATGATTGGCTCATATCCTAAAATACCTAAATGAACTTGGATTTTTAATGGAACTGAAGCATTTGAATATGACAAGTGGAGTATGGGATGCGATCACATTAAGGACTATAAAAAGGTCAGTCAATACATATATAGACAAGGTAAAGTGATAATACCTCCCAATACTCTATATGTGTTGGTGTTGCCCTGTCCATATCTAGATGCATTTTGAGGTCATCACGGAGTTCTTCCATTTCTTTTACTGTCAAACCCTGTAGCATACATTGTCCCAAATGTCAATTTTTTAAGCCAAACAAGATGAAAAAAATATTGAATACATTAAACATCAGATGCATGAAGAATCATACTATGACATGTATTCATGAGTGACACAGACAAAGAAAAATGATGGGAACCAAAATTGTTGTTTCCAGTGGATTAGCTAAGATTAACACCAATAAGCAGCAGAAAATTCTGCCTGACACTGAAACTACATAAACCTGGTTAAATTTACTTTCTGATATGGAAACACCAGATGGAAACCACAACTCAGAGAATGAAACAATTTGCTAGCCAAATTAACAACCACAAAGCCTTGAACAATAACTCCATAAGTCATAATAATAGTTGTGCATGGTTTTAAAACCTTCCCAACACTTCCATTAACCAATTCCAGTCTTAAAATAGACTATCTCTTAACCTAAAGTCAAACTTGAAATACAATTTGCATTTTTTAAAATTATTGTCAAGCTTTTCTACTCCATGCACACTTCCACTCTCAAACCAACTGAATTTCACCCTGAAGACAATTTAAACCTTTTTTTTTTTCTTTGGTAAGTAAAAAGAGAGAAATATATATTAAAAAGAGACACCAAAACAGCGACTCAAAGTATACAACAAAAGATACACCCACCCCCACCCAGCTGGAACAAAAACAGTTGACAAAAAGGAGGTGCAAAAATTAACCCCGCCCTCAATGAGAGCCTAATCAATCAATGCTACCAAGTAATGTTGAAGGACCATCTTTTATGAACAATTTTGTCTCCGACCAAAGAAAACAAACAAAAGAACTTTTAAGTCTTTGGATGGACAACACATCATTTTCAAACTGTTCTTTGTCTTCCAAACCATCCAAAAAATACGTAAGGGGTCTGCTCTCCAAACTTCCCTTCTCTTCTTTCCCACAAAGGACCCGTCCCAACTCAAAAGTGTCACCTTTACTGAAGAAGAAAGCACCTACTGCACCCTAAAAAGAGTGAAAAACATTGCCCATGGAGTCCTTGTCTTAGCACGATGGAGGAGGATGCAATCTATCGATTCTTCATGCATTTGGCAAAAATAACATCTATTCGCTAAAGGTCATCCTCTCTTCTGAATTTAGTCCAAAGTAAGAGCTTTGCCCCACATTGCTTCCTACCCAAGAAAACTCACTTTGGACTGCACACAAGATTTCCAAATGATATTTGATGGGGAAAAAACTAGAGAGCCTGGTTCTAAAGCTTTGTAGAGAGACGTAATGAAAAAATTCCTGCACTTAGCCTCTGTCCAAAGCACCCTATCCTCCTCATCCCACTAGACACTCTTCCTATTGAGACCTAATAAGAATCTATCGACCTCATCCACCTCCTAATCATTGAAAGGTTTAGAGAAATGCGGGCTCCGACTTCCCCCTCCATCAGAGAAACTCCACATATTTTTCACCTAGGCGTCCTTGGAGACGGCTAGAGCAAATAAAGTAGGAAAAGACTCACAAAAAGGTGAAGGCCCGCACCATCTATCCTTCCAAAATTGCACCCTCCGACCATTACCCACCACAAAAGAAAGTCTACTACTTACAATGTGTCACTCCTTCCTAATTGCTTTCCACAACCCCACATCATACCCATCCCTCACTTCCTTAGAACACTATCCCCCTTGCTCCTCCCCAAACTTTCCCCTTATCACTTGATTCCAAAAAACCCTTCTCTCATTTGCAAACCTCCACTCCATTTGCACAAGAGAGCCTTGTTAAGAGTAGAAAGACACTTCACCCCCAACCCCCCTTTTCTTTTGTCTAAGCAACCATTTGCCCACCTTACAAGATGAGATGTCCACTCAAGAGCCCCACCTCCCCACAAAAAATCCCTCTGAATTTGCTCTAACCTCAATCTGATTGTCCTGGGTAAATAAAGCACAAGCATGAAATAAATGGGCAAGCTAGCGAAAGTGCTCCATATCAAGGTGATCCTCCCTCCTTTGAAGATATATTGTCTCCTTCATATCACCAATCTCTTTTGAAACCTCTCCTCCACTCCATCCCAAGCAATCACAGACTTAAAAGGAGCACCCAACAGCAATCTCAAGTAAGAGGAAAGGAGACTCCCGAACTTGCAACCAAGTTCTATAGCCAAAACCTCTGCATTTTCCACACATCTCACCCCTGGATTAACTCACTTTTATCCAAATTAATTCTCAACCCCGAAATGGCCTTAAACCACACTAAGGTCCAACATAAGTACTTCATCTGATCCTGAGAAGCCTCACAAAAAACCAATATATCATTTGCGAACAATAAGAGACACACCCGAGCCCCTTCACCACCTCTACCCCTCACCTAACAAGCGAACAAAAAACCCCCATTCACAACTCTCATTTGTAGGCAACTAAACCTTAGTGAAGACAATTTAAACCTTAGTGACCACTTCCAATAACATTGTCCATTAAACCATGGTTTAAAAAATAAGGTTAGTGGGACATGGTTGTCTAAACTTAATAATTACATTATTTTCTTAAATACAATAAGTTTCCTATGTACCTATTATACTTATATATAAGTAAAGTAAAAAAAGAATATGATCTTTGAATTAAAAATATCCATCTATCTTAGGGGTCATCCAACCATTCTAGTAGATTCAGGCAGCAACACGAAGTCCATTCTCTTCAAAACTAATTTTTTTTTTTCCAAAATTTTTCATATTTAAATGCTAGTCCACAATAGCACCCCCTACTTCAAAGCTGGGGATCCAAGCGCACAGCAGAACAAAATGCTGCATATGGAAACAAGATCTTTCTTTTCTAAGAAAATGAAGAAATTTGAACATGTATACAATGTCTTAATTGTTATTCTAATTCTCTATCTGGAAATAAGAAGAATGCATTTTTTTCAGGACTACGATACTCTACCACAAGCTCAGGGATACCAAGAAACCATGTCAGGTAATATTTGACCCCAGGCAAAATAAAGACAGGAAAAACCATCACATAAGATATAAACAAATTGGAGGCTCTTGGTGATATCATTGTGCAGACAAAGATTCTAACTGAACTATTTGTAGCTTTGGGATGGCATGAATGAGGGTCTAGGATACTGAAAAGTTAGGAGAAAGCTAAAAGGAACATGGTTAGATTTGATAATAATAGATTCACAATTAGCAGAATAAGTGCAGTAAGGTAAACAAGTCAAGTAAACTGTTACTGGTCCCAAATGTTTAACATCAAGGCATTTCAATTTTCAGATAACAAATATTTACCTTGAAGACCATATATGGTTCGCTTATATCCATATCAAAATCATCTGAGCCATTGAGCAGATTGGAGAGAATATCAATAGGCTTTAAACGCCCTTCGCGCAATCTAATATCTGATCTGACTTTGCTTTGATCAAAGTGGAACTGTATATTGGACATGTCAGATAATTACAAATGAAAGAGAAATGGCAGCATTAACACAGCCAGAACAGCATAATTGAAAAACACATAAATAGCCATCCATTGGAAGAAACAGGGATAAGAGAATAGAGTGGCAGTAGTTTAGAACCATACCTCTTCTTCTTTCTTCTCCCAATCTTGGAACTCAGCCCGAGCACGTTCTCTAGCAAGCAATGCCTGCAGAAAGCAATAAAGTTATATTAAGATATCCTACCCCAAACTATATCTGAATGTCAACCAAATAGAGAAGATGAAGTAATTAAGCCAAAATCTAGTTATCTTATTCAACAGACCCAACAAGAAGCCACTTGCATCATCAGAGGACCAAACTTACCATTTCTTCCTCATGTTGTGCCTTTTCAATTGCCCTTTCCTCCCTTCTCTTTTTCACCTTTTCAATCTCTGCCTGTAGTATGAATGCAAACACATGCATGAAAATCTGAAGGCATGCAATAGTGAAGAATAATATATAATAAAATAATTACAACATGCATATGATGTTTGCAGCAGATAAACCCAATGTTGAAGGCATTGTGTTCAAGCCTTAATGATAGTCAAATAGTGATTAATTGAAAGACCTATGCTGTCTAGAACAAGAATCAACTACAGTGAAGCCCACATTGGGATAGCAATCTCGCAACAATGCTAGTTTGTAGAAAAACCCAATACAAATTCAATAAACAAAATGGCACTCTTGACACAATTGGAAGATGTCAGTAATTTTGCTTTAAAATGGAAGGTGGAATGATGACAATATAAATTTCTGTAGGAATTTTTAGCAAGGGCTATTGTTTCACTATAAAGTGAAGCTCAAAAAATAATCCTTGCAATGCAAAAAAGAATATATTTCTCTTACTTTGTGTGTCCTGAAATGAAATGTTCTTTCTTCATAGGCATCCCAGAGACATCGAGAGGGGATAAAAGCAAATACTCTCTTTGTGGGTCAATTTACATAGTGTGGAAAAGTGTAGGAAAAAAAGATAAAAACATTCAACAACCATCACATTTTTCTTACTATTGTCGCAATTTTCAATTAGTGGAGTTTAGCAGATTGTATCAAACTTCTAATCACACAATGCATGTGATTCTAGTCTCTTTTGGTGTGATAAATCTCTTCCTACCAGATTTCCTTCAAAGTTTTCCACTTCCTTTTCTTCATTTCTCCTTTATTCATGCCTTTTTACTTCTTTTATCAATACTAACAATTTCAAATGTCACAAGAGAAAAGTTGTCTGGTTAGCATAATACGATATTTTGTTGTACTTTTAACTCTAAACTCTGTCTAAACATGACAATGCAAGACCACTCATGCCTTTTGTCACTAGGTACAAATAACTAGAGAAAATTTACTAAATGATAGTATGATACTACAAGGCTAGTTAAGATTATCAAAAGCTTATAAAACAGAAAAAATCAAAAAATGATTTCTGCAAATAACTCTCAGAAAATAACCTTAGCAAATCATAACATACCATCCTTTCTCTCTGTCTTTTTTTCTCGGCCTTTACTGAAAACATGTCAAGTGGAACACCTTGAGAAACGTCACGTTCAATCTTCTTTCGCCACACAAATCTGCGAATTTAAAGAAATCCAATGTCAACAGTAAAGCATCTGAGGTTATCTGTTATTATGTCAAGCCCAGAATCCATCAGATAAGTAGCTTTAGCTCATATAAGATTTGAATGCAAGTGAAATTGTTAGATTGGTTGGAAATTTAAAATAGTGAAGTTTTTAGGCTATGAACTGCCCATACAGGACTTGCACAAAAGGACAACCAACAGCAGAACATGAACAATATGAAGCCCTACCAAAGCATAATTACAAACCTAAAAGTTCTAGGAGCATTATCTTTTCTTTATGTCTCCAATACACTAAAGAAATAAAGGAACTACAGTTGAAGAACTTTATTTTCGGACTGTTTCATCAAAGGCTGTTACCAGTGCAATTCTTTTTTCAGGGTTTGGAGGGTAACAGACTTCACCTCAACTTTTTTGCATGTAGCAGTCACAGAGAGACTCAACCTGTACACATTTCATTGTTTAACTAAATATAACAATTAAGCATTTATGAAAGCTGTGATTAATCCCTTCCAAGAGTGGTTGTAGTCTGAGCAAGGGACAGTCTAAGACTCATATCTCGTTATACGCATAATCTTCTCTTTCTTGGTTCTAAATTTCTAGCTGGTTATTACTCACAGACTGACAAAATTTTTGCCACATTCCTTTTAGCAATTCAAGCTAGCTCACAACTCATTCGTCCACAATATAATCACACCATCCTCATAACTGCTCCTTCACCCATTTGAATTTAGAACATTCCGTATTCTCATAATTTGGACAATCTCATTTTGGCTACACTCAGCTGCGCTCTGGTGAAAGCAGAGTTATCCTAAACAAATAACAGAGATTGATGAACATAAATCATGTCCCTAGATTGAAAAATGGTACAGATCCTCACTTTATCAGATGGTTAGAGTGGACTTAAATTTTTGTTTATATGCACAACTTCATGAGCAATGGTCACAGACAGTCTCATTTATGTGGTCAGAGACATTGATGAAGACCCAAGCACCATCACTGTGAAACCCTAGGCCACAAAGTTTTCCTTGTTCAATTGGTTCTTATGAATTATCATCTTCACAATTTTGTTCGATGTTAGCAAACAAGAAGCAAGACATTGTTCAGCTGGCTCTTGTGAATAATCATCTTCACAATTTTGCCTCATCTTCGGAAAGATAAAAACTACTGCAAGAATGACCTAAGAACAATCTCCAGCTCCCAAAGATGTATATTATTTCACAAAATTTAATCAGACATCTAAGATTATAATTTTCCAAAATATGCAAAAATAAAATAAAAAATAATTAATAGGGCATTAAATCAATAAAGAAAAAGCTAATCCACAGAATAAAAACTTACTTCTCATTGAGATTGGCATCACCAAATGGATTTGAATCATTGGAATACCCGGAAACGGTCTGCGACTTCAACTTCTTAGCAACTCGCAACGCCTAAACAATCAAAACAATATAAATTCTCGTCACCTAATTATAAAAAAATAAAACCCTAGAAATCGATAAAAAAAAAACCAAACACATACTTTTTTCTGAGCTTTTTTGGCCAAATAGTCAGCAATTTCCTCTTCGGTAATGTTTCTGGAGGACCTCTTCTTTCCGCCACCATCACTTTTGCCACTGCTATCGGAATCATCCAAATGTCGCGAAGAGCTCCGGCGGCGACTGCTGCGGCTGCGTTCTCTTCGTTTGCTGGAGGACCTATCCGGCGAAGAGTCAGGGGTATCAGAATCATCGGAATCGTCGGATCTTCTTCGACTCTTCTTTCTCCTACTGCTGCTACCGTGCGTTCCCATCCGAGGACAACCAGAGTAGAGAAAATGACACGAAAGCCGTCGGTACTTGGAACAGCCCAAGAGTTTTTTCGCACGTATTTTCTTACAAATATATATATAAAAGGAATGTTACGTCCGGAGACTAGTGGCTGGAAAATCACCGCTGAAAAGTAATTTCGAAAACAACCATCAAAAAAATTATTTTAAAGATGAGATGTTATTAACATGTTCTCTATTTTAAAAAATATATATTTTTATTCATAATTTTTATTTTTAATTATTTTATATTTAAATAATTATATTTTAAAACAATCCTCAAAAAATAAAGTTTTATTTGAAAAGTATTTTTAAAAACAATTCTATAGAATAATTTTTAAAAACTATTTTACTATGTTTTTAAAATACTATATTTTTAGAAATAATAATATTTAAATAAAAAATTCAATAGAGATTTTCTTACACGATAAAAAAAGTAAAGGTTAGTCGGTAATAGCACGGTTTGTGCGCGTGTCTTTTTACAAGCAAGATTATTTTTCCAAGTATAATAGTTCATGCCTAAGTGTTTGATAAACTTCTTGTTTAAGTTATTGAGATGCAAATGGCAAAAATTTTAGCCAATTTTCCTTATTTATGTCTAAAATTAGATATGGATTTAAATAAACCATTATTTATTTATATTATAATTTTGATATAAAAAGTATGTATTTATGGGTTCTGTTTGATTGATTGATGAGATATAATATTTATGTTTTAAGATATCATATTTTTAATATGTATACATTAATACATCATTTTTAATGGACTGTCATACACTTGGATATGTTGTGTTATAATTATATTTGATTTATAAAAAAATATATATATACAATAACAAAATACCTTTTAGATTTCAATGTTTAATATTTATTTAAAATATCCCTTTGCTTACAACTCAACAGTTAGAACCACCTGCCACTTTTCTTTTCTCTGCCTTGCAAGTTGCAAGTTGCAACAACCTGCAAGTGCTACATGCAGATGGAAATAAAATGGGGATACTTGCATCCCATTCATCATTTCTCTACCGAGGTGCGGATTGGCTTTCAACGACTGCAAGCCCACCCAACCTCAAATGTATATGGCCTCTTCGGACCCTGAATGAATGTGTTATATACATAGAGAGACACACACTACTATCTTTTGCTCTTCACACACTATTATCTTTTGCTATTCTTTTATCAGCTAAGAATTGACATCGATTCCCACAGACATCAGCTACCTCAATATATCTTCTGACCTAGACAATGAAATCCTGCAGCAAAAGGCTTTGGTCTCAAGGCAGAATCAAAACTAAATCAAATGGAAATAGCATGAGCATATCTTCAACTAACAGTTCAGATAAGATAGATAGATAGATGTGTTCTTCAAATGTCAAATATTCTATACTGTAAAGACTAAAGTGGAAAATTGTTAAAAGCCAGAAATTAAGAAGGTCCACCAATACAGACTATCAAAAATATCGCTCACTCGGAGTTCCAGCCCAACCATAATCTCCAAACTTTCAAAAAGTGGAAAATTGTTGGGCACAAAAGCCTTTTCAGTTAACCGCAACCTCAGCAGCCAGGTAACTAGGATGAAGTGTGTCCTGTCCAGATGGTTTAGATTTGGAGAGCTTGAGCACCTGCACGGCTTCTTCCACTTTGGCAGCCAATGACTCAGGGGATTCCAATAACAGGAGCAGTTCCGAGTTGTCCATCTCCAAAAGCATTCCCGTTATCTTTGCAGCAAGATCAGGCTGCACAAGAGGATTTAAGATTTTTAATGGTATCAAGGACACAATTTCTTGAGAAAAAATATCCATGAGTGTATTTTTAAAACAATTTCAAAGAAAAATGACTTCTAAAAGAAAATAAAGCAAATATAAAATTTAATTTGATTTTAACAGTGTGAAAAGAGATTTGTAACTATTCTAATGCATGGATGTATTATAAAAATGTGCAGGTTCAGACAAATTCCACATTCTACTAGTGTTACCTTTTGTTTCTGGACAAGGGGATAGAGATGCTCGCCCAGAATCTGCTTCTGCTGCTCAGGAGAAGCAGCAGCAAGCATGCTACTCAGCATCTCCGATCCTTGAGATCCAGTTCCAACAGAATTGGAAGCAGCAGATGGGATTCCAGATCCTTTGCTCATCTCATAGGAACGGCCATTTGGCACATACTTAGCCTGCCCAGCCCGCTGCAATTCTCACAGATATTAGAATTTGTAGCATATCAATGGTAGACTAAACCAGTCATGTTCCTTAGGGCAAACAAAAAACATGAATCTCAAGTGGAATTGCGCTTGATGAGAAACCATGTATTTCAACCGTGCTTCACCTAACATTCTTTTTTATGTGCAAGTAAACGGTGAAATGTCAGTTAAAGCTTCTAGCATCATAACAAACCAAAACAAGGTGAAAGTTGTATATATTCTTAGATTATGCTACTTAACATTCAAAGGGCATATGTGCAAATAATGACAAAACATGAATCTCAAGTGGAATTGCACTTGATGAGAAATCATGCATTTCAATCGTGTTTCACCTAACATTTTTTTTTTATGTGCAAATAAATGGTGAAATGTCAGTTAAAGCTTCTACCATCATAACAAACCAAAACAAAGTGCAAGTTGTATATATTCTTAAATTATGCTACCTAACATTCAAAGGACATATGTGCAAATAATGACAGGGCCAAATTCATTTTAAACCATGTCAACCACATAATTTGAGAAAGCCTGCATCTTGTGCAAGCATACGTGGGAATTTGCATGAGAAGGACTTGAAGGGTAAGGTGATTCAAACATTTTTTTACTGGGCTGACTATCACAAAGTAGCAGGTCCAGTTTATCATTAACAAAGTGTTGAGCAAACCAGACAACAAACCGATTTTAAGAAAGTTTTCATACTACTTCTCATTGTTTGTTAAAAAATTTACCATCTTACAGTGCATGCGTATCCACCTGTTTATTTCCAGGTGGCATTTACATCATGTGAGTCAATCTATCTGTAACTTTATCTGAAGTTTGGAATAAAATTCCGGATGAAGAGACACTGTCATGTTATAAAGAAGGGTGAAGACAAAAAAAAAGGAACACGCTGATAGTCATGGAGGAATTTCTGAGAGAATGCTGCTCATTTTCCATTCTCTAAGATCCTATATGATACCTCAATTTTTCCTAAGCTCAACCCATCCTCACCCTGCATCCAAGATGAAGATTCTTCACTGCTTGTTATAACATTAGATACAAGATTTTAGACTAAATAGCAACAGAAGAAAGAGGATAATTATTTTCCAACAGAAGAAAGAGGACAATTATTTTCCCTACATCTCTATTTGAATGGAGGAATAGCCACCCACCACCTTCCTATTAAAGATCAAACAACATTTCTTAACACATCTTATTAGCAACTGAGATACACAATATATCAGGAGTACCCTTCAACATTCAAAGCAACTTTAGGCAGCAAAGCAAATCAATAGCAAGTTGAACGTGGGGTATCTACAGAAACTACTTGGAACTTGGAGTAGACTAGCATCCCTTCCTACCTATCTAGTTTGTTTGCCAATGATACACTTTGAGGGATTATTAAGTTGAAAGCAGTTTAGTTACATTGATTTTGAAAAATTCTAGTATCTATTCTCAAAAGAGCTGATATAGGAAGAAATATTTTTAGAAAGGCCAGAAAAGAAAAAAAAAAAACTATTCAGTGAAAGGAAAGGAGAATTATTAATACTATGGTTATTATTTAAGCCTGCAAAACTGTGTATCCAGTGTTAACGTCTTTTCTTAAAAAATTTATTTGAAATTAAATATCTAATTGGAAAGGCATGGGTTCTTCTGGGCATTGTTTGTATGCAGGGCTACACTACACTACACCAACTGTATAATAACAGCCACCAGGCATGGAGAGGTAGAAAAGGTAGGTACCACTCATGGACTACAAAGTTTGTGGAGAAGACACCAAATAGACAGGCCTTTTTTATGGTAGGACATATCCCAAAGCCTTTCCTATGATAAAACATATCTTAAAACAATTTAGTCCAAACAAGTCTTTCTATCTCCAAATAAAGCCAAATGAATGTTTCCAATAATGTATATAGAAACCCTCATGATATCAAATGGGAATTAGATGACATAAATAAGGCATCTAAATAAACCATGCTTGAGTAGTCATGCAGCACGTATGAAATGTAGGGAGCAGCAAACAAGCAAAAGAAAGACCGGTGAATATGGGTTGAGGCATTGAGAAAAAAAACCCAATTACCAAGGATTTAACACAAAATTTATCCAACCTCACATTGCTTATTTGAGTTGAGCCACATACAGGACTGAACAATGCATTAAATTCATCAGTAATTGCAGCAAGTGAAAAGCTCCACCATACCAAACATAATGAGAAGAAATGGTAGCATGAAGAAAAAGATGGAAAAACCTGCTGATTGATTGAATCTTTTGGTGAAATCACTGGTTGAGTTGGCTGCTGCAAATGTGGCATAAATGAAGTAGAGTGACCACCACCCTGTGGAATATGCCCATTTGTCCTGCCCCTGTTTTGCCTGTGCTGCCTTGGAGTATTAGGCATCTGTAGAAGGAAAGTTAAAGAAATATAAGCAAGTCAATTACATCTCAACCATTAAAGACAATGGCATAAACAAAATACTTGTTCACTTTTCTAAATGAATCGACTATAATTATTTTTACAGCAACGGCAGATGATTTGACAGAATCTAACCCATAAAATAGAGCAAAATGGCAAAAAGAGTGCATGTAATCAGGAGAAGACTTTGTCCATGAGTCAGCAGAGAACTTATAATATAAGACATGGTATTTACTATTTACCAAGGGAATTGGTGATGGCTGAAAAGCTGGTCTGGTTGGAGGTATAAGGTTGTTAGCTCTCCATCCTGTGCGCAAACCCAAAGGCTGATACATCAGGCCCTGTCTTGGAGGTATAACACCAGGAGGAGCTGTGTAGTACAGAGGAGGATATCCACCAGGGATAACAGGAGTAGAAGGTCCTGCAAGTCCTGCCATACGTTGTGCATAATGAAGCTGCAGTTGTGCTTGCCTGTCCTCTTTCCTTTGAGCAATAGCCACATACAATGGCTTTCTGTGAAACATGTACCCTGTAAGACATTCAATGGTGAGATGATTGGCAGCCTAAAGAATAGACATGACTACTTCTACTGATAAAAATAAAAGATCTTATGTATCAAACAAATTGTAAAAAAACCATATGCATGCAAAGAGGACAAGTGCAAATACAAGAATTGTGATGGTAACATTTTTAAATATTGTTTTCGCTCCCATTTTTCTTCAATATGACTAATCTCCCTGTCAATCTCATGGATTTAATAGCATAAATGTGAATACACCATTAACAACTTTGACTTGTATGTGACCCTCAATTGACGACATTTATCCTCAAGAACTATAACTAGACACCGGGAAAATGACGAATGTAACAAGACACAACCTAATGCACCCGACACAGAGAACATTTGTACAGGCCAATATTTGACAAGGTTCATTTATTTTAAATCATCTGATGGTAAACTTTTTTAAATGCTTCTTCGATCCTATCATATGATTATAGTAAAATTGGAGAGTACATGATTCTTTGCCCTATAGATCTCTCAGTTGTGTTTGTTTAGTCATCCAATCCTCATTCTCTCTTCTAAGACATAATTCTGTAAAATTGGAGCTATGAGGTTTAAAAAATTTGGATTTTCCCATTTATTTGAACTTCCTATAGCCAAACTTATATGGGAAGTATGAGGATAGATAATATTTTGATGGAAGTTAATCTTCCATTCTACATCGGCAAGTTGACGAACACATTTGAGGTTAGCTAATGATTACAAATTTTAGAAAAAGAGGATGAAAGTAATATATGCTTTTTTGCACATATCATTTTATACTATGGATGAGGAAAGATTCAATGAACTGGATGATAGAGCACCATAAATTCTATTGAAATTCATTGTTCTATTGACTGCATTGTCCACATTAACTTATTCATGTGATTCATTTATTCTCATATTGTGAAAAGTTTTTAAACGCAATATAGTTTCCAATAAATAATGTTAAAATGGAGCTAACCCCTTTACTAGAAATAGCACATCATTTCTCACTAAAATGATGGACCGGTACACTTCCTCTATTCTAAAGACATTGCCTAAAAATTAATTAGGATTCACAAACAAGTATTTGATGCATACTAATTCTTCTCCTCTCAAGTTTTTTCAGCAGATTTTGCGCTTCCATAATTTCAACTTACTATTATTTACATTGCCTAAACTTTCAGGGCTTTGATTTCAATTATTATGACATCAAGTTAAGGCAGAGACATATAACACATGCATCACACCTATTAATTGTGTCTTGGGATCTGCTCATAGCATTTCATCCACATAGCAAAAATAATCCATCTAGAATCAACTTATGCAGACTGTAAGAAGGTAACCTCTTTTTTTCCCTCAAGATTACAAGAATAGAACACCTGCACTGTCCAGACCCAACAAGGTTTATGTCTGTGATTTGATTTTTCCTTTCTAAATGGGGAAAAAGAAACAAAGAAGAGTAGGGAAGAAGGAACTTCACCCAAACACCAGTGTATGCCTATGTTTTGTTTTTGCCTTTCTAAAGGAAATGAGAAAGAGAGAGAGAGATGAAGGAAGAAAGAACTTCCTTGGAAACTAATCATGTGTTAAAGCAAAGGTAGTGATTGAGGAACACCAATTATAAAATGAGATCTCTGTTAAGTGGTATATGAGCTAATAATTACACATCAATATATTGTTCTAAACCATGAAACAGGAATAATTTTCAAGATCATGAAGAGTGAAATTCTATGACGTCTAGCCAAATATGTAACTCTACCAACTCACCATGAAAAGTGTTCACAGCTTTACTGGCCTCATCAGGAGTGGAGAAGCAGACAAATCCAAACCCCTTGCTTATCCCTTTTTGATCTCGCATGAGTTTTGCAGAAGTGATCTTGCCGCACACACTAAAGTGTTCCCGCAGGTCATCATCATTGACATTATCATCAATGTTCTTGACATACACATTTGAACCCTAAAAGTTGGAGAAAAATGACTGTTAACCAAAAAAGAATACATACAATCGCAAGTAGACAAATTTAGGGAGAGAAAAGGGCAATGAGGAATACCCTGTATTTTAAGATTTGCTCGTTACGTTTCTCCTCAAATTGGCGACGTAAAAGCTGCTCACGTTCGGCTTTCTTCTGTGCCCTTGCTACATACAGAACCTTCGAACCTGCTCGGAATAACCAGTGACATAAAATGTTTTAAATTGAGCAGTTGGTGCATGCTCGACAATTTACATTGACAAAAATATAACCTACCAAGTTGCAATCCATTTAATGCTTCCAGTGCTCTTTTGGCATCTTCCGGGCTCTCAAAGTTCACAAAACCAAAACCTCTGGACATCCCATTTTCATCCTTAGAAATAACCAAGCTAGCAATTTTCCCAAACTCAAAGAACTTCTCTCGTAGAGCTTCTTCTGTGACATCTGGATCCAAATTCTTGATGTAAAGATTTGTATATTTGGCATCAGGATTGGGCAGAGCCCTATCAGTCTTTCTGACAAACTTCCCAGCATATCTGTGCCATAAATTAGCATTAAAAAGGGTCAATACCTAGAGAGCAAAAAAGAAAGATAAGGAGGGAAAATTTGACCATTTCGATCACCATATACAAGTAATGGACACAACTTCTTTCAGTACATAATTTTCCTGACAGGGAGAAACAAAGGAAGGTAATTGCACATACATCTGTTTGCCGTCAATAATGAAGCCATTTAGCTTCTCAATGGCAGCATTTGCATATTCCTCAGACTCAAACTGAACGAAACCATATCCTTTGCTCTTCCCATCCTCAGTCACAACCACTTTACAAGACAAAATATTGCCAAATTTCTGAAACATGGCTTGAAGCCTCACATTATCTATTGAGTCACTCAAATTCTGCCACAAACCCAAACCTCAAATATATTACAAATGCAACCAGAAAAGCACATACCAAACAAACAAGAAAATATAGTTCAGCATCAATGATACTGGTCACAGCAAAAAGATATACCTTAACAAACACATTCCCTATTCCACTCCTTCTTGCATCTGGATCACGATGTGACCACATAACTCTTATCACTTTTCCATGCAGCATAGTGTGATTCTTTGCCTCAATGGCATGAGAAGCTATTCAAAATCATAAGATTGCAAAATCAGAATAATTAAATTTAATATCAAAATTATCCTAATAGTGCATCCAGTATAATCCAACCCACATTAAAATAAATAGTCTCTTCGTTTTTTCCTTGATAAATCAAGAACCACTCATGAAGGACTCATCTCTTCTGTCTGCTCTCTTTCTTGATAAATCAGAACAGTTTCACCATCAAATGTGGGAAAAGGCTAAAGTTAGTACATTGTTTGAGAGAAGCACGAAAAGGTTGAAACCAGAATTTCAATTTGGGCCACAAGTAAGAAACTAAGGCATAAACTAAGTTGAGTAAACAAAAAACATAAGATTCAAGATTCTCTATTCTTTTTTCTCCCTTTTCTTAAAAGGGAACATAGAAAGGATCAAACAGGACAACGGACGTAACGATTGTTGTGCACAACCTTTCCGGATGCGAGATTTCTTCATCCGATCAAACGTTCTCGTCTACTCATGGTCCCAAACAATGCAAAACCAATCCATTCCCAGAATTTCCATTTATTTATCTTTTCAACACTTTCTAGGAAACCAAACAGAGGTAATAAAGGAACAAAATGCGAAAATACAACAGAACAATACGGATAATTACCGTCTTGAGGAGAGATGAAGTTGACGTAACCGTAACAGAGGGAACGGCCAGAGGAGGAGTCACGGCAGATGCGCACAGAGGCGAGGCTTTTAAATTCGGAGAAGGCGTCGAAAAGCAGGCCATCGGTGATATCAGGGTGCAGGTCACCAACGTAGAGCGAAGCCGGAGCGGCAGGGACGGTCGGAGGAACCGCCATTGACGAACTCACAACAATGCACTTGTAGAGAGAAATAGAGAAACACACTAGAGAGAAAAACCAAATGGCGTTTCGGTTTGGCCTCTCAATTTCAGTAAATAAATAAATAAATATAACAGGTGGCGTTAGACAGAGAAAGAGAGTACTATCAAGGAAGAGAGAGGGGGCGACAGAGGCACTATTTGTCTGTTTGCCTGTGGAGATTTTCTCTTTGAGAGAGAAAGAAAATTAGGGAAAATTATTAAGGAAAGATTTTTTAAGATGGAGAGAGAATTATGTTTTTGTGCGGAACTGCGGATTTGCATGGCCGCGGGAGGTTGGGGGTTTCCTAAATGATGCCAACGCTAGAAACGAACTCCTACGCGCACTGCAGGTGCGTTTCATAACCATGTTTTAGCGTTAACAAAGTTAGGAAACATTACTGCATCAGATTTCACCAATCAGGTAAGTCGGAAGTTTTTTAAAAGGAAGCAAGTATATATTTTCAATAAATTTTTTATCAAAAGGATTAAAAATAACTTTCTTATTTAAAAATTGTATAAATAATCTCATTTTGATTTTTTTTATCTTAAAATTTTTTATTTAAAATTTATTTAATGTAAGATAAGGATTCAAAAATTATTAAATAATATTTTTTTTATTTATAAAAGAGATAACATTTCATATTAAGAAAAAAAAAAAAAAAAAAGTCCTTGGTGATTTATATTTTCTGTTTTAATCGAAATAACCTGAGAGAGACTCTGGGTGAGGGGGAGAGGAGCGCGTAGGGAGTAATGGACACGTGTATGAGAAAAAGGTCATGGTTGGAGAGTGAGAAACGGGTTAAAAAGTGGAACCCAATGACCAGTGCGGGTGCTTGAAACCTCACTATTGACACTTTCACAGCCCGACCTTAACCACAGCCACAAGGGCCGCCCTAAGCCACGGACACCCACCCTTTCAGGTCCTCTACTCCACTTTTTCATCCCTATTCTTTCTTTTATTTAATTTAAAAAAAAAATTATTCCAAAATATAATTAATGAAAATTAGGCCTCTAATACCCGGCCCATAATGGGCTGCTTCAAGCCCGATTAATGCAACTCCGTTACTTTTCTATTGAGAAAGTGACTTCTTTTATGATTTATCAGTCTCCAGCCATACCATTCTTAAACATCATTGCTTACTATTTTAAGACAACCTCAAATGCACAATTACTTCTTAATCAGGAAAAGGGGATTTATATGGAAAGCAAGGACGCATAAGAATCTTCAGAGTCAGTGGGCCCAAACATATGAATGATCTCAATGGGTTCAAAAATGTAGACATTGTTTGGATTTTGTCACAAACCATGGTGGATATCTCATTATGATTATACCCAATGAATAAATATTACAATAAATTCACAGCATTAATGTAAATTTTAAACCGGTATAAAATATTGGAGGTAATATCGTTTTTATCACATGGTTTTGACCAGGCTGAGGAAGTAGTGATATTTACTTTACCGTGCTTTAAGGTTATTTAACCTTTTGACAATGAGTGGTTCAATAATAATCGTAGGCAGTAGTAACTGATGGAAAGATGGTCAATGAAAATCATCAAACTGATAGATGGTGTTTGGAATATCCAAGTACGGCAATCAAACATGCACAGAACCTTTTCTTTTTTTGTGTTGGGGTGGTTGATGGTTGGGTCATGTGAGAGGTGACATCTCTCAAAGAACTTAAATAGAGTCTCCAATACTAATTTTAAGATGATGTGAGAAAGGCTTAATAATTGAGCGTATGATAATATAGCACTAATATATAAATGATCATTCACATCAATCAATGCTGTCTCGGAAGCAACAATGGGATGGCAGTGAAGCAAGGGAATTACATTGTTCAGTGGGAAAAAAGAAAGAACAAAACAAGCTAACAAATACCAATCTTTTTTTGCAATTACCTAATAGGCCTTACAGATATCGAAGTGCTGTACTTGGGCACTGTACATCTCTTGCTAACTCAACATAGCTGCTTTGTGGTTTGTACCACCAACGATGCCATAGTTCAATTCTTCAACCCTCAAGAAGTGGTGCAGATACAATTTACAAGGCGGCATTGCTCAAGATGCAGTACTCTCTAGGAGGAGGAAATTTTGGTTAGAAGAGGGTACACAACACCACATTTGCCAGCAATCAGAATTTGAATTATATAGGACAAGAACCAGCTACTGCTAGCAATCCAAATAATAAGGGAACTGTTGGCCAACCACCATAAATAAGAATTGACCAGGCCAAAACACATTGAACAAGGAATGGGATTTCAAACCTGAGGCTTAAGTTACAAAGAATAGGAACCCACTGAACACTAAAATGTGGATAAGGAGAGCCTTAATGCTTCTAGGGATCGGCTCAAAGAGCATGTTCTGTGACGAGCTGCTCATACTCAGCTGTCCTGAATTTATGAATTCATCCTTACCAGATGTTACAGAGACATTTACAGACAATGAACCTGAAATGGGAAAATTTCAAAAGAACAGGTACTGAGTCAGAATCCCTACAAAATAACCAACAAACATTTCATAGGGGGTATTGCTGATTGAACTCACAGTCATAGTTAGCCCATCCAATCCGTTGATGAGCAAGGTCATAAACAAAGATTTTATCCTTAAGAACAAGATCTGCAAAAAGAAGAAACCATGGAGATGTGAGTGTGAAGCATGGTATTGGAAGAGTAATGGAACATCAAAATGCTGCAATTCAGATTAGATTATACGTTCATGCACATTTTGCAAAATTATAAATAAACAATGCTCCACAACTGATTCTATCGATGGTTTTTATTTCCAAAAATAATTGAGTTGTAGTCAGCCAGACATTAGGTGTAGATTAACGAGTATATAAGAAAACACTAGACAAACACTAGACAAATACTAGAACACAAAAGAAGAGGAAAGGCACACCAAAGAAGCAGAAAACTAGAACAACAGAAATGCAATTTGATAAAAACACAAAAAATTTGGCTGCACAATAAGTGAGCAATTTGCTGCACCCCCAATACCAATACATCACATCATACCTGTGAAGTGTTGGGTCATTCCTGTAATGTATGGTAAAACTTAGTTACTGGATACCTTACATTTTACAGAAATGATTCAACACCCACGGTAGCTGTAGATGCAAACACTACAAAATTGGTGGTTGGACTGATAGAGCAAATTGTCGCAGCCCCAACCAAGTATGCAGCATAAGTTCATTAAAAGAGGCTGTAGTCCAGGGTCCAACCTCCTAAAATTGTTATCCCTGGCTCTGCAACTTTCTGAAATCCAATGCACCACATTGCAGCACCATCCTGTAATACCAAGATTGCAAATGACAAAAGAAATAGTACAGCACATCTCACTAGTGACAAGTGAAAACAGAATCATGTCTACTTCCATAAATTCAAGGAAATTAAAATAAAAGATGCAAGTTGAACAACTTACAGAAAAACCAAGATGCATAAGGTATTCTCCTGGTTTTAAAACCATCGATGCACCGCCAGCGAAGTTTAAACTGACTGGAGGAAATATTTCATCTACACTGCACAACAAACAGATTTGGATCCAGTCAGTATTTAAATAATGAAAGTAAAAACAAAAACTTGCAGAGCCTTTCTTGAAATAAACATGGCCCAAAAATCACTGCTTGGTTAATAAATTAGGAAACCAACCCGGTGGAGACTAGATAACACTGGTTTCCTTTTGAAAGGACAGGAGTCGTAGATGATGAAACAGTTGCAGTTATCTGTGCATTCAATGTTACAAATCTAAATTCAGAACACGCTGAAAGTAACTTTAACAAATCTCCAATTCAAGAAAAAACAGCTTGTTACCAAGCTTCAAATCCATCACAACTGTGAGAACTTGTCCTCTTCTAAGTACAGAAATTGGCAACAAAGTGAACATTAAGCTTATGTCCCAGAAATTACTAAGAAAAGAAAAAAAAATTACTAAGGAAAATGATTTTTTATATATTTTGATAAAGGTGAGAAAAAAATACTAATGAAAAAGAGGAAGAAAAATGCAAAAAGAATTTTCTCCCCATTTTCCTTGGATAAAGGTAAGGAAAGTTCCTCAACAATTCAAATTTCCTTCAATTTTTCTATAGACAAACAAACAAGAGAAATTCTATAAAATTTTCTTACATTTTTCTTTCCTTGTATTTTTCCTTTTTATTTTATTTCCTTCAAACTTCGCAAGAACTAAACATAGGCTAATGTTTACCTTGGAGATTACGGCAAGCACCTAATTATAGAGCTTCCCAATTGTTAATAACACTACAGTGTTACGAATGAACAAAAATAAAAAGAATAAACAATTACAAAGTCTTATAAACTTTCTGGATAAGCGGTAATTATCGACTTGGCAAAAACCAACATCCACCCAAGGAACTAAATCTATTTATGCCTTAATAGGTAGTTAATGTTTTTTCCATATATAGAATCTTTATTATAGACTAAGCAATGAGGCCAATGAGGAGGATGCACCATCAAAATGGCCTATTTAGAGAGCCCACGATGAAATGTAAAGGATTTTACTGACCACATCCATTTCACATAACAAAAACCCATGTCACAGTGAGGATCAAACTCATTAACCGAATTTTTTTTTTTTTGATAAGCAAGGAAAACTCATTAACTGAATATCATTTATAGGGTTATCATCAACTGAATATGATAACCCTTCTCCCTTTCTCTCAAGTGTTTATACGTTTCTGTCCATTCTAACCTCAACTTTTATGCAAGTCAAGTTGCTTATCTGGAGAGAAAGAAAAGTAGATTTAGTTTAATAAATAAATAACATTACATTCCTATTTTTTTATTTTTTTTATTTTTTGTGATAAGTACACATTCCTAAACTAATTACTAAGAAGTTAAAAAGAATCGGAAAGAAAAAAGAGAACTTACAGCGCTTACAAAAGGATCATAAGCGGTTTCCACTAGGTATGTCAAAGTTGTTCCAGAATCAACAATTGTTCCTTGGTTGTCTGATGTTGCAAACACAGCCGGATCAATTGGCAGCAGTTGCCCATTGACAGAAATGCTCTGCAGGTTTAGATTATAATGAGACCTGAAAGTTTGAAAATGAAAGCAATCAAAAATTTTGCAGAATTGCCATTTAAAATATAAACAAATATTCACACCACTGTGGATTAGTAACAGAAGGTATTAATATAGAACTAATTAAAAAGTGAAGAAAATGTGGCAATAACAATACATGTTTGCATGAGATAAATTCATATATAGAGCCAAAAATCTAAGCTCATCCAGCAAACAGCAGTTGCAGATTGGCAATAGAAATATATTTAATAAGGATATGGTTCAGAAAATTCCCTCTACCACAAGGAGTAGACAACAAATAGTGTATAGCTGTTAGTAAAAAAGGATTGGTGGAGAACTTTCCCACCAAAATTTGCACAACATTCAACAAAAGTTCCCAGAGAAAAAAGTGCAGGTCCCATAGGAAACAAAAGATTGAATGAATTTAAGCATAGGTTGAAAGGCAGTGTGCAAAATTAATCCCAAGTGAGCTGTGAAATGAGCATTTGTACGGTACCAAACATCAATCTGTTATGCACAATAACTGTTAAAGAACCATATACTAGTGAGATACACTGAATGAATGAAATGTTACTCTTATTTTTCTTTGGTACAAACTCAATTACTACCTACACACAGTCAAATATCTAAAACAAGCTTAAAAGTTGAATTAGCTAAATAGACAAGACCCTATGGACCCTTAGGATGTAACAGAGATAGTACAGAATTGAACTGCAGTACATGGGCCAACAAAAAAGGTGTGCATATGAACAAAAAAGTAGCTAGTTCTAAGTGCTAAGTATATAATCAAATATTGAAGAAAAGATTGCTGTTGACAAAGAAGAAAGTTTCCCATACTGGAAAGAGAACATACTGTGATGGCACAAGTGGACTATAAATTATACTTGGCTCCAAAATCTCACCGAGGACCAGTTTACCCCCACCATCTCCTTCTCCTTTCAAGCAATGGGAGAAAACCTTTGGTGTTATCCCTAGCGATGACAATTGTGACACAACAGATAGATCCTGCTGGCCAAACCCAAAAATTCCATCAATTGCCTTATCCATTTTAGTCAAGTCTCCGGATTGGTAGGTGCTACACCTGTTTCCAACACCACCATCCAAGACAATGAGCTCCAACTAACCAAACCAAAACAAATGTTGACGTGAGACTAACAGCAACTTAAATAGAAATGGAGAGAAGAGAAAAGCAAAAGATGAAAAAACACACAATTGTTGATTTATTGCATGTTCAATGCAGATTTGAGATATATTCCATAAAAGGTAAGCACTCCTCAAAGCCTTCTGGTTTAGTTATAAAACCCTTACCACTCCTCCATTGTTTACATAAATAAATCACCATTAACCTAGGAAATTCTGCACCATTAACTATTGTTTTATAAAAATAATTTAGTAATCATTCTCCAGTGCCATAACAAGTGCTATAATAGGAACTTTAGGTAAAGATCATGCAAGTGAGGAGATGACTCCAATGACCCAATGTTCTGTCAATTAGTGTAATGTAACTTTACAGTTGTTATTGTATATCTCACTAACAACCATGAAACTCTTATGCTAGTAATGGTACCCACGTAACAGTTATTGTTGGGAAAAAACCTTGTTGATGTATTTTTGAGGTGGATTTATTCTTTGATTCTTATGCTTATCTTTTCTCTCTGTTGGTATTGTTTAATCCCACATCAAATACACCAGATTTCTATACAAGTCATAACAGCTCACCCAAATACAATGGAAGCTGAGGAGTTAGCAATCAAAGAGTCCCCCAAAACTGTGTCAAAATAGAACATGTCGGATACATAATAACCTGTTGTCCCACTTCCATCCCCATAGTGGAATGAGTAACTGCACTGATTGCTCTGAGGGGAGCACTCAGCTGCAGTGGTTTGAACTAGGGAAGTGCATATTGGGTGTGAACAGGAGACTAGAGAAGTGGTTGATGAGCTGGAAGGATCAAAAAAACTGAGCTCAATCTGCAAATACAAAAAATGAAAGTTAGATATCAAACTGTATTTCTTATTCTAGAAACTCAGATGAAATAAATTTTTACTCCGAGTCCGCTAGTTCTGGGGCAATCATTGCACGAATTGCAGGTAACCCACAATATATCACTTCCAGTATCAATCTGCACATTGAATTCCCTTGGAGGAGAGCCCAGTTTCACTTTTGTAAAATAAAGCCTACCATAAGAGCAAGAACCCAATAATGGAAAACAGTTTAATCAATGCCATATCAGAACCATATTTTGAATACGAAAATCACGAAATAACTGTTAGTCCCATCCTCAGAAGAAAAGACAAACAGAACAAAATGAGAAGCAAGGGGAAAAGGGAAGAAAGCAGAACATCAAACATTGATCAATTCATGGATCCGGTCACAAGCAGCAAAATGCTCGAACTCCCAAAACAGAGGAACCAAAGTAAACAACGGTTCAACTATAAAGGATTTTGAAAAAAAATAAAGATCAATGTAGCCTTTAATATCAACCAAAATAAATCTATAAAAAAAACTGTTGAAAATTAAAAAAAGGCAAACCCCGTCAACTCTGAGACTCTTCGACAATTTGGTTAGCAAGAAAATGTGAGAAAGTTAAAAGAAATTAAAATCCCGACTATCATATTCCCATAATTTTTTTACACCAAAAGAAGTGACAAAAACAAAAATCTCCACACCCCGCTGAGACTAGTAGAATCACTGGCCAGGTTGAATTGAATTTTTCTCTTTCTTTGAAAACCAAAACAACGGAACCACGGAACTCATTACTCTGCTTTTCCTTTTCCATCTTCTCATTCATCAAAGGCAACATATTTGGATTCTTAAACACGAAGAAAAAAAAAAAGTATCCGTAAATAAACATCCAAAACTTGCATAAATGACAGACCAACACGAATCAAAACCACCAATTAAAAGGCCTATAAACAGTCAAACAATCATCTGACAAAAAAAAATCAGAAAATAAAATTATAGACAGGGTTTGCGGGCTCTCATAAAATTACCCAACCAGGTACGGATCGGAGGTACCATAGACGGTGAAATCAACAACACCCCCAACTACACCTCGCAATAATCGTCCGTGCCGGGCTTGATCACGAGCCCTGAGTACCTCGAGCTCGACCCGCTGGTTCACCGGAAAAGCCCTCTCCAGAGTGAGAAGGCTGGCCGGAGAACCACAGTGGACTACGGCCGCCGTCAGTAGAATGGCGGCGAAGGCCAAGATCAGGGCCAAAATTGAAAAAGACGACGGCATTGGAATTGGTTCTGTGGTTCAGTAGCAAAGATCGATGTGATTGCTTTTCAGCATTTTTAGAGAGATAGAGAGAGAAAATGAAGGGAGGCTTTAGAGAGAGAAGAGGAGACCAGTGTCATAGACAGAACAGCTGATAATAGAAGATTCAAATTCGGATTAGGAGTCAATATATTACCTGAAAGATAAATTAAATTAATAAATTACGAACAATGATTTGGGCACCGCCTACTCTTTCTTTGACTCTTTCCCATCCCCCTCATTGACTACCTTGCCGTGGCATTTTGTTGTTCCATCGATTTATTTCTCCACAAATAATCTACCAATATTCAAAATAAAATAAATTATTGTTCCTTTTATTTACAAGTAATAATAATAATAATAAATTTTTTAATCCAATTCTTAAGCTGCAAGTAAGAGCTCCGCCACGCTAAATCAACATCATCTTCTTAAAACACTGCGGGCTTTGAGTCAATAAAAAATAATTTTCATGATTTCTTCACTCAATAGCTCAACCACTGAATTTAACAATGAAATTATTAAATAAAATTGACTGAAATATCAATATCACGTGTTACTATTATAATATATGATTGTCTTTCTTGTCGGGCATCATTTATGGACGAAAGAAGCATTGTTCAAAGGTCGCGGTTCAAGCGGCCGAATCCATGTTCACATTCTACCACTCGGCTTGAAATTGGGTACAAGTTTCTCACGTCTTTCTAAAGGAGATGCATGGAGGAAAAAATGGGCGGCTACTTGACCCTGCATTTGTTGGGCTAATAATGGCAGCAGGACCCATGACAACGAGCGTTTCTCCTCCTTCCCATCCAATTAACCTTTTCCGAATTCAATACTATGTATTGCATTTTTAAAATAAGTGAATGCGATATGACAACCTTTTGTATAAATATTTTTTTCGTAAACTCTACTTTTAGTAATTGCTTTTCTTTGTTTCTATTTTTATTTTTTATTTTTTAAAAAAAGGAAACATCTTTCTTAAAGTTGAATTTTAAATTTCAAATATCTTATGTCTTAAAACATTTAGTGCCAAAATTGGAAAAGTTGATTAATTTTCATATTATAGAGTCTGCTAATTGTTTTAAAAAACAATATGAAAAAAATGATTTTTGAGTACCATTTTTGTAAAATAAAAGTCTATTTAAAAAAATTAAAATATTTTTAACATATTTTTAAATATGTTTTAAAAATAATTTTTTATATATAGTGTTTTATTTCTAATTATTATATATTTGTATAATTATTTTTTGAAATCATCATTGAAAATAAGTGAAGACAACTGAAAGTTGTTATATAAAATATCATATAAAAAAATAATTTTTGATTATTAAATGTATTTTATGTGTTTGTTATGGAGAATAGACAATTGTTTTCAAAAATAATTTTTAAATTCTAATTTTCTATTATTTAAAATAAAAAATAATTATTTAATTTAAAAATATATTTAAGTAAAAAGAATTTTGAGATTTTTTAAAATATTTTATTTTTTTAGAATAAAATTTAATTATTTTTAGTTGTTTTTCAAATGTTAATAGAAATAATTTAAAATATGATAATATTTTATTAATTTTTATTCTTGAAAATAGTTAACATTTATTTGAAATCCTTGGTATTGACATTTGAATTGAATATTGGGGGATGGTGATGGAAACGTGAATAAAAGACATTAATTTGTCCATTTATCCACTAAATTGTTAAAATTTTCGGCTCAAAATTTGCTGCGACGTGTGGTGGTTCACGTATTTCTTTATGATGTTTCAAATTTCAATGGTGTGTTTACGACATTTTCCAATTCAGGAGACATGATTTGATATTTTGAAAAAAGAGATAAGCAGTTTAACAATTACTCACTTTTTTGGTTCATTAAAAATAATAATCTGACCCTTTGATTTTCCAACGGTACTATTCTCGAGCCGCAGTCCGACATGTTCTTTTTCCCTAAAATACAGCTATGATCCCTTTTATTTATTTTATTTTATTTTAAAAATGAAAAATAAATAAAGTGGGTTAAAAAGATGATTTAAAGCATAAAGCTAAGTCGAAGATGAGACATTTTTTAATCTCATTTTTGGACAATAATTATCAATTGCAATTTGGTTTATTATTTCCTTTTTCCATGTTTTGTTATGTAAAAATAAAACAAAAGAAAAACTGATTTTTTTTTGTTTCTTTAAATTTAATTTATTTTTTCTCTTTAGTATAAGAACTAAATAATTTGAAAATATATAAATTTATATTTAATTTTAATTATGTTTTATTTGTTTATATTTTCTATGGTAATAAATGAAAATTTAGTTTTTTTTATATTTTCTTTTTTTCTTTTCCTAATTTTTTTTTCTCCAAAAAAAAGGTTTATTTTTAAAAATTTTAATTATTTGAATCTTTAGACTTTGGTTTTTATTTTAAATTCTTCTCTCATTTACGTCAATAAATGAGAAAGATATTGGATATTAAAGATATCACATGAATAAATGAGAAAAAAAATAGAAAATTAAAGATTCATCACATGGGAAAACTTAATTTAAAACAAACAAATACATGAATTCGTAGTTTTGATTCTCTGCAATTTCAACTTACATATTATCAAAGGCTTATAACAAATGCTACTACATATAGATATGGTAGGGAGTCACCATTTGAAGAGTATCTCGAAGCTTCTATGGAAGATGTTGCACATAAATATGCCAACTATCTCTAACATTTTCATATTTGAGTACTCCTAAATTTTCTGCTATATCCACATAATAGTATTGTCTATTGTATAAAATAGGATTACAATCGAACTAATGACAACGTAACCATGATTTGAAGTCTTCTATGATCTAATTATCATCTCCAAATTTAATGATGTCAACTATTAAATGTCCCAATATAATGTTAAATCCAATAATCAGACAATCAGAATAGAGGAAAAATGTATTTTATGAAATTTGACATTTGACCTTATTTGTAAAATATTTATTATAACTTTTGTAAAGGGATCCAAGAAAAAAACATAATTATTATCTCGTGAACCCGTAAGTAGCCTGTCATGGTTGAAAGAGTAGACCCTCGTATGGGATAATTTTGAAACATTAGTTTAGTAGGTGATGTTGTAATATGGATTGAAAAAATCAAATGTCCAACTTATTCCATGCAACAATAAGTAAGGAGATTGGTAATATAAACAATGAGACATAAGCTACGAAAGAGGAGTAACATCTCACCATGACATACATGTCGCCCTAAACTTATGATAATTACTATAATATACATGGCATGGTGTTAAACTTAAAAAGCTCTTCGAGGATACTAAACCAACTATTATCTTTTTTCTTTTCATCTTTCAATTTTCGAGCAACTCCCATAGATAATAAGGATGAAGTAACAATGGTTTATTGATATAATTTTTACTTTAAATGATTTAGAAAATATTGTAAAAACTTCAAATAAAGATGATAACTTTTATCAATATTATGTACTTTCTCAAGGTTTAATGATTAAACCTTAAAAATAAATCAATGCCACCAAAGATTTCTATAATTTAAAATAAAAAGCGGATAAAGAATGTCATATGTCATTCTTTTCTCTTTGATACAATTGTGTTGAAGTAAAGTATGAATGTTAATAATTTAATGAACACTTATTTTAAGTATGAAATAAGATTAAGAAATTGACCCAAATAAGAGAATAGAACCACACTAGGAATGTAAATAAAATTACCTAGTAAAAATAGGTAAATCTCACACCTTACGACTTATTAAGGGGTATTTAGTGAAAAAAAAAACTAAATTTTGAAAGGTGAAAAAAATTACTGGTCTCTATTTTTAGGTGCATTTGACAATATAAATTTTAAGTGGGTAACTTTAGGGACTTACAAAATTACAAATATTTACAATTTTTTTATTCCATCCTTGTACTTTTTTTTAATAAAATAATTTATTTTTATTCTTGATTTTTTTATATAAAAGTTAACTTCTTTTAAATTGAAAATTTATTATTACTTTATAAAATACAATAAAATCAAATTCTATAATTATGGACCCTGCATTTTGGACGATGCGTTCCCACTCGATGGCGAAACTCGCTTTTCATTTATTTATTTGGTTAAAATTTGATTTTTTTTAGGAAATACTTGGAGTCGTCACTTATTTTTGTTTTATTTTTAAAGAGAAAACAAAATAAGAAAGAAAACCCTAAGTATGACTCCTTATTTAGAAAAGATGGTTTACGAAAAACCAAATTTAGGTTTGGGGGTCAGGTTACTTATTGGGAATGTACATAACACCCCTTTAAGTCCTTAAAAATGAGTTTCTACTAATGAAATGAAGCAAACATGACAATTGATAAGGAAATCAGTGGATAGCAAAATGAAATAATCAAATAATAAAGCAAATAATGAAGTTTGAGGTTTTTAGAATTAAATTTGGAGATTGAAAATTTGAAAAATTAAACTTCGATATAAAAAGAAAAAAAATGAAGAATTAAAATGAAAATATGGGTTGCACAGGCATGAAAGAGAGTTGGAAGATATTTAAGTGGAGGAAATAGTGAGATAAAGAATAAATAAATAAATAATGGCTTTGGTGGTGGAATGAGTGGAGGTCATCAAACTAAAAGTCTTATTCATGGCCCAATTCCCCATATTTGATAAAGAATCCATGCAACGTTACTATGTGCCACTTGAGCCAAAATGTCTACATTTTCCACTCTTACACCATCCCATTGCAGTTCGCACCACAACAGCCACAACAACAGAAGTAAAAAAAAAAAAAAAAAAGACACGCCAGATGAGTTGACCATGATGTCACCTCTTCCAATGCAAACAATACACTTTCAACTAGAGCTTTGAAAGCCATAGCCACTCCAGCACGAGAGCGAGGTAAACTAGGGCATCGGTTCCAACGTGTTGAGAATGACGGCCTTTCTTGAGGCATCTACCGATACGATCGACCGAAAACTGAAGACCGGTTTTAACGGAGCGGGATACAGGCTTCTTCTTAGGACCACCACCTTTCCCTTCACCGACCCTCTTCTTAACTTTTTCGGTAGACTTCATTTCTCATAGTTGCAGACTTCACCGGTGGCGATGAGCGTGATTGAGAATAATGGATCTGGAGCTGTCGGTGAGAACAGTTTTCCACCATTTACGAACTGCTACCTCTCTATCACTACTTCGAGCCTCGCCGCCAACAGTTGCACCTAAAGCTTCATCGCCATGACCCACAAGAGTAGCCATAGCGGCGAGTATCCAATGAAAGCGCAGATTTGCGGATTCCCTCCAACATTAGCGACGATCTTGAGTGCTTATCTTTCATCTCTCTACTTCATGAGTGGCTTGGTAATGAGGTTCCAACATGGAGTTTTTCGGCTTGAGCTTGGGATTTATTAAAGGAAGGATTTTGACGGAGGCTTTATCACAGCTTTGGGTGGCCATGCATGCGGGTTACGGATCCATGAGAAAAAAAAATAAAAAAATAAAAAAAATGGGTAGGAGTTCACGAGGAGTGAGCGATGGAAGAAATGAAAAGAAATGGGTGGAAAGACTGATTGGCGGGCATACAAGTGTGGGATGAACTGATGGTGTGGTATGAGTTTTGTGGGTATGCGGGCACTGGGTGTGGAATGAATGATGAATAAAAAAAGAATGGGTTTGTAATATAAACGATTAATGTTAACACATCACACAAGAGACAAGAATCCAGATTTACACACATATCCAAACAGAACCATATGAACAATAAATGAGACCATGCCACAACAAACCATTGTAAGAGTAAGAAAAAAAAAAAAAAAAAAAACGAAAAGACGAACTTCAACATTTAAATACAAATTTGGAAGTTGTAGGGAAGTGATGTATGGAGAGTCACCATGACCATGCCAGAACAAACTCACAAACAATGCAAAATAATCACGTAAAAATAAATAAATAAAAAAACGTAGTAGGATGACTAGTAATAATCCATGAACCTGATCAGTCTTACCAGGTAAAGCTCTCATTCACCTGGAGTTTGCTGGGCTTCGACCCAACTTATTTCCCTCTGCTTTGCCTTTCTCTGCTCCTCGTTGGCTTTTCCTTCTTTCTGCCACCCCCGTCCCATCTGGCTGCCTAAAAATAGCTTACCCATGTTTTTTTTTTTTTTTTTTTAGTTCCAGTCCCATCTCACCGCCCCAGAACAACTCATTCTGTCATCTCTTACCGCCCCAAAACGGCTCATCCTTGGGGTGGTAAGAAAAATGGGAAACCTTCTCCCAATGGGTCTACAATAATATATGTATATATATAAATTAATTAATTAATTTATAAGATTCATTTATAATGAATATCTCTTAAAATGAAACCTTTCATTTTTATTTATTTTTTAAATTTTAATATAGTAAAATTAAAATCATAAATAATCTCTATTTAATTTATTTATGAGAATTATGTTTTTTTGTTGAAAGGTTCCAAACTTATTTTGTATAATTAAGGAGAAAAACAAAAGGAAGAAAAAATTTAGGGAAAAGTGAGATTTGATTCACCAATATAAAAATATACATAAAAAAAGCCCCAAAATTTTAAATTAGTATTATTTTCATCAATTTAAAATTAATTTAAAATACATGCACTTTTTAATGAGTTATCAAATTATTCCAAAAAATGTCGTTTTACTCGTAAGATTCTTATTTTAGTTTCCTCAAAGTTTAGGAAAATATTGTACAAAAAAATCCTATTTAAATAGGATTAATATATATATTATTTATTTTATAGAATTTTAAGAGGAAATATTGTCAAACAAATCCTGTTTAATCATAATTATCAATTCAAAAAGTAACAAGGTTGTTTATTAAATAATAAATAATAACTAAAATAATATATAATTATTCTAATTCTGATTAATTTATTTAATATAAAAATATTTATTTAATATTTTTTTATTTTTTTACTACATATCAAAGTACAATCATATTGTCTTATATTAAACCATTATTAATATTATACAATAAATACAAATTTATTATTGGTTTATTTATTATTAAGAATATGGATTTATTTTTAACTTATTAATACTAGAATAAACTTTTTTTTTTCAAATTCTTGCTTTATAATATTTCTAGAGAAAAAAAAATCTCTAGAAATCATTTTAAAAGTTATTTATTTATTTTTATATTTTCTAACTTATTTTAAAATTTAAATTTATTAATACATTATCATAAATGCCCTCACCCAAATTTGATTCTTATTCTTTTATAAATTGAATCTATTTCAAATCATTTTAAAAGTTATTTTCAAAATTGGTTTATATTTTTTCACAAGTTTATTTGGGAACTTAGGGATCAACCGTTTTTCATGTTCTTAATTTTTTCTAAAAAATATTTTTTTAATAAGAATTTATTTTTTATTATAAGAACATTTTTTAAAAACAAAAATAATATTTTTGAAAATAAGAGCCTCCTTGAGGAGTTTTTAAAAATAATTTAATACTTTTAAAAATAGAAAACAATTTTTAAAAACTCATAACACTGTTTGGTTATTGTTTTCTATTTCCAATTTTTAAAAACAAAGTGAAATAAAGAATAACTTTTATAGAACAAATAAAAATTATTTTCATCAACTTTTAAAAATAATAGAAAAACACATATACTCTATTATTTTTCTTATACATAAAATTATTATTTTTAAATTTTTTTATTAGGCAAATTAACTATAGATTAAACAAGATTTAATACGTTGAATTTGTTAATAACTCTATTAATTTTTATAAATAATTTAAAACTTAAATAATAAATTCATTAATACCATCAATTTATTAATATAATAAAAATATATATATATATTTTATATATAATAAAATAGTATATTTCTACTAAAATATATACTTCATGATTTTATTATAATATTACTATTTATATTTTACTAAAAACTATATATTTTTAACTTTATTTTTAATTACAAAATTATTTTCATTTTCAATAAGACTTCAATTAAATTTAATTAATTTACATTATATAAATTGAATTTATAATATTTTTACAAAATCAAAATATTTTTTTTTTTTAAAAAACAATTTATTTGAACAAGTCTTTTTATTTTTTATTTTTAAAATCCTTTTATAATAATAACTTATAAAATATCCTTAATTTTATAAACCATTAAAAAACTTTTTTTGATTCTTTAACATTAAAAAGGTTTCTAAAAAATTACATAAGAAATCATGATCAAATAAAAATAAAAATTAAAGTACTTAATTGACTTGTATTAAAAATAAATATTAAAATTATTTTTATATTATATAAATTTTTGTTTCACTATAATAAAAAAATTGTTTCATGATTTTTTTAAAAAAATTTATCTTTAGTTTATATATAATTGTAAATTTAATTTTTATTTTTAATAAGACTTAACTTGAATTTGATTTTATATTATTATAAATTAATTTTATAATTTTTTATAAAATAAAAGTAATAAATTATTTTTAAAAACAATACAAATTCTTTCCTTCAAGCTTTTTATTTTTTTATTTTAAAAAACTGTTTTTTTATTCTATATTTTGAAAAACACCGCGATACAGTCCTATTTTTTTTGTTTTTAAAAATCGCCTATCGGTCTCCCTTTATGTTCCATTTTCTAAAATTAAAAAAAGAGCATTTTGAATAGAAACGGAAAGTTAAAAACGGGGAACGGAGTAGAGTCGGTTTGTAATTTTGTAGGAGTGAAAAGGGGAATGGTTACAAAATAGGGGTTCTAATTTCTAAAGGCGGTGAGCGAGCAGTACCTTGACTTCACTCTCAAATTACTCTGCTGTTTCCTCTCTCACTTTGGCATGGCGGAAGATGCACCAAAGCCAAAGCAACTGTGGGGAGATGTGGAAGATGATCCTCCGTCTTCATCTTCCACACCTGCAGTCGACCTCCCCGTGGAGTCTTTGACTATTCACGATGAGGCCAAGGAGGCCGAATCACTTGACGAGCCGGAGGATTCGAGCATCCAGGCGGTAAGACCTCCTTACGATTATTTCTCATGTTTTATATGAATTTATTCGATCTACTTGCTTGCTGAGAAAGAGGTCGAAGGGAATAACAGGAGATCAAGTTTTATCACAAACGCTTGCGAATTTCGAGCCCTATTAATTGGAATCAGCCGCTGATCATATTCTAATTATTTTGTTTATTTTGGGTAGATTCTTTATCCGCGTAATATAACCATGAGAAATATGAAACTCTGAACTTTGGTGTTTCTGGATTTTTTTGCCCTTTTTTTGTCAGCAACCAAACCCTAGATTGAAGGTGTTTTTGTTTTATTTTATTTTTGTTTATATCTATTTTTTAAAATTTTATTCTGGGTTTTTTGGAGGGTGGGTTATGGTAGGCGGGGGCGGCGGAAAAAAGGGCGGGTTGGTGTTGGTCGGATGGTTTGGTTTTGCTCTTAAGGTAATGTAGGTCATGTCAAGCTATTCGAGATCTCTTCTCGATGTTGTTCTCATCCCCCCGTTGAATGCCAGATTCTGTTTGATTGATCGGAAATGTTGGGGAAAAAATAGATCTGGAAAATTTCTAATTTACTTTTTCAATGATCTTACTGCTGGTTTACTTGGCTGGATGAATGTATTTCACAGGGCTTCAAAATTTGATTTTCTTCTATTATCTTCCATTTTCTCATTGACCAAGCTAAGGATAGGAAGTTTGGTTTGGTTTTGGTCTTTATGAGTTTTGTTAGCAAATAAATTTAGGCCAGTCTTCAATGTGTCATCATTTAGGTTTTTAAATTTTGATTGTTGATGCATTTGTGCTTTAAGTAAATTTTGGCTAGACTTGCCCGTATGTTCTGGATCGGATCGCCGATGCATTTTATTTTAATTCAATGTTGTTTAGACTTGTGCACACGCTGTGGGTTTGGTTTTGACTGTGATATATCTCTAGTTTGATATAATTTAGGTTGTTGAAAGTCACCCAAAAAGGGGGTAGTGGTGTTAGTTGTTATTTTTTTATTAATTTGGATCCTAAATGCAGGTTACTTCTGGTGATACACCATACACTTCTGCCAGTACTTTTGAAGATTTGAATTTGTCACCAGAGCTGTTGAGGGGGATTTATAGTGAGATGAAGTTTGAGAGGCCTAGTAAAATTCAGGCAATCAGTTTGCCTATGATTTTGACTCCTCCTTACAAAAATTTAATTGCTCAAGCTCACAATGGTTCTGGCAAGACGACTTGTTTTGTACTTGGAATGTTGAGTCGTGTTGATCCAAAGCTGCAAGTTCCTCAGGCCCTTTGCATTTGTCCTACAAGAGAATTGGCAATACAGGTTCTGTTCCTCTTTATTATTATTACTATTATTATTATTTTATTTATTTTTTATGTTGTTTTTTTTCTCTGGAAAAATTATATTTGAGGGAATTACCTTTCCAATAAAAAATATTCAGGCATAAAAAAAGACTTTTTCCTGGAATCACAATTAAATACCTATGAACTAAGCCAATAGATTAGTGTCCTTGCGAGTTTTTACAAGAGAAGACACACACTACAATTAATACCCTGTGAAGTATTTTTTTTATATTTTTGATAGGTACCTTGTGAAGTGATTTTGATAGTTTATTACTCAGTACTTTTTACCAGAATTATATCTGCTGAAACATATAGAGGCTTATTGTTTGAATCTTTGAGGCTTTAGGCTTTAACAGCGGAAATTTAATGGTGCAGAATTTGGAGGTGCTTCGTAAGATGGGAAAGCACACAGGGATTGAATCTGAATGCGCTATTCCAATGGACAGTGCAAACTATACTTCAATTTCACAGCGACAACCGGTGAAGGCGCAGGTAGTGATTGGCACACCTGGTACAGTAAAGAAATGGATGTCACATAGAAAATTGGGCATAAGCAACATGAAGATTCTTGTTTTTGATGAAGCTGATCACATGTTGGCTGAGGTAATCTAACAATCTTGTCAATACAGTTCAGAATCAACTCTGGGTTTTCTGTTACACTGTTTGCTTAGGTGGGTTCTGTTGGAATGTTCACTTGGACTCATTTAGGCTCCAAAAAAAGGGAAATAATGTTTCAACTATTGGTTGACAATTTGACATCTATCTCAAGCTGCCACTATGCAAAAAATTTTCAACATTTGTTGATAAGTTCCTGTCCTTACGATTTACATAGGGGTTTGGAGATCAAGCTTGAAAGGGTGAAATTTTTAATATATGAGTATTAATCAGTTGACATAAAAATTTTGAAGGTGTTTTTTGTTTTCAGTGAGTAAATAATCAAGTTAAGCTATAGGTAAGCTTTGATTATATTCTGAAGATTTTTTTTGTGTAGTTTTTTTAATCTGTAGAGATTCTGTTGATGGATGGCTTGTGAGTGGTAACTATAGTCCTGATAAACCGGGGGCATATGACATGGATATCAACTCAAATTACATCCCCTTCACTGAAGGGAGGGAGGGAACATTAGAAACTTTACCTAGTATGATATATATTTGGGATTTTGTTGCTGTTGGGTTGAGGTTGTTTGAAGTTTGCAGGAGTGTTTAGCAAGCTACAACCTAGATAAAAAATGAAGTTGTTGTACTTATATTCACAGATGATGCTGTATTGTGTGTGTGAAGTTTACATACTACCGAGAAAATAGCATTGCAACTATCTTTCTCTTTGGATCATGTAGGAGAGTCACCAGTAATCATTCTTGTTGAAGTTTGGATGACATTCCCTATGATCCTTAGTATTATGATATATATCCTTTTCCCCAATTCTAGGATGCAATCTTCTCCTTCTTTAATGAAAATTGGTTATCGCTGCCGTTAGTCACCCCTGAACGGCAGTGTTACTTGAACGAATAATATTTCACCATTGTTCTGATGCTTGAAGTACATGCTATTAAGAATTTGTTCATCATTATATTTATTTTGATGCAGGATGGATTTAAGGATGATTCTTTGAGGATAATGAAGGATATTGAAAGGAGTGGTGCTCAATGCCAGGTTTGTACCCAAAGTTCTTTGCTATTGGATTGTACTTGCATATTAGAAGTTGACAAAAATCATAGCTAGGAAGATACATCACAAGCTTGGTTTGAGGATGTGTGATGGATGACTGCTTAACTTTGTATAGCCAGGCTTCTGAAATCAGGGTCTAATTTTTTTTTATCCTTCTTCCTTTTTTTTTTTCCCTAAGAATTAAAAATGCATTTCTTTATTTTGGGGAATGTTTTTTACATCAAACTGATGTCAAGACTTTTAGTTTCACCCTTAGTTACATTCAACTGAGAAAAAAAAAAGAAGAAGAAAAGACTAAGGTTCTCCTCATTAATGCGATCTCACTTGCACATGCAAGTTTTAAGTTCTCATTTCTTGGATGGTTTGGATCTTTCTGATCAAGTTCTTAGTTTCATGTCAAAGAGCTAAAATCATACTATTGACTTCCTTTTTTTTGTTGTGTCTTGAATTTCATTAGGTGCTTTTGTTTTCTGCTACTTTCAACGATACAGTAAAAAATTTTGTAACAAGGATAGTCAAAGACTACAATCAAATGTTTGTAAAGAAAGAAGAACTATCCTTGCAGTCTGTGAAGCAGTATAAGGTGAAATGCCCTGATGAACTCTCCAAGATTCTTGTGATTAAAGACAAAATTTTTGAGTTAGGACAAAAGCTGGGGCAAACAATTATTTTTGTCAGGACGAAGAATAGTGCAGGAATGTTACACAAAGCACTTGTGGATTTTGGTTACGAAGTTACTACCATTCAAGGAGCTCTTAGACAAGAAGATAGAGACAAGATAATCAAGGAGTTCAAGGATGGATTAACCCAAGTTCTCATATCGACTGATCTCCTTGCCCGAGGTTTCGACCAGTCAAGGGTAATTAAGTACTTCTAGTTTCTGTCTTTCTTTCTTTTTAATTTTTTTATTCCCTTTACTGATAATGAATTTCCATGATGCTATTTGCTTCAAATTTGTCTCTGAAGGTGAACTTGGTCGTCAATTATGATCTGCCGCTAAAATATGGGACACAGGCAGAGCCTGACTATGAGGTGTACTTGCATAGAATTGGCAGGGCAGGACGTTTTGGCCGCAAAGGTATGTTCTTGATCCCATGCTTCTGCTGTTGTTACTTTATGCTTGACATAATACTTACTCCATTGAAATGTAATTATTATGCCTGCTTGTATGTTGTTGATCCCATGATTCCTTTTTGTTTCAAATATGGGAAATCAATAATGTAGTTTGATTCTCCTGTTGCCATTCATTTCAAGCTCAGATTCTAAATTGATGTATCCCTCCACCAAAAAAAAAAGAAAAAAAAGTAGAGTATTCTAACGGATTTGTTTTACATGATTCTACAGGAGCTGTTTTTAATTTGCTGTGCAGTGATAAGGACAACATCCTGATCTCAAAAATTGAAAATCATTTTGGGGTTCAGATAGCAGAGGTAAGGTCTCCTTTATGATTGATTTGGTTGAGCATTTATTTATATAGGATAATAGAAAAATTTGGAAAAGATTTTGGAAATCATCCTGAGTACTACATGGGTTTACTTTTTGAGCAAAAATTAGAAGAAAGTATCAAAAAGATTTTAAGTCTTATTCCAACAACATGGATCACAGATTCCTTCGTGGCAAAATGATGATGATTTTGAGGCGGCAATGAAAGATGCTGGACTTTGTTAGTGGATAGAGCCAAGTGGATTATGGATATTCCAGTTTCAGAAGAGAGTTGATTTTTCAAAGAGGGACAGAGGGACAGATGATAGTCATCTAAGGACCTTGTCTGGAAGGAGATGATTCTTTCCTAAGCAAGACATACATTCAAGAAAGACTTTTTGGAAGATGTATCTTTTATAATTTTCTTGTTATTTCAGTTGGGTTTTTGATGCAACTCTACTTATATGTAGCCATATGTAAACCCTTCCTCTCTCCTTCTCTCCCTATCTCGTCACCTTCATCTCACATGATTGGTTTTTTGTAATTTTTACCGTCTTCTTTGGTCATCTTTTTCTTTGACGAGGTTTGATTTTGATTCTCCATCACCGGTATATGATTCTCGGAAATTATTTAACAGATGTAGTTGTTAATGGGGGAATTTGAGGCTTTGGTCTTCTGGTCTTGTTGGCAGCTGGCTTTGTGTTTGTGAGCGGTTGTGTAATGGAATTTTCCGATTTATGTTTTGCCTCACTTCCTTCTCCAGACGCAGACAAGTAAAATAATTAAGCGGGTGGTTTTTCAGTTATGCAATTTGTCCGTTTCTTTGTGTCTTTCGTGTCCTTGAAGTAGGTTCTTTCAAACTTCCAGTTTAATCCTTTGTGGAACAATGTATGAGACCCATCACTTTGCAGTCCTGTATACTCTGTATTACATTCGAAATAAAAACTTAAACAAGATTGTTTCATTTGATGATTATAATTTATAACAGCCCCGGTGATTACCAACCCTTACCTTAACCAACTAACCAAGTGAGTTAGAGCGCGGGGAAAGAGTTATTGGACTTCAGGAATTCTTAAACCAAGAAAAAGTAACTTACCCACCTTCTCCGGGCGTGCCCAGGGTTTGGCTAGTGGTCCTTCTGCCGGTTGAGGGGCGTCATGTAGCCTACTGTGGGCCGATTTCTCAGCCTCGCCCACCAACCTGCTACGTAGGTGGAGTAGGAAGTGGCCGATACGCCCTGACGGAAGGTCTCTGAACTTGTCAGTGTCGGCCTCCTCCCCTTGTCGACCAATCACTCGGTAGGGACATTCAGCCAGCACCTGGCGTCCCTCTTCTGCCTTTCATGCGGAGGTACGCAGCTATGCTGCCTCTATTTTGTCACTCGGAGGCGTCAGGCATGGTTACTTTCCGGGCGAACGTGCTCTATGGCCATGTCCGGGGTGTGTGACGACAGTCTGCCCAGATTAGCCGTTTTGGATCCCCTTTGGCCCAGGGTTAAGAAAATGGTAAAAGCAAAAACAAGGTAAAATTGGCTTTTATTTGAAAAAGAAAGATGGACTTAAAAGATAAATTGGTTGGATGGTGATGAGAATGATAAGCGATTCATATTTAGAACGTTACTGTAATGAGAAATGTAATACTATGCTGATTCAGGAACGAAAAATATGTTATCCATTCCATATTTTTTTTTTATAAAATATAAAAGATATTCTTATAATATTTGATTTTTTTAAAAATATGAAATCTTTTTTATATTTAGTGTCACTTAAATATCTTTTCAAAATTTATATTTTAATAGGGTTAATTTTATTGATAGCTTTTAAGGCTTGGTGTGACTACACCGATCATTATTAGTTTCAAATTTTATTATTAATATTTCTATAAATTTATTGTGGTTATAAAATTCATTTTCAAGGGATTTTATGTAAAAATAATTTAGATCAGTGTTAAATTTTTTTCTAAAAATTAAAATTTATTCTTCAAAAAATAAAATTTATACGTGAAATACTAATATAGAAGTAATAAATGACGAAATTTGAAATTAATAATGGTTTAATGTATTTATATTAAATCTCAAGAGTTCTCAATGAAATTAATTATATTTTAATACATAATTATTTATTTATTTTTATTTATATTGTTAATAAGTAAAATATTTAAAATTTTATAGATGAAAAAAATTATTATATTATAGTGTCAATCTTTTGCTTAAACAGGTAATAGTATTATATTGGGGCATATAACTAGTATATATATATATATATATATATATATATATATATATATATATATATATATATATATATTTCTTTTTCAAGCTCAAAAGTAAGTAATATGAAAGAAAGAAAGAACATGAGAGAAATAAATTGAAGGAAACCTATGTCTCCATACACCTATTTGTAAAAAACCATAAAATAATAACTCAAAATTTATAAAATCCAAATTTCATATATTTATCTAAAAAATAGTTAAGATTTTGTAAAAAACTATTATTGAGTTTATTAAACTCGAATTATTTTCAAATGATTCTTATTAATGTGTGAAAACATATTCTTCTCATAGATTCTTAAAAGTGAAATATTTATATTTTATATCTTAAAATATACATTTTCTCATATATTTACAAGAACGGATATTTATATTTTATATCTTAATGAAAGTTTATTATATAAAAACACACATATCTTGTTTTGTCTTTGGTTAATTAAATAAAATAAAAGGTTATTTGATGAAAATGGTTTTTGAAAACCTAATTTTTAAAATTTGGGGCCTGTTTGTTTAGTGTTTTCAAGAACTGTTTTCTGTTCTTGAAAACAAAAAATACCAAAAACTCGTTTGATTGAGAGAGTCGTTTTTGTTTTTGTTTTTGTTTAGTGATTTCCCATTATTTTTCGGTCTTATTTGAATAAAAATACTTTATTATATTCTTATACTAATAACCCTCCCATTATTTCATCCTTTAAAATAAATATTTCTAAAATACTTATATGAATCGCATGCCAAATAAATTGATATAAAAAAAAGACTAAAACTCGTTTAAACTTATAGTTTATAAGATTTTGGGTTTCTATAATTTTATCTTTATTTTTTGAACTAAAAATTATTTGTTCTTTTTCTATTAATAAAAACTATTATTTAGATAATAAATAATTATAAAATTGATCAAGAAAATGGAGGAGGAGAAGCCGTGTATTCATCTGCAACATATGAAATTCAATCCCCTGTAAAATAAAATTTCTAAGTAAAAGTCATGATATTGTCCAACAGAAAGTCTAAACTCCATCCTTTTAACCTAATCATCAGCAAAAAGTCAAAACTGCAAAGCATCAACATCACAATTCCATGTCATCCAGATCAGGCAATGGAAACCTAAGAATAGCAGCAACCCCAGTTAGCTGACCTAACTGCTCTCCCATTACATGATTGTGTGAATACACCAAGGCCATCCCTCCCGCCTTCTTTACCGACTTAACTAAATCCGTGTACTTGTGCCTACTTCCATGGTTTGCACTCCGGTAAAGTTCGTCACTTATAAACAGAGTGTCGATTGCCATCAATTCATTTGCCTTCTCCACACTCTTTGATCCATAACACGCCCTACTTGAATCGTTGCTCAACATGTCGCACAAGTCCTTCCATGCTGTTATCTGCACTGCCCCGTTTTTGCCCCGAATCAATTTCATTACCTCGGGCTCATGCAACACCGCTTTCAAAGTTGCTTTTCCCGAAGTATTCACCACTACCACACGTTCCTTATTTTCTTCTATTTGCTGCAGCTTCTGCCTTCGTGATTCTGCTAGCAAGTATTGCCGAAACTCCGTCCCGACAGGACTTGCTATTATGACCAAGCTTACGAAGTTGAAATTTACGTGCTTTTCAAATTCTGTTAAAATGTTTTCAAAAAACTTGTTTGACTTTGACTGAGATTTCGATTTTGCAGCTCTATTCTTGTTGAGATTGGTTTTAGATGGGGCTTCGATGTTGGCACAAAGTGTAGTGGCTATTTTCCCTATCGAGTACAACTCCGCGGATACGTCTTGTATCAACAAGACTGCGAGGTCTGCTTTAGCAGCATTGCCGTAGGAGCGTAGTTCCTCGATTGCATCAGAATCCCAAACTTTCTTCTTCAGGTCAAACGGTTTATTCCTCTCAATCTCTATGGTGTGGAAGGCACCGGCGTCTACGTGTTCATTGTGCACCAAGTTCCTGCCGGCGACGCGGATTACTGAGCCTACTTTATCATAATCGATGGCGGTGATTTTGATTTCAAGTGTGAGTCTAACTCTGCCAAAGGCGGTTTTGCGGGTTGTATCGGCAACGATGACATCGCCCTTAGAAATCAAATTGTAAAGGAGCCACATGTCATCTGGTTCTTCAGGAACGATATTGATGGTTCCACCGCTATTAGGAAGGATTTTTTCTTCTTCTACCAGCTTCATCCTTTTCAGAGAAAGTATGGACTATGAACAACAGAAATTATAAGCGAAAAGAATAAATAACACAAAACATAAAAGATTTTACATGAAAAACCATTCACAAAGTCTTCCAAAGACTTTGCGGATATTAAAAATACAAGTTAGAGATAAAAAAAATTATAATTATATATATATATCTATATATATATATATATATATATATATATATATAAAGAGAAAACCTAATGAACTTTGAATCAAATTGGAACTCGAAAACCCAATGAACTTTGAATCAAATTAGAAATCATATCCGACTAAAAAACAATTTAGAAATCATATCCAACTAAAAAACAATTTAAAATTTTAAGAAAGATTTGAAATGCAATATTTAAATTATTTTCCAAATTTATTAAAAGATTTGAAAAAATGATCTTTTCTAAATCCTCAATTTAATTCATTTTCTAAATTAATTTTATTATTTGAAAAGCTTTTTATTTTTAAATTCTCAATTTATTTATTTATTTTTCAAATTAATTTCTAATTTTCATAATTCCACTTTATACCTTTTGAGTGTTTGGTACACGAGAATAGAGAGTGAGAATAAACATTTCATTCATTTTCTCCCTTATTTCTATGTTTGGATAAATGTTAAGAAGGTAAAAATAGAATAAAAAATTATTCAGGTAGAAATCAAATACAACTTATAAGCCTAATTTGAATTCATCAAAAGTAGATGGTATAATAAGAAATTTGAATTCTTTTATTCTTTTTTTGAAAATAAGAAAAACATTTGCTAGCTTTGAGAATTTAAATATTATAATAAATATATATATATATATATATATATTGGTAAAATAAAATTTTATAACTACTTAAGCATGACAAATATTCAAATTTTTAATAAAAATAATAATTGAATATTTGTACATCAGGGTTATATGATTTTTTATGGTTAATTTTTTATTTATTGAGTATATGTATTTTTTTAAATTATATGGAATGATATTATTGTAAATTTATTTCTTTTTCATTTCTATTCCTATTATTATTAAACATTGAAATGAAACAAATAATCATTCCAATCTTACATTTCTAAGTTCATCAAAATGCTAAAAATAAAATCATCAAATTCATTTCTATCTACTAAAAAATAGGAATGGAAACAAAATATTCATTTCTATTTATTATAAATTTATTTCTTTTTATTCATTATCCTCATTCATACAATCATATTTACCTATTTAATTCAAGTTGCCTTGACGGAGGAAAGTAATCTAAAACTAGCATCGATAGAATAAATTTTTTAACTTAAATCTCAATAGCCTACTTCACTAGCACTCTTTTATTTCCTTTTAATCCAAATTTGATTTTCATTTGGTTTATATTTTTTAAAAACATTAAGTTTGTTTATTTCTTGTTTCATTATTTATTTATTTTTTAAATAGCTTTGTAGACCCCCCGAGGAGGCTGGGGGGCTCTTTTTATTATTTTTCTTTTCTTCTTGGCTTCCTGCAGGGCTCTCAAGTGGGCTGCTCTCGGGCAGCTGGATAGGACGGGGAGGTAGCCGCCAGATGGGACGGGTGGCAGAGAAGAGGATGGCTTGCTGAGGAAGCTAAAAACAGAGAGAGAAAAGGAGAGAAAGGAGGGAGCAGAGGTTTCGGCTAGAGGGAGGAGGAGGAGATTTGGTGGAAGAAAAAACCAGAGAGAAGGAGTTTCATCGGGCGCGGTAAGTTCCCATTTTTGCATGCCTACTTCACCATTTGATAATATATTCCATTGTTTGCTGTGGACTTCGAGGGCCACAGGTTTGGTTTGGGTTGAACCCGTTTGTATGCACACTATGCTCTGTTCCCGTTTTCATTTCTCTTTGGTGTCCATCTCTGTACATGTATGGCCGTTATCATTCTTATGTTCCTTGTTTCGATCTCTATACATGCCTTCATCGTCATGCTCCCTTAGTGCATCTCATTTTCCTTCTCTGAATTTCATGGGTCCTTCGCGTCAAAATACCCCCCGCGCACCACTTCTCTTTCTACACCGCAGCCATGCCCATTCTCTCTCATTACTGCACCAGCCGCCATGGCAGCAGTGTCGAAGACGCCGCAGTGGCAGCACCTCCTCACCACGTCGCCAGGCCGTCGCCACTCTCCCCGGCCACGCGCGCGCCTGCACCAGCCGCCATGGCAGCAGCGTCGAAGACGCCACCGCGGCAGCACCTCCTCACCACGTCGCCAGGCCGCCGCCACTCTCTCCGGCCACGCGTGCGCCTGCATCGACCACCATGGCAGCAGTGTCTTCTAGACTCCGCCACGGCTCCCCTCTTCATCGCGCTGCCGGTGATGGAGGGCTCCCTTCGAGGTTGACGCTCAGGTGGAGAGACGAACGGAGAAGAGGATGGCTGCTTGAGGTCTGCCCATGAGGACCTTTGGCTTGGATTGGGGCACTAGGCCCAAGTTTGGGGTGGTCTGGGCTTGGGATAAGGCAAGACCCAATTTTGTGTTGTTTGGGTTTTTGGATTTGGGCCTGGGCTTAGGCTTGAGGGCTTGGGTTCACTATTATTATTATTATTATTATTATTATTAAGTCTTATCCTATTATTATTATTATTATTATTAACCATTATCCTATTATTACTATCACTATTATTATCATTATTATTGCTATTAATTCAACTTTCAAAATTTTGTTATCATTATTATTTCAAAACCTTATTAATTATTATTATTATTATTATTATTATTATTATTATTATTACTACTATTATTATTATTTCAAAATATTGTTATATTATTATTATTATTATTATTTCAAAATCTTATTATTATTATTTCTTGTTAATTCAACTTTTAAAATATTGTTATTATTATTATTAATTCAACTTTTAAAATATTATTCGTATCATCGCTATTAATTCAAACTTTCAAAACCACTATTATTATTATTAATATTAATTCAACTTTTAATACCTTATTATTATTATCATTATTTCAAAATCTTATCATTATTATTGTTATTATTATGATTATTAATGTTATTAACTTAACTTTCAAAATCACACTATTATTATTATTATTAACTCAACTTTTAAAAATCTTACTATTATTATTGTTATCAATTTAACTTTTAAAATATTACGATTATTATTATTATTATTTATTCAATCAAAATATTCTTATTATTATTCTTATTGTTATTATTAACCCGAACTCTCAAAATCTTATTACTGTTAAAATATTATTATTATTATTATTATTAATCCAACTTTTAAAGTATTATCATTATCATTATTAACGGATTATTATCATTATTATAATTAACGAATATTATTATTATTACTATTATTATTAGCGGATATCATCAATATTAATTATTATTATTGCTATTATTATTATCAATTATTATTATTATTGCCATTATTATTATTATTATCGTCGTCATTATTAGTATTTGTTCAATTTTTTTTTCCGAATCTTATTATTATTATTATTATTATTATTATTGTTAATTCAATTTTTTCAAATTCCATTATTATTGTTATCACCATGGCCATTATTATTATTTGTTCAATTTTTCAAATCTTATCATTGTTATTATTATTATTATTACTATTATTATTATTATTATCATTGTCAATGTTATCATTTGTTCAACTTTTAAAATCTTATTATTATTATTATTATTTCAGAATCTTATTATTATTATGATTATTATTAATTCAACTTTTAAAATCCTAATATTATTATTATAATTATTATTATTGTTATTATTAAAAATTCACACTCTAGTTCAATTTCCTGAAATTCATTTATTGTTACTATTATTATCATTATTTCAAATTTTCTAGTGTTTAACTTTCAAAATTCATATTCTCAATAGTTTCAATTTTCCAGTTTAACTTTCAAAATCCATATTCTCATAGTTTAATTGTCCAAAGTTCTCTTCTTAAATCTAATTTTTGAAGTTTCCTTTCCAAAGTTAATTGTCAAGATTCAAAATTTTAATCTCGTTGCCAAAGTTCCAATCTTTAAAACCAAGTTTTCAAAAACTTCAACTATCATTATTATTAATATTATTCCATTTAGTTATTTCAAAATATCCTTCCTTATACAATTCTAATTTTCCAACCTTTAAATTCAATTTCCGATTTGAAGAAATTCCAAAATTCTCATTCATTCATTTAATCATTATATTCGTTGTTATTATCGTATTTATTTATTTCAAGTTTTCCTTCTCTAAACAATCTTAATTTTCTGACTTCCGAATCCGATCCCAACTTCCGAAATTTTAATTCTCACCTCCATTTATTTAATCATCATTATCTATTCACTTGCTTATCTTTAAAATTCAATCTTTAAACTACTCCTCGAAATTCCGATTTCTAAATTTAAACTCCAATTTCCAAAATTTTAATTCTCAATATCAAAATTTAATTCTCCATTATTATTTTATTTATTTATTCATTTTTAAAATTCAACCTTTTAAGAATCTTCTAAATTCCGATTTCTTAATTTAAATTCTAATTTCTGAAATTTTAATTCTCACACCAATTGGTTTAATGATCATTGTTTTATTTATTTATTTTAAAATTCAATCTCTGAATAAGCCATCAAAATTCTAGTGTTTAAATTTAATTACAATTTCTGAAGTTTGTTTTTCATATCAACTTATTTTATCAAAATTCCAATTCCCGAAAATTCCCATGCTCACTTCAATTTATTTAATCACTAATATTTCATTCGTTTATTTTAAAACTCCATTTTTAATCAATTCTCTAAAACTTCCAATTTCAAAAATTTCCAAAATTCATGTTTTATTTATTTAGTCATTATTTTCATTATTATTATTATTTTATTTATTTATTCTAAAATTCCATTTTAAACAATTCATTAAAATTTCCGACTTCCGAATTAAATTTCTATTTCTAAAAATTCCAATATTCACATTAATTTATTTAATTATTATTATTATTATTTATTTATTTATTCTAAAAATTCCATTTTAAACAATTCATTAAAATTTCCGACCTCCGAATTAAATTTCTATTTCTGAAAATTCCAATATTCACATTAATTTATTTAATTATTATTATTATTATTTTATTTATTTATTCTAAAATTCCATTTTAAACAATCTACTAAAATTTCCGACTTTCCGATTTTAATTTTTAATTCCAAAAGTTCCAATATTCACATTGATCTATTTAATTATTTTATTTATTTATTCTAAAATTTCATTTTAAACAATTTATTAAAATTTTCGACTTCCGAATTAAATTTCTATTTCTAAAAATTCCAATATTCTCATTAATCTATTTAATTATTATTATTTTAGATATTTATTTTGAAATTCCATTTTAAACCATTCTTCGAAATTCCAATTTCTGAACCTAATTTTCGATTTCCAAAATTCTAATTTCTTTCAAATTTAATATATGAAATTCTAATTCTTAAATTTAATTTTCAAGACTCCAATCTTCAAATAATTTTCGAGACTCTAATTTCCAAATAAATTTCAAAAATCTAATTTTCTCCCGAATAGTTTTAATTCCGCTCTGGCTTTTAAACAATCTTCTGCTCCTCTTGACTTTAACGAGCATGAATGAACTTTTCATAATTCTGGAATAATAGAATCGGTGATATTAATTCATGCAAAATCAATCGGGCTTTTGGTGGGGGCCCACATATGTGATTTTATGACTGACTGATTGATTAATTGATTTATTTACCATGCTTGTTTGATTTATTCTGTTCCCTGACATGCGCATAATTTTATCGATTCGTCATTCACTAATCCTGTTTCATGATAGCGCATTCATGATTGGAGGACCAGGTACGCATCCACTCATGTTTTGTTCATTCTTTATACATGCTCTGCTTCCCACGTCATGCATGATTAAGGTGGGTATCCATTGACTTTCTCATTGATTGCCGCGTCAGTTTCTTTCTATTAGTAGAGACCCGACTTTAGGGACTTAGAGGGGTGCTATGGTCTTTACCGTACCTTCCCGATAAGTAACCTGACCCCCGAGCCTGATCTGGTTTTTCGTAGATCACCTTTTCCAAAACCAGGAGTCACACTTAGGGTTTTTCTTTCTTATTTTGTTTACCCTTTTAAAAATAAAACAAAAATAAGTGGCGACTCCAAGTCATTTTCTTAATCAATAAAAATCATTTTTCAAATTAAAATCGAGCTCACCATCGAGTGGGAAACGCATGAGCCGAAATGCGGGGTCCACAAGCTTTTATTTATAATATTTTATTTCTAATTATTCTTTCTATGATTTAATTATTTTTAAAATAAAATTTTAAAAATAATTTATTAAAATGTATTATCAAAAATTAATAAATTATTTGTTAAGAATAAAAAATAATTTAAAAATAAATTATTTTTTCGTTTTTAAAACCGCCTCTCGGTCTTCCAATGCATTAAAAAATGGTTGATATTAAGTGTAATTTTTTAAATAATATTTTTATATTTTATAATTTATAAATTATAAATTTAAAATGAAGAACAGTAATCATATCCCATCATATTAGGAATATTGAAAAAAAAAATAGCTGAGAAGGTGAGTAGAAAGTTATTTCCTTTTCATTGTTAAAATTGAGAAATTGAAATTAATTTGAGTTGGGAGCCAAAAACAATTTCTTCCCCCAATAACATCTCATCCACAATTGACAGATTGACACATATTAAATAAAGTTGGTAGGTGCACAAAATTAATTCAGCCAATCAACTTCATCTCTCAACAGCTCGTAATATGTCCACTGTGCCAATCAATTAAATCTCACATGTATCAGCTGACACAAGAGCTTAACCCCTTCTTACATATATTTATTTTTTTTGAAAATTTTTGTAATTGCAATTTAGGGTACGGTGTAGGGTGGCTTTGATTCATTTGCATCCTGAGTAGACGTGTTCATTATTTGAGAGTCCACGCAGCTGCCAACATTTTATTATTATATATGGCCTATAGGTATATATCATTTGGTAAGGTGGTTTGCACGTAGCAAGTAGTGCTCTTCCACCTCTGTGTACCGTATACGTGGCCCCAACACTTTGTTATTCGCTTCTTATATATCTATGTTCAAGGGGGCTGTGCCGCTGTGGTCAAATACTTTACTGGTTCGCTTACATTTGTATGCGTGCCTGAGAGAGAGATGGCGGCGGCTGCGGTGGTCATGATGATTGCAACATCACTACTACTGATTGGGATTGGGAGCGTCAACGTAGGTGAGGCTTGGGAGGAAGCCAATGTGATCCATGTGGGTGGGAAAGTGTTGTGCCAAGACTGCACCATGGGCTGGAATGAATGGGTTAATGGCTCCAACCCCATTAAAGGTACTGATTCATCTCTCTCATTACTCGTAAGCTGCCTATGATTAGTGGTGGTAATGGCGTAATGTGGTTAATTTGATTGGATTACAGGTTCTAGGGTATCTGTTACGTGCATGGATGATAGGAGGAGGGTGATGTACTATGGAAGTGATGAGACTGACGAGGCGGGAAAATACGAGCTGATTGTGGACAAGTACGTTAATGGGAAGGAAGTGAAAGCCACGGGATGTTGGGTGAGGCTGGTGTCTTCCTCAGATCCTACTTGCAACATTCCCACTGACTTTGCCGGTGGCCGCTCCGGGGTGAAACTCCAGCGACCTACATGGATTTATCGGGATCAAACCAAATACACTGTGGATCCATTCTACTATACAACTCCCCTGTGCGATGAACCCGATGAAGAGGAAAGCAACTACTAACGGTTTCAATTTCTGCATCGACTTTTTGTTTTCATATTTTATTTGCTATTGTAATCGTCAATCATCCACATGTTGGAATTATAATTCAAAATCTCTTCAAATTTAACAAATTTGATGGACTTGTACCAATATTATAAAGAAATATTTAATTAAAAGGATGGATAGGATAACATTTTAATGTATTGAAAAATTATAATAAAATATTATTTTGAATTTTTTACTATTAAATTTTTTATTTAAAAAATGTTTGATGTGAGATGGAAATTAAAAAAATTATTAAAAGATAATTTTGCATGAAAGAGATTATATTTGGTGTTTTTAAAGATAGAGGAAATTTTTTAAAATTTATATTTTCAATATCCTTTACGCGAAATAACCCACTTACCAACGTTGGATTCAAACGTGGGATTTCAGTTGAATCCAAGCCCATTCCCTATAGGCTTTATGGCAGGTTTTGGACCAATAGGCGAATTTTACTCCCTACTTTTGAATTGACGGAATCCGTGATTCAATGCCTGCCACGTGGAACACAGTAGAGTTTGCGATGAAGGCCATGGCTATGACTCATAAACCGTGAGAGCCCTGCCCATGCCCAACAGGGGTCTTGCCGTAGCCAGTGGGGTTGCGAGTGAGAAGGATGGCCTCATCGCATCTGATTCGGAAATCAATGCTGAACCAGGGTCATCTACTGTACAAAACCAGGTGTGCCTCATTCTCATCGGCTCCCAAGCCGGAGAAGAAAGCTCCACATCATCTTTCCGCCGTCATCGACGCTGTCAAGGAACGGAAACTCCCTCCAGAACTCCGGGGCCAGCGCAGCTCCCTTAGGTTCGATATCGATTTCTATTCTCCCTTTTTTTGGTTGCTCGGAAAATTGAGAAAGCCGAATGAGCAAAACAAATCTGAATCATATAGTTTGAATTGGTTTTTATTTCTGAAAATTGAGAAAATCGAATGGGCAAAAATCGAATCGAGTGAGAGAAATAGTTGTGTTAGTCTTTTAGAGGCCATATTTTGGTTGATTTCTAGCAATGAAAAATAAAATAAACTCCAAAACTTCGATTTTTCTGTACAATTTCTTCAGGAAAGAAACGGAGCGTTAGGGTTTCTCATTTATTTGGGTATTGAATTGCTGTTTAACAATATATTGAAGGCCGTTTACAAGAAAAAATCGAGTTGATACATGAATCATGAATGTTTATGATTTGGACAGATCAGAAACTGACATCATCAACATTGCGGAGCAAAGAATATGGCAATCCATGAAAGAAGGGCAGTTCGAGAACTTACCAGGAAAAGGAAAACCTCTGGACCTGAGCGACAATCCTCATGCAGACCCCGCTGAAGATACCTTGTATAGGATTCTCTCTAAGAATGGATGTGCCCCTGAATGGGTTGAACTCAATAAAGAGATACGGACGCAAGTTAATGGATGGCGGTCGGCATTGAAGAAAGCATGGGCAAATAGATGCAATCAAAGCCACTCCCAATGGATTGAGTCTTGTAAGGCTTTGAAACTGCAAATGTCTGATATAAACAACAAGGTGAACCATTCAAGTTCCATTGCGTGAATTGTGACCTCGTCATCCCAATTCAAATACGTGTTAGATGATCTAATGGAGGTTACAAACTGCAGGTTTTTCGATATAATCTCATTGTTCCCTTCGGCCGCCAGATGTTTGGACTCAAGTGGGAGAAAGAAGTAGCTCGCCTAGAAGAACAATGAAACTCCCTCAGACACATGATATGAGAAGCCATGCTAATACATTAGTCGTCCATTTTTTTTTTTAATATTTTGGTAATCTTGTATCAAATGTTGATTTATAGGACCTAATACACACATGCTTGCTATAAAGTATAAACTAAACCTTCCCCATGCTGCATATCTTCTCCTATGCAGCAATATTGGAATAAATCGTTAAGAACATTCAGGAGTACAACTATGAAGTTTTTTGCCTTTATTTTATTTTATCTATTTTTTAATTTACTCAACTTCTTTTTCCTTTGTAAACAGTGTTCAAGACTTGTTTATAAAGTAAATGTGAAAGTCGTATCAGCAACTTGACAATAGAAAAATCAGTAACAGAATGAGTAAAACTAACTCCTTTCTTAGAAACAATGCATGTCCCTTCTAATTTTGTCAGCCATCAAGCTGCTTAGGGTTCTAAGAGAAAAAGAGAGGGAAAAAAAAAGGAATAATTTTATCAGCCATCAAGATTTTTTAGGGTTCTAAGAGAGAGAGAGAGAGAGAGAGAGGAAAACACCAGACATCCATCTGGTGCGCGAGGCATATGGCTTGGAAATCAGTGGTTTGGCTCCAGCTTTAAATGTGTTGCGTTATTCATGTCGAGGGGCAAATTGCACATATAGCATATTTTGGAGAAAAGCTGAAAAAATTATCAAAACCAGAATACAAGGCACGATAAGACAAGACAAACAATACACATGAAAGTTGTAATTTCAACAAATTATACTGTTTTGAGACCTATGGAATAAAGAAGCAATCCTTCACAGTATACATCTTATTAAGCAGAGCTGAGCTATCATCCGGTTGAAGATGTCTTGGCTGCCAGATGCGTGAGCGCTCGCCTGTGATAAGTAGTTCGGAGCCTCTTGTATTTCTGAACAAAAGCCCCAAGATCCATCTCTCTATCAAGAAGCTGCCTATGCAGAGTTTCAGATTCCTCCTCTGTTTTGTTCATAGTTTCTGCGAACCACAGATATTGTTCAGGTCATCATCAGAGTCATGTTATTTTCATTATTATAGCATCATTCACATTATCGCAATGGTGATTGTTACCAATTTCATAATCACAACTATAATTATTACCTTGAAGCCTGTGGAGCAAGCATGCAGGGGAGTAGAACTTTAAGATCTCTTCTTTCTGTCTCTCCAGTTCATTTAATTTCTCCTGTGCAGCAGCTAACTCTGTTGTCCGGATTATTCTGCACTGTGGCCATGAAAACAGACAAAGGAAATGTCTAACCAGCAGCATTCCAATTTTAAGCTTAGTAAAAAAAGGGTTCAAATCCTTACCTGATTTCTCAGTTCCACTATCTGTGGTTCCTTCTCCAAGTTCTCTCCTGGTTAGTAAAGAAAACACCACCATACCATAGGTGAATCAACTACATATTAGATAAACCATAATATAACAACAAAAAGGTAAGCCAAGAACTCACTGGCAAGTTGCAGAGTTTCCTTCCGAAGTTCATCTCTCAGCTGATGATAATTATACAAATGACAGCAAAAGGAAACAGTTAGAAACAGTAGCTGAACTTAAAATTGAGAAATAAAGCCACCATAAGCGAGCCCATATTTCAAAAGAAGATCATTTGCGCACATTAATTAGTCCTACAGTCTTGCATACGATCAGGATAGTCATGCAAGCAATCACATCATCATAAAATAATAAATTTATTTATTTTTATCATAAAATAATAAATTTATAACCATGTATCTTTTTTCCTTATATAACAAATGGGCATGTGGATGCATACTACAGTAAGAACTAAGCTCCATTGGTAATCTAGAGAATTTTTTCTAACGTATAAGTCCATGGAATGTACAACCTGGGTGATTATACCACAATTGGAGCGTATATAACCTATGACCATCCCCTGCACAATATTACTGTGCCTTGCTTTATTACATAAATATCTGAAAATATTAAATACTCCAAAGGAGAAAACAGATTGATAATGGTCACACACATATATTATACAAATAAACTAACATTTAACAACAAATAAGTTTCCTCCCAAATACCAGGTTTTTTTTCCCATATGAGGCAATGATACTAAAATATAAAACAGAACCTAACTAAAGACTGATTAGAGAAATGTCAATGGATAACAAGGCTGCAATATTTACAACTGATTTCCCTTGGCCACTTAATTGGGTAACTGTAGATCTTCAAAATTTACTAGCTGAGTACAGTCATAATAATTATGCTTGCATCATAATTTTGTTGGGTTTTTTCTTCTTTTTCTTGTCTCCAACGGTTTCCACATCTTACATTTCCTTCTGAAGGGCTATGAATCTTAAAGCATAAGGGGCTTGAATGTTTCTATTATTTTTTTCTGATAAATTGTGATTCATCTTTATCTAAGTACAGAGCTTTGATGCATGAAAATTTTATTTAAAACACCAAACCAAGAATCTTAGAAAGAAGCCCAAATGAAGAGAAAAAATGAAAATAAAAAGATGGATATGAGTATATATATTAATCAAACCAGCTAGTGAGCTGGTACTCCCTTACAAGAAAACTACACTGGCAAAAAACAACTCAGAAGAAAGTGTCATTCATCACCATGGTACCACCATTTGTAACCTACGGGTATGACCTATCTTCCCTTCAGAGGAAATTCAGGATTCAGCCCTTGTGCAAGTGGGAGAGCAGGAGCTCCCTCATACATAGACCTTGGGGCTCTCATCAAAGGCAAGCATTGTGTGTCTAAAGCAATTATCCAGTCCAGATATAACCTTAATTTTTAAGAGGAGGGGTATAGAGAGTTTGGTGGCAACAAACCATTTAAGCTGCGTTGTATAGAAAGCAAGGTGGTTTGCAAGAATTCTAAAGTAATAAGATTAGGTGAATATAGATGGCAGAAGGCAACATTCCAAACTTACATTGTTTTGAATTTTAACTTGATCAAGTGAAAGTAACAATTGGTTGTATGCATCCTTGTCAGATAAAAGCTTTCGTAACTCATCGATGCTAAAAGAATTGAATAAAATAAGAGAGTTGTCAGCAACTGTTAAAGAGCATAAAAAATCTATGTTAACTTGATAATAATTCTCCCTACTCCTAAAGCTATTTAAATGAATGCTATTCAGTATAATGCAGTGATGAACTCAATGCAAGTATGACAAAACATAATAAATAAGAAAGATAGAGCATAAAAATATTTTTTGGAAGCAAGGCGATTTTCTCACCACTTTCTAAATCTAAGAATAATGACATCAAGGTTTGAAAATTTTTATGATCAGTTCTCAATGTTGCATCCTCCCTCCATAATGTATGCCAAATACTGGGAAAACAAAGCAGCCACCCATGAACCATGACTGACACGCACACCATTAGATGGGTAGGGAAACCTTTACTGCTGATTATGTATTTGAAACTGATGTAATCCTCCACAATTTCTCTAGATCAGGAAACGGCTACACAGAATATGTGAAAGGCCTCATTTTAGTAGGGAATATGCTTTTGGCCACCTTACCCAATTGCCCCATTTTACAGATGTATCATAAAAATGTAATCAAGTTTTGAAAAGAAAAAGCATGAAGAGGAAAAATGAAATGTCTTCAATACCATATGTCAATAACAAAATGGAGTCCAACCCAGGTATTTTACCTCTTATCCTTTAACAGAACAATCATGCCAGCTGCTTCAGCAGGAGAAACATGTGATGGGGACTGGGATCGATCAGAAGGCCTTTGCAGACTGAAGCTACTAGAAGTGCTACTACTTGGTGTTGAAGGGCGTGAGGAACCTGGAGAGGTAACTACTGACGGAGGATACCAAGACTGTCCAGAAATATCCTGTGGCCGTGGCTGAGGTTGTTGCTCTTGAGATCCCCTGATAAGTGAAGACTGTTAGTATATTGGTCCAGAAACAAACTGAAATAGTGCAATGGATATGGTACGAAAACAAATATCATCAAGCTTATTGATCTGCCTTTATAAATTCATTTGGTTACAAAAGTATATATAGTCGACATGGCATCACCTAGGCATACAAGATTAAATAAACAAATGCTAAAAGATGAGTACTTGCTAATAAGTTACACTGGGAGCAGTATATTTGTCTTTATAAGAAAGAAAAGCATTCATTACAGAGGAGAAGAACAATTTCCCTGAATATCAGTTGAATTTGAGCAGAGAAATGCTTTCCCTGAATATTGGTTGATTTTGTAAAAAATATGCAGTTTTTTTGTGAGAAATGACTTTGATAACAAGAGGCGAGGCAAAGTCAAATCTATCTCGTATTGCAAAGATTGAACAAATGATCAATTATATTAAGCCAATTAAGATGTAGCAAAGGCAAGCAAAAGAAGTTCTTTCTAACATGAGAAGCAAAGATGCAAAGAGACTATTAATTATCACCACCACCAAGATGTTAAATTTTTTTATATCAGGTAAACCTTTTCTTTAAAAAAAAAATGTCAGCTGTGATTATACCACTATTTAAAGTTTTAATATGAAGTGCAGGTTAGAATATGTGAACTTAAGGAAAAGGACCACCAGCCCAGTTATTATAATCTGTAGTTTCTCATTATTTTAGATACCAGCCTTGTGTAGTACCAAACTTTCCCCTTTCTTAAATCATGGTCCATTTTAGAACTAATTTTTTTTTTTTGATAAGTAAACAAGATATGCATTAGAAAAAGGCTAAAAGCCTCAGAGCATACAGGGATTTTAGAACTAAATTTTGTTTACCGGTAATACTCATCAACTCACCAATCATGCTCTTGTAACTTATTCTTATGCAACTATGAGTGATTATCACCCAGTGGATTAGCAAAGAGCTAACAATTAGTAAACAAATGTCAATTTCAAAGGATTTGAATGGCTGAGTCCAACCACAAAATGTTTTCAGGGCCTAATTCCAAAATTTATAGAGTATATACAGCATCCAAAATAAAAAATTTCTACATGTGAAGAAGAGCAAATAAGGATGAGCAAAGACCAAAGTAGGTTCATTAAACGCTATTCCAGATTCAATACCCGGAAGCACGAAGTTTATCATCGATACATCGATCGATTTCGCTAATAAGAAAATAGAAAGCCCTAAAATTCAAAATTGCATCCGGATTCAAGAAATGAGGAAACAATTAAAGGCTAAGTGACTAATAAAACCCTAAATCGCGCAAGGATTACAATAGATAGAAAGAGGAATGGATATAGCAATACCAGAAAGACTTGAACATGGCGAAGAGAATCGGTGGATCGTGTTATTAGTCAACGATAAGAAAAAATCCAAACCCAAGAGAAAGGCCTCTGTTGAAAAGAGAAGCGAGGAGAAACGCAAGGCAATAAGAAGATCGCCTCCGTCTCTCTCTTTCTGGAAAATATTTGGTTCGTCTACGAGTCTCCGTCTCCGGTTTTGTTAGTTTTTCAACAAGAGGGCAAGGCCGATGGTTGCATCATCGCCTCGTGTGGGACCCGTGGCGTGTTACTATTGGTGAAAGTCCGCCCAAGGAAGCAGCTAAGCAATGGGGGAGAACTTGCTTTTGTTTCCACCCCTTCGTTGTTAATCGGTGCAAGTTTTCTTTAATATAAGATATGATTTTATTTCCCTTAATGGAATTACTCCCGTTGTAAGTCAATTTCAGAACATATTATATACTTTAATTATAAATTTTTTAACATTTTGTCTTCCAAAACTTAGCCGACATAAAATCCATTTCTATCCTGACATAAACTAACTTAGAAAACTTTATAATATTAATCATAAATTAAACTTAGATGATGCTAAGGTAACTCCCGTCATTCGAAGATTTACATCCTTGCTATAAATCTACTACAACAGGTACTTTTACGAGTTTTGAGCAAAAATAATGTATTCGGAAAAAAAAAATCATAAATTAAGGTTTATTTGATAAATATTTTTGAAAATAGTTAGTGAAATAATTTTTGATAATCGTTTTTGAAAACTATTTTGATATTTTGTAAAATAAAAGTCTATTTAAGAATTTAAAATGTTTTAAACTTATTTTTAATATTTTTAAAAATAATTTTTATATCTAATAATTTTACACGCTTGTAATTGTATAGATATTTTAAAGGGACTTATACGAGTTTGAAACACATCTATTTAATTAAGAGGAACTTATATTTATATAGCTACATGAATTTTCCTTTATTTAATATGGGACATCACATTCCTTATGCACACATAACATGCTTATTATATCCCATGAGATTATGAGATTAAATAGATAAATACCTTTTATGAGACCAAACAAATTTCCCATAATAAATCTTTTTTTGGTTTTTTGTTCTGAAGAATAGAATTTTTGTTTTTTTTTTTTTTAAATTGCCAAATATGCCCTAAACCTTCTATCAAAATAATTCTCAAGCTAACGTGTATCAACCACTTGCACATCCGGGTTGTTTTTTTTCGTCACAAATTAAATAACTATGGTTTTGAAAGATGATTAGCCGTTTTCTTCTCTAATCCTGTGATCCGCGGTCTCCATGGTCCAAATAATAAACTAAAGTTGTTTGGAATATATCAATCTTCAGTACATATTATGGGTAATTTGATTGTGGATTGGCTTTTGTTTGACCATTTATCTTATTTATTCATAAAAAAAAAGGAAAAATAATCAAAATTGGTATGGCGTCATTGAATCTTTTTCTAGTAGGAAAAAATTGAAAAGAGAGGAAAAGAAATTAGTCGTTGACAAGAAACCACGAGGGTTAACCAATCTTGAAACTGCCTGCTCTGAATCCCATCGGATGAATTTCAGTAAGAGGCTATACAGGGACTGTGGATGATTGTTACCGTTGCGTTTGCTTATTGCTTTGCACTGTTTTCGGTTTCATGACCCACAAAGGAGAAAGGATGAAGTCATAAAACTAAACAAATTTGGAAGAATTTTATTTTAGTAGAATTTAGACTCCTTCAAATGGAAAAGGAAAAGGATCAAAGAAATGCAAATTATAAATGATTTGATTTCGTCACATTTCTCTCTAATAACTTCCCCTAATTGCGTCTTGCTTATGGCTCTAGCATTCAAGTGCTTGTCATTACATTCTCTTGCAGTATATATCTCTGCAGTTTATACCTTACGAATGAAGATTTGGTGATCGAGTAATGTTGCCCACCATCTCCAGAGAAACACAGGGCTGCTCTACTGGAACCTGCAAAGATGATTGCAATGTTGGTTATGCTTTTGTCTTCATCCATAAACCCAGAATTTTTTTCGGATATGGCCAGAAAGATTAAGTTCCTTACAAAGTGGCCGGCCCCAAGAATCCAATAGAAGAACAAGTTTTTGTATGTCTTGACAAATCCTTTTGTAGTCGTTTCATCGTTGCCACAATACAATGGAGTACGGTCCAAGCTCAAGAAGGTTTTCAAATCACCCCATCTGTAAATTTAACTGATTATGCAACCTTAAAATAAGAGCAATCCGATACATTCTGATGAACAAGAATGAGAGGAATGTTACTTGAGTTTGTCGAGCCATGCTTCAGCACCTTTGGTTGAGCATATGACATCAAGCTATCATAAACAACCAAAATAACCATTTTAATTTTTATTTATTATTTGATAATTCCCCATTAGAAATAGACTCAGAATTCATGCCTGTCCATTGTATATTGTCACGTTTATGCCCTTGGCTAGGAGTTCGTCAACCTGCAAAATTTCATAGATCTTAAATGCCCATCAAGAATACGTAAATCCAATCTCTTAATCAAGAGACAATAAATGAAAGGGGTTCTGCTTGATTGCTGAGGAGACGCAAGAAAAGAAAGGTGAATTTGGAAATCATCCCTAATATGATTGTAGCCCAATTATGTTTTGAACCTCATGTTTCATCTTCCTATTAGTCATTCTTACCTCTTCTATTCTTGGTCTCATGAAATCACCAGCCATTGCAGGAAAAACAAGGTTACCCTGTCCTCCCCAACTGCAGTGCAGCCATTGCAAAAACAGAGAATCTATCTTATTAACAATTTCAGTTGAAGAAAAACTTGTGATAAACTGCTCATTTCTCGTAATTAATACCTTCGGCAGGGAAAAACTTACCTTACACTTTCTGGGATAATCTTTAGCTTTTCTCTGATAGGTCCATTCATTAAGCTGGGAAGGTCAACCGTAGAAGATGCACCATTACTTGATGAAGATTTCTTGGCACCAAGATATCGCGGGTCCCTTCCCATCATTACTTCATTCCATCCCCCAGACGTCGAAAGGACGGGATCGTTTGCATAATCCACCATGAAGTTGTAGAAGTCCTGCAACTCCCATGAAACTGACTCAAGATTCTGGAAGTTATTGTGTGTATGATGGGTATATGAGAGTCAGAGAGAGAGAGAAGGATACCACATCGTTACTGCTGACAGAAATCACATTCTCAAGATCAAAAAATGTTTCTGTTGCTTCTTTGTATTGCCCTTCTGCAAGCTGCTGCTGTATCTGGAGTGCTAGTCTGTTTTTGCAGACCGTTTGTGTTAGATTACGTGTAAAACTTTGCTAAACCTTAGCTTCAAAGACAGCATTTTCCAAACCTGTTTGAGCTATTCAATCCGTTGCCATCGAGCCGTGAGACGTCCTTAAGTAGAGGTCCCCATGACAACTGCAAGTTCATGAATCCAAAATTGATAGAAATACCAGAAATTTTACTTGACAAAGCATTTCTGTTTCTGAAACAATCTTACATACCACAAAATCTTCTGGAGATATCCAACTATCTCCCAAAGCAACCCCTGTACTCAAACAAATAAAGCCCAACATTATTTAAAAATGTGTACTCTCAAAAGCAAAGCAAAGCAAAGCATCAAAAGTAAAATAAATTTTTGACTACCCCCAAGTTGAAGCTTCAATTCCCCTGCTTCAATTGCTTTTAAAGCCGACAGCCCAAGAGTGACTGCAAATTTTCCTCCATAAGACTCCGCAACAATGTAGAGAGGACTTTTTTGGAGGGTCTCGTTTCCATTGAATAGCTCCTTCAACAGGGTGGTCAGATCAGTTGCAGCCTCATCATCAGTGGTAACCACCAAGCTCTCGTCCTCCACATAACTAAAACCTGTCGCCACAGGACTATCCTAAAAATCACATTGAAAAACATAACATTATTTCCCTGCATTCATTTAATGACTCACCATGAAAAAGGAAGTGAACATTGGAAAGAAAAGTGAAAAAGAGTACAACAATTTACCACAAATAAGAGGTCAGCCTTCCGGAGCCAAGTTGAATTGCGAGGCTGCAAATTCCCGTCCAATGGTCCTATCTCCAAGAAATTTCCAAACCCAACTCCAGAGCCTCCCTGAATTGGATACCAGAATTAGAGAATCAGATTTAAAAATAAAAAATAAAAAATCTACGTATGTTGTAGTAGTGTTTTTAATTATTTCTTTCGTGTTTGCAGGTTTTACTCACAGGGCCTCCCTGGAGCCACAGAAGTATAGGCCATGGGTTGGATGGATCTTCCACTCTGTCAGGACTTTTGTAGAGCCACCAAAATAGGTGTGCCTCTGCATCAATTAAATTACAAATTACTTGACAAGGATGAAGAGAACAGCAGCTGTAACAACATTGATTATACTGATGAAAACTAATTATGAAGTTCGGAAACATTTTGACATACTGGGTCGGACTTCCACGTATCCCCACTGCTCAGACCCATCATCCGTTCCTGCGGCAAAAGCAGTATATCCATGAAGCAATGGAAAAAGGACAAGAAAGGAGAGAAAAAGGAAAGAGTTTTTCTCCATGGCAGCCACCATAGTGATAAAATGAAATTGATTTAGAAGATACTATATAAAGCATAAGAACCTTCACTTCTGTGCCTTGGACTAAGAAAGGGACATTAATTAGAAAACAGATGTGGATGATAAATACAAGAAACCAAGTTGTATGCAGAACATAGAAAGAGACACTATGGGAAACCATCCTCATTATTTTGCTTCTATTGGCACGGCATAATCGGCTGATAAATATGGAAATGGACCAAATTGTGGCTGCACAAAGCCTAGGTTTATGTGCAGGTCTTTGCTCCATTGGTGATGAGTTGGGCATTTGGAAAAAAATGTCATTGGAAGAAAGGAGCCGGACGATACACCCTGATTCGATTTGAGAAAGCAAACAAATAGAAGCTATTAAACAATGGAGATTTATAAAACTCAAAATTTCAGGTCTTCTGCTTCCAAACGTGACAATGTTATAAACGAGTATATCAAAATAATATGTTTGCTCTGCAATTCCAGAATGATTCTCTTGTGACAGTGATACAATATTTTAAAGACTATTTTACCTTATTATTAATTATTTTTAGTAAATGTAAGCCGGAGTTGTCTTTTCATGTATGGCCTCTGCACAAGAATATAGAAGGAAAAGGTGAACATCTCAAAAATTACTTCCTATATGAAGCCTATCAATATTAATTAATAATAGCCAAGAGAGAACAAATTCGAACAAACAAGGCTTGTTTGATGTGTTGGTGCTGCCAAAGTTTTCTCTCTGAATCCCCGTCCTCGCCCCCTTCATTACTACTTCTATAGTGAAATTTGGTATACTGACCCCTGCGAGGGAATCATGGCAATGGTGTGAGTATTGTCCATTAGATGGACTAGTGCTGACCAGCACTCCCCAATGCATCTTGGCAGGGCACCAACTTTTGCTCCCGTCTGGTCAGGATGGCAGGGGCCGTGCAAGTACATGGAGCATGAGCGAAGCGGGAATGAATGAAATTCAGTTTCCAATCATGCTGATCTCAACAAAACATCCATTTTTAGTGGCCTAATAAAAAAGTCATCTCCAGTTTGATTAATTTGCAAAAGGGGCAAGATTGGAATTTAAATTATTTATTTATTATAAGTTTAACTCATAGAAGGTTATTATAATTAGTTTGAATTAGAATTTCATATAGAATTTGAATGAAGGTAAATGTGTACTATTAGTTTGAATTAGAGTAGAAGATAAAGTTTGAATCAGTGTAGAAGTTGATAAAATCCTATTGTAAATGATAGTGGTTTTGCTCTGTATATTTATTGGCAACGATATTATGGCTTCAAATCGGTTTCTTCATTTACATTAACAATCTTTACTTTAGCCTCACATGGTTTGTCAATGCTTTCTTTACTATGCAATATTTTGATTTCAAAACCTCTTTGCAGTTGATCAACTCCAAAATTGCCTAATTCAATCCATTAGAATTTTCTTTTCTCTCTACTTCCTACCACATTTTTGTTCTTGATTTTCTTATCATTTTTTGATTTTTTTTCTTTTCTTGTTATTCTTAGAGAGATTGATTATTAACTGTTAAAAATAATAATAACAATAATTCACTAGCTTAAGCTTTTACAGATTTGGAAAATAGTACTCATATGTTTAGTCTTGTTTTTTTTTTTTTGGTCATTTTTCTCTAGAAAATTGATATAATTTGCACTTATATGATGTTTACTTGTTATATTTGTTTGCTCTTAGTTCATATTTTCAAACCTCCCTCTCTCTTTCTCTTTCTCTAAATATAAGCTTCCTTAGAGGTTTGATTCTCTTGATTTTCACTTAATTTTATTGTAAATTTCTTTCTACTTTGCCTCTTTATGTCATTTACTGAAATATTATTCAACCCCTTTACCCCAATATATATAAGCTTTCTTAGAGGTTTGATTCTCTTGATTTTCACTTACTTTTCTAGTAATTTTTTTTTCTACTTTGCCTTCTATGCCATATGCTGAAATATCATTCAATTTGGTGCTAAATAAAGCTCTTAATCCTATTCTTTCTTCATCAAATTTTCTATCAAACAAATTTATCAAAGATTTTGGAAATATAACTCAAGAAGATGTAGTTACCTAACCTCTCAGTCACTTAGTTGAATCCACTCAACACCTAGACCCTATGGAGACCACCCTCCATAGAAGCCTATTTATATATTTTTAGTTTACCTTAGAATAGATGATAACTATATAGAGAAAAAAGGAAAATTAGGGAATTATGGCATGACATTCTAATCGATAATGGATGAATTTTTATATACAAATAATATTTGAGGAGATAAATCTCAATTTTTACTCTAATTCAAACTAATAATAATTATTTTGTATTCTAAGTTAAACTACTAATAAATAACTACTAATATTTGCATTAAGAATAAATATTAACTTTCACTAACATGTCTTATCAAGACAAAGCTTTGATTGAATATTCCAATCTCAGTCTTGAGAGAAAGAAAATGAATGTGATGTATTTGACTTCTTTGGAGAGTGGTCTCCCAAGGGTCGAGGTGTTGAGTGGATTTGACTTGGTGGCTAAGAGGTTAGACATAAGCAATGAGATCTTCTTAAGCATTATTTCCAAAATCTTTGAGAATTTACAGAAAGAAAATTTGTTGAACAAAAAGTAGGATTAAGAGTCTTATTTAGCATCAAACTGGATAATGTTTTAGAAACTAATACAATAGATGACACAAGAAGCAAAATAAAAGACAGAGCAAAAGGTAGATTTCAAGCAGAGGAACATGACCATGTTTGTTTTCCTGAGACATGCAAAAAAGCAATCAAATCTAAAGAAGATGGAGAAACCAAGGAGAAAATATATAGGAGCAATTGTTTGGGTGCCAAAAAAAAAAAAAAACTCATGAAAAAAAAACAAGAAAGGAAAATATTGAAAAAGAGAAGTATATGAAAAAAATACCTTTTGTTTAGAAAATAACCAATAAAAAAATGTTTTCAAGAACTCTTGAGTGTTGAGAAAATAAGGTAAATTTACAAGAAAAGTGAGTAAAATTCAAGAAAGCTAAGGTCTCTAAGAACCTTTTATAGAAAGAGAAATAGAGGTTGAGAATGTGAATTGAGATCAAATAACAATAACTAGTAATCATCATATAGTTAGGGATGATAGTTTCTTGGGTTAAACGAGTTACTTTCCCGCCCTGACTGTATTGGGATGAATATGAAAGTATATTAATCAGGGATAAGATGAGTATGAAGACTTATTTAAAACCTGAATTAGGTTTGGGATGGGTATGGATTTTGTACTAACTTGTCTTGCCTCACCTGCTCTATATGTAAATTGATCAATTCATCCCTCATATGAATAGATGATTCAACCTTCATTTTAAGGCTTCTCTTAGTCGCAGATGACTCCTCTCTCAACTGTAAACAACCCCTCTTCTCTCCATTCCTTTTATTCTAAAACCATAACCTATTCTATGAGTCTCAAGTTAATGAAAGCCCTTAGTAGCTTTCCTAAAACCAAATCACTTCATATTGTTTGTTTCTTGGTATCTATCTCAAGCCATTTTCTTGCAAATCTCTTGACCCTTTTTCTTTGCAATTGTTTCTCCTCTTTAATCTTACCATTCACACTTTTGCATCCATGATGAAGATTCGGTGAGATTGTATGAGATGGACTCAAAGGGTTTTTTGAGGTTGTTTTGCTCGGATAATGAATTAGGGTTTGGACCATGGTGACGACTTCATTTGAGGTCAAGATCAAGATCTTTTCATTTGTGCATTGGAGAGATTTACAAATTTATTGTGCTTGGTATACAATTCTTTGTTAGAACCCTAATCCAACATAATATACATTTGAGGTGGGGATGTGATTACTATTCTTTTTTGTAAACGAGGATGGAACACATCCGTTGACCTTGCCCCAGGTTTGGGACAAAGATGAAAAATAATTGTATAAGTGGGATGGGAATAAGATATGGGTGCATAGTCTCAAACCTGTTCCATTGTCATCCCTACATATAGTGCAAATTATATCAATATTTTATAGAAAAATGATATGGAAAAAAAAAAAGCAAGACTAAATGTGTTAGTACCATTTTCTTAATCGGTAAAAGTTGATGCTAGTGAATTATTGTTATTATTATTTTTAATAGTTAAGAATTAATTTCCCAAAGAATAACAATAAAAAAGGAAAAAGGAAAAAATATTTCAAAAGATTATAAGAAAATCAAGAACAAAAAAGTGGTAAGAAGTAAAGAGAAGAAAATTTTGGTAAGTTTGAATTAGACAAATTTGGAGCTCCAAACTCTAAAGAGAAATTGAAACTAGGATATTGTGTAGGGAAGTAGACATTAACAGACCCAGTGGGGGCTTAAGTAAAGATTGTTCATATAAATGAGCAAATTGATTTTGGCCATAGTATCCTTGCCAATACATAGGAATAGTAATGTCGTGATATGATATAGAGGAAGAAGAAGATTTCAAAAATATAACATGACATTCTAATAATCCATGAGTATTTATATACAAATAATACATGACGGGACAAACCTCAACTTTTACTCTACTTCAAACTCTAATTTGGACTCTAATTCAAAATATAATAGACTTCTATTTTAATTCAAAATCTATATCCTACTCTAATTCAAACTAATAATAAATAAATACAAATATTAAACTTAGGATGAAAATTAACTTTTACTAACATGCATGCCGTTATGAGAAAGCAAAAGCGGAGAAAGAAGCATACACCATAATGATATGTTACCTATGGTATTAAATATTGAAAATAAAAATAATAATGAATGATTAGATAACGTTACGGACACCAACACCCACAGATGTAAAAGAAAAAGGGTGGTGTGGTAAATGATATTACAATAGGTTTGGGTACAACCGTAGCATCAAAAGGCGCCTTTCTATTCCAACAGAACCATCACGAGTGATTTTCGGGGCACAGAACCCTGCATGCGTGACATATTTTTCTGTGCCTTTCATTTGTTGGATCCTTTGGAAGGGGAAGAAGCCATTCATTTCCATCAATGTATGAAACATCCAGGTAAGGGGCTGCTTCCGACTGCATCAGTTGCTTTGCATAGGACACCCTGTATGTGTTGTTTGATCCTGGTCCCTTGCAATCATATTCTCCGAAGAAGACGGTCCTACAAAACATTTATGCACATCAGCAACATTCGGCAACTTTCTATTAACATTTTGATCAACCACACCAGGAAAAAAAATAATACAAAAGGAAAGAGAAAAGAGAGATATTAGCAACTAGGATCAACCACAGACTGGTCTCTAGAGGGGTCTCTCCAATCATTCCATCCATCTGAAGCTACAAGATCGGCCATGTATGTGTTAGAAAAAACCACAGTGGCATAGGCTCCCCAAGCTCTGCCAAGCCACACTCTTCCAGTTCCTCCAATTACACACTTTACAAAGGAAAACCCTGTTTTCTCATCCACTGATTGCCTCCCTTGAGCTGTGATCGCTCCGCTTATTCCAGATGAGACTTCTTTCGCTGTGGAATTTATTGTGCACTCCTGCCATAACAAATTTGTCAATGCATGTAGTAATCTAATTAATCATTATTTCATCTGAAAATATAGAAAGAATAAATAAGGGTATTGAACATATTATTTATGATGATTTTTTTGAAAAAAAAAAGTATGGTTTGAGTATCAATTGACTACAAGATACACCCTGCAACAAAACAAAATTGCGAAGTGGAAAGAAAAAAAAAATAGAGAACAAAACAATGATGAATGAGGTAAGGTATATGTTTTATTTTGAAACAATTTTTTTTTCTTTTTTTTTTTAACAAAAGCAATTTTTGTGCAGTTTATTTATTGTATAAATGTCCTACTAAAAGTTTTTATGGAAATACCCTACAAGAAACTTTGAGTCATAGGAAGTCTAGCATTGGTCACCTAAGGGTGTTTGGTTGCATAACATATTCTGATGTGCTTACGCATAAGAAATAGAAAACCTTGATAAAAAATTGTAAAACGTACATTTTTATTAGTTATAGTCATATAAAAAAAGGCTATAAATTAATTGAAAAGCTTAGTCTCTCGTAATATGATTTTTTTTATGTGCAAGGAGTATGAGATTGATCTTGTGATGAAACAAGCGTTAAGATAAAGCCTAGAAAGCATAATATGATGCAACAAAATGTTAATTATGTAATGAAGAAGCTCCAAAATGAAAAGTTTAAGAGGTTAATATCCTATTATTGGAGGACACTAGAGAGGGTTTACCTCATAGAGGGATCTAGCATTTCCAAAGATGAAATCAATGGATCCTTGGATGAAACATTCTCTAAAATAATGCCTCCCTCGATCATCATGAAGCGTGTCTTGGGCTCCATAAAATCCACAACCATAGAATGCGGCTTGATCATTTGCGACTCTAAGCGCCACTGCCTGCCCTCCAACATCGCCAGGTGATGCTGGAGGAGCTGTATTCTTTACCAGGAATCGCAGCAAAAGACCATCAATAGGGTCAGTCTAAATTGAAAAAATCAACTTGGAATGATGTGTAAGATCCCTATTTGTTCTGAATTCATTACCTGAAAGCTAATGTTGTATGCTGTAAAGTTGGGAGCAAAGATGGCCACTGAATAGCTGTAGGAGGTCCCTCCAGTAGAATTTGCAGTGTCGTTCCATGTTATGGCTGTATTAAGATAACCCTGGCCTTGAAATATCAAATTCGTCTTGCTAGCGCCCACTACTACCTTTTCCCTGCCGTCATGTAGTAACTTATTTCACTCTCTGCAGACTAAAAAACCAGCAATGCTATGCAAGAAATTTCATATAAGGACTGCCTATTTGCATTTGCTTTTGGAGGGTTTGGGGTACAAGACACTGAATTCCATTTTTTTTTCTTCTCAGATTGGTTGATGTGGAAATGTGGCAATGTTAGAATTCATCAAAGCATTTAACAGAGAAAAAAGAATCAGAGTTAATGACCTGTAAATGCCGGAATCCATAATGATGAGGGTCCTGGAGAGGCTAGAATCAGGAACAGCATCTACCGCCTTCTGCACACTGCTGAAATTTGCACAACCCTTTAAATCCACCGTCAAAATAAGGGAAACATTATAACTCGAAATGATCTTAGACTTCCATTTGGCATCATCGCATATGACCTCAGGCTTCCGATGATGATGATGGTGGTGGTGGTGGTGCCTCTGGGATGCTCTATCAGTGGCTTGATTTAAAAGAGACAGGAAGTCCTCTACGCCGCTTTGCTTGACAATCCTTCGGAGAAAGGCCAGTTCAAGGTCACCTTGAGTAATAGTGGCAGTGGAAGAAGAGATAGTAAAGAGGGCAACTGTAATAGAAAGAAGTGCAATGAGAAAAGCAGAGGACCAAAAGAAGAGGGTGGTTTTGATTCTCATGGTTAAGGCTTAGATGTTGTTTTAGCGTTTTATGTGGTACTGAGACAAGATGTGGAATGGGCGTAAGGTAGTGTTTGATTTATTTGTGGGAAGGGGAGAGTGGTAATTGGCGTGGCAGGTAAGAAATGTATGAGACTTACATGTGGTGTGTGATGTTTGTGCGGAGATGATTGCATCTTCTGCTTAATGTGCGTGGAGATGATTACTGTGGAGATGATTACTTCAGCTTAAAAAAAAGAAGAGAGTATGAAAAGAGAGAGAAGGGGGAGCAATGGAGATTGGAAGATGCACACGCCAAGGCAGAAAAAGAAAACAGAGATTTTGGTTATGATGAAAGCAGAAGTGCTGGCTGGGTTGACTCCTCCAAAGATGATGGCCGGTGGGTCTGGCTCAATGGAGATCATAGCTTGTAAAGGAAAACAGCAAATTGGCCTCCTCGTCGGCTCACACTAGGCCTGTATGGTTTTACTTAGAAGGCATATCACCGCCATTGTTCCCTGGTAGTGCCCTTGTCAGAATATCCCAGTGGTGAAATCTTCTTCCCTACCAAACATTTTTTTAGCCACAGCCTTTTAATGCACACATATACCTGTACTTAAATAATTTTTCTAACACAAACAGGTCTCAAGCCTTGTCGCCGCTTCCTACCGACCAAGTTTTGTCCCTTGTTTAATTAGAAATATTAATCATTAAAGCCTAAGGGTAAGGACTTTTGGAGTGGGTTAATCAAGCTCTTTTCAGACCCATAATACTCCCTGCACGGACAGGTACCTTTACGTTGAAAACATTCAAATCTGCTGTTTGCACCTCAGTTTTGTCTTACAGCATCGATCAATGAGGCCTGAAGCACCATCGTGATGGACCTGAACCTCAGTAATAATTTATGCAAATTTGCTTTTAATATTGATGCATTGTTGCTGCTTCTTTCTAAGCATTTTGTTACACTGATAGGCTAATTGGCTATCTAATTGGAAACAGACACTATTGGGTAATCTCTGAAGAAAACTAGAAACAACCACCCAATAATTCCCATCCTATTTTAAGACTCTTGCTTGGACTACTACATTACTTGATAGAAGAAATGGGACTGAAATGAAAAGCCTTTTGCTATACTATATACAAGCACAAGCCAATCGAGTGGTTAGAATTGTACCCTTCTTCCTGTTGGGCATGTATTACATTTTTTGTGATGTCCCACATCGGATAGGGAAGAATGTTTCTGGCGCTATATATGTAAAGGTTTCTCTTAACCAAGTAGACGCGTTTTAAAGCCGTGAGGGCCCCTTCGGACCCAAAGCGGACGCCGATCCTCAATCCCGGTGTGGGGGTTTGTTTGGCTCCGTAATGAGTGTTCGTTTGTTTGGCCCCACAATTCCATGAGACACAACGAGGACGTTGTGTTTTAAAGCCGACAATATCTACATGGTTGGGTGTAAGTCGTTACATTTTTTCTTTGTAATCAAGACTTCCCAAACATGAAAAAGAACACTTAATTTAAATAATTACTTTGTTGGGTGTTTGTAATAGAAAGTTTGTGAATTCTTATTAGGCCATGTTTGGTACATAGTAACGGATAATGAGAAAGAATATTTTGTTCTAATTCTTATTTTTTATTGAATAAGAATGAATTTGATAATTTCAATTTTTGTATTTGGATGAATTTAGAAATGTAAAGTTGGAATGATTTTTGTTTTTATTTTGATGTTAGGTAATAATGAGAATAAGAATCTAAAATAAATTGATAATAATATTTGCACACATGATTTAAAATATTTTTTATTTTTATTTAAAAAAACCTATCAAACTATGGTTTATTGAAAAAAAAAAACACCTTTGAGAGTTTTTAAAACTAAATAATAAAAGTTTATTTGCTCATGTAATTTAAAACTAATGCTTTATGTTTTATTTTTGTTTTCATTTTGATTGTAGGTAATAATGAGAATAAGAATCTAAAATAAATTGATAATAATATTTGCACACATGATTTAAAATATTTTTTTTTATTTAAAAAAACCTATCAAACTATGGTTTATTGAAAACAAAAAACATCTTTGAGAGTTTTTTAAACTAAATAATAAAAGTTTATTTCCTCATGTAATTTAAAAATAATGTTTTATGTTTTTTTTTTGTTTTCATTTTGATGTTAGATAATAATGAGAATAAGAATCTAAAATAATTTGATAATAATATTTGCACACATGATTTAAAATATTTTTTTTATTTAAAAAAACCTATCAAACTATGGTTTATTGAAAACAAAAAACATCTTTGAGAGTTTTTTAAACTAAATAATAAAAGTTTATTTCCTCATGTAATTTAAAAATAATGTTTTATGTTTAAAAACAAAAAAAAAATTGTTTTTTAAAAATTTATAATCTTTTTAGTTGTTTTTGAATAATAGTTTTTAAAAACAAAAGAGAACCATTTTTAGAGGACAAGTAAAAATTGTTTTCATTCATTTTTAAAATATAGGAAAATATAGAGAAATAAGAAAAAAATGAATAATTAAGTAAAACATAAATAATACTTTAATTTTTTTAAATAAATGTTCTAATTTTTAAGAATAATTTTGAAGTCAAAAAATTGATTAATTGATTATAGATTAAATAAATTTTTTAGAATATTCAATATCTAATTAAGTACTAAATGTATATATGTTGAGTCATTTATACTTTAAAAAATAAACTTTATTTATTTTTAAATTCATTTGCAATAAAATAGTACTAGTAATTATTAATTTAAGTTAGTGTTATTAATTTTTAATAAAACAAATTAATTATGCTTTTGTGAGATGTTAATATCCATATTTTGATGTCATTTATAAAAAATAGATTTTAAATCTCTATTCATATTTTATTAAAAACTATTTATTTTTTTAATTTATTGGTAATTAGAAAATTATTTGTATTTTTTTATAAAACTTGAATTCAATTTAGTTTATATTATATGAATTGAATTTATAATTTTTTTTTTAAATCAAAACAAAAGAAAATAATTTTAAAAACAACTTATCCAAACAAATTTTTGGTTTTTTATTTTTTGAAAAGTTATTTTAAAAACAACTTGTACGCGAGAGAATCAAAATACCTCATTTTAAAGATGAACCAAAATTCAAAATTTCACTTATAAATAAGATTTTATTTTTCACTCCTTATTTTCCCATCCTTTCCATTGCTCATTCTCGCATGCCAAACATGACCTTAATACCTTAATATCAATATAAACTATATGTAATCATAAGTAGGACCTGTGTGCTTATCTTCCACTTCAAAATTTATACCTGCCCAACCATTTGGATCAATTCAAACCAAATAGATCGTTATGTGCCTCATGGGAAAATCCTTTCTGATTGTTAAACACTTGTAATTTTTGCTTCTATTTAATGCATACCAAGCATACCATATACAATATATATGTTCAGATTGAATGCCATTTTCAAGGGGAAAAATGGTTAGACCCTGGGACAAGATATGAGAGGAAATAGCTAAAGGCCCAAATTGCTGACATTGAATATTTAATACTTTATACAAAAATCCAAAAGACCAAAATCATTCACAATCAAAAAAGCCCTCGCTCCTTCACAAAACCAAAATCCCTGTGATCTTCCAAAAACTAAAGACCATCATCTCGTCTGACATCTCTCTAACAAGGAAAAGCATTATGGACTTCATAATACTTTGCTGAATCTTATTTCTTGTCTTTCATCAAAAATTATGCTGCTGCCATAACCATGGCTCTTCTTTTTAAAGTCTAACTAAGGCTCTGTTTTAACACCATAACCAACTTTGATATTTTCATTTTTGAGGGATAATCCTCCGCCACTCAGGAACCCCCTTTTCTAGCATACATGTCCCTTGAAAGCTTATCATCTGATAGAAGCTTTTCCTGTACTCGCTAAGCTGCATGACAAGGTATACAAGAATTAATTCAATGTCTATGGCAATTAAAAATGCACAAGCAAAACAATAAGCACATGAAAAAGCAAGAAGGCAGACCTGGTCTGGCGTTATCTTCTTAAAGCCAAATTTCTTAGTCCATATACACTCTGCTTCTTCAGCAGCTGGAAGCACAAAGCTCCGCACATTTAAAAAGGCCAGAAGTTTTTCAATGCAGGAGAATAATATCTGAAAGTAGCCCTACAAAGATATCCAAGATGCATGAAACCAGTTATAAAATCACAGCAAGATTGCAATAGGCGGTTAAGGACAGAAAACAATTATCAGAAATAAAACCCGTGTTTAATAATATTCTATGAACCAGGAAAAAGAACCAAATCACATGCAACTTTTGGAGGTAACCTTAATTTACCGCAACATTCATGGTCACTACTATATTGATAGAAAGCAATATATCATTAGAATAAAAAAGTCCTGAAACTATTGTAATGAGAATAACTGTTTTATTTCTCCTGAGCTTCATTGCTTTCCCCCTAATGAATATTATCCTTACCCCAGGTTTCTCATACTCAGACCATAATCTAATCATGACTAATTCTTCAACTCTCAATAATTACTGGCACCAAATAGTTCCCAAAAAAGGATTTTCTAATACTGTAGAGAGAACCTTATGAAATTGAATTATGGTATTATACAAAACTCCAAATGGACTTCTGATGGAAAGAGATAATTTGGAGGTATATAGAACTCCACAGGTCATTGAAGGAAAACGAGATGTAGGTTATTGAAGCAGCTATCAGCTAAGCTACTCATTTTTGAACTCACCCTGCCTTGGTTATCAACACTAGTTGCAACCAGAGGGAGCTCTGCCACTTCCTGTCCGAACACTCGAAGGATTCCAGCCGAGACAACATGTGAACTGCATATCAAAGAGACAGTTATAAATAACCTCCTGGTGAAACAATGACCAGATTAGGCATATATAATTTCAGATTCTTACTTGACTGTTATGACTGCACAATACAATCCACTGAAATCCTGACCCCTTACATTCCTTCTGAGAAAGTGAGACATTTACAAATTCACTTGTAACAAAATGACAAATGATGGCAAAATATATACCAGAAAAAAACTTAACCACACATTAATAAATCGGGAAAGATATTGTGCTTACCCATAAACCATGGCTGGAATAAGGTCACGTCCAGTCACTGAATCTATTATTGGGTCAAAGCGATCCTAACACAAAATTAGCAGAAATTTAGTTTAATTCAATGATGGAAGTTGCTTTTATGTATCCACCAAATATTGAAGAATGTCCTTTTAAAAACCACTAGTGAAATAAAATATTATGAAGACATAAATGAGCGTCACTTCACATTTGCCAACCATTTACTTCAAAATGTAGGCCCAGGCAGTTTGTTTCTACCTGCATGAATGTCAATACCATAAAAAATGGAGGCCTATAGCACCAATTGGGTGAGTGGTAGCACACAATTTTTCAGGCAAGATAAATTTAATACAAAGGTACCAAATAAGTTATACAGCGTCATTTTGGCCCACAAAGTATATCAAAAGAAAAACAACCCAAAAGACTAGCAAAATTAGTCATTATCATTGAAATCATTAGCTTTTTTGCCCAATTCACTAAAGCTGAGAGGGTTTTAAACTAAAGTCACATCAATTGTGGAACCACTATCATCTCCAAATAAATAAATTGAAACTGAAGAACTGTATATCTAGATCCAGCAACCAAGAATAATAAAAATTCCTGCTTACAGTAGTTAACGGAAGTGTGATTGCCATGGACTGTGCTACAGGCAAAAAAGCAACCATTAAATAAATGATTATCTAGATACAGCAAGAACGGTACTTACATGGAAGATAGCAACGGCCTCAGAGAGCAACACCCTAGTTTCAGGAGAAGCAAGTTTGCCACTAAGGAGCCTCCATCTTACATTATAATCAGCAATGCTTTCTAAACCTTTCCTCTCATGCTTCTCCTTTATAACATTCAGCAGAAAGTCTGGAAGCTTCTCCTCTCCACGAACATGCAGCTTCTGCAAAGCGGAATGGATCCTTATGCATTCCAAGCAACAAAACCATTTCCCACTGGGTAATTCCTGCCATGCAAGTTTATCACAATTTTATCCAAATAAAAAAAGAATTGCATCTAGACTTAGAAAGGAGGGATTCTTCACGCAAAGCAATCTACACATAAAATAAGATAAAGATCATTTGCGTGCACACCTTTAAATCTTGCATCTTATGGTCCCTCAAACAGCCAATATGAAACTCCTTTTCACACTGGAATAAATTGGAAGAGAAAAAGGTACTAGTTAAGAATAAGCAACACTATTCATAAATCCACTTCCAAAGCGCTTTAGAGCTCAATATACATATATAGATACACAGATACATTTTTTTTATAGGCAACCAGAAATATATATATATATATATATATATATAGAGAGAGAGAGAGAGAGAGAGAGAGAGTACCTGGTCACACAGTATAATCGTGCGTGGACCAAATCCTGACTTACTGAAGTCATAACCTCTGCATATTAACAAACTTCAGAAAAACTTAAATCCAAGAAAAACCCGAAGGAATTGGAATAAATGAAGACAAAAATTTAATGGCAGCAAAAAACAGTAATATAACAATCACTATAAAGCATAACAAAGATGATGACAAAAGCCACAAGCTCAAATAAGTTTGTCTAAACAACCAGCACCTGCATAACACGCATGCACTAACTTCAGCTTCTGGGTTAACGATACGAATGCATCGCTTGGTTATTTGTTCTATGGGATCCACTCCTGAAACCCTGCCAGCTGCTACAGCATTGGCATTATGCTCCACAAACTTTTCTCGTTGGAACATGTTCTGGCAATATCGACAGTACCAGTCATCTTGGGGAATGCTTGGTAGAGATGCACATACTGCATTTTCCAAGAAAAATGCATATTAAAATTAACTCTGGTAGATCACAATTGTTGAACCAATAATGAGAGCTAGCTAAAAGTATTCATAGATAATGAAGATATAGGAAACCTATACTCTAGGATCCAATGTAGGATATCACATAACTCAATTGAAGTTAATTTTTGTAAGGAAAACAATGGAGAATAGACGATAATGCTTGTGAATGTGTGTTATTATAGGGAGAAACCTCATTAGATACGACAAATCATAGATCCACACATGACAGACATGTGAGAGATTAGGCAAAAGAGATTAAGGAACTTTAGTTTTTAGGCAGACAGAATATCAAAACTCTTCTGTTTGAATGATTGCATGTGAAATAAACAATATGAGGACCATATGTAAAACAGATTGGAACTTAGAAAAATAGAAGAAAAGAATAAAGACAGGGCACTACCCACATAAAAATAACCAAGCGGAACCTAGGAGGCGACGTTTGCCAGTCTGGTATAAAACTGATCTTTTGGACAGCTCAGCAGCTCATTTGCTAGGGAAAGCATAATTCTTAAGCCAGTTATTTTTTAGGTCAAATTTGAGAATAAAAAATTTCAGGTTCATTTTTCCCTACCCTAGTTGTTTTGGGTGGGGTGGGGGGTGGAGGCTTTTTCTCATTTGATTGTCTTTATTTCATTTATTATCCTTTTTGTAACTGTGCCTTTTTTTTTCTTTTTTTTATAGGCTTTTTTTTTGTAACTGTGCTTATCTCAGCCCAATATTGAAAAAAATATTCTATAATCTATTCATAAGTCAGTTATGTGAGAAGAGCATCATTTGAAGCTCTCAAATCACAAAATGGGTAAAAGAGATGCATTTCTATATGCAAATGAGGCCAAGCCAATTGACTTAGGCCTTTTAGAAAAAATTAGGCCACCTAGGATATTTCATAGTCCAAATAATAGCATCCGATTATAATATGTGAGTTGTTGCACATTTATCAAAGGTTTAAGGCATATTAAAGATGCAAAGATCTCTTGGAGTTCTAGAATGAGGTGCAGCACAGAAAGTGTGCCAAAGCATCATTTAAGTGCAAACCAGAGTACCACTGCAGTCATATAGAAGTTGCAAATGTGTACCCATAAATAATTAATATTGCAATAGATCAATACACTAATGCAATTATCTAGAACTTAAACATACTAATATTTGTTATATATCATTAATAATAAATATTCAAACTCAAGCACAAAACATTAACGTACCATAGAGCATTAATCATTTACATATTTATTCTTTACATTACACAATTGCACTTTACATTTTATTTTTTTAAATCAAAACATTATTACCAAAAAGGGCCAAAGATGTGAAAATCAAAAGAGGCAGAATAGGCTTTGGAAACAGCATAAACAAAAAACAGTTTTGGACAAAATGAAACTGAAGAACAGGTATCCAGAATTCCAGCAGCAAGGTTTCATTTTGCATGCAAGGCAATTAATTAAGAAGGTCCCATAATAGATAATCCAGTGAACAGTTTAAGAGAATAAAAAAAATTGCATTAACTAATGTTAGAGAATGGCAAAAATTTATACAGGAATGGCTGATCAACTTGCCAAATAGAACCCACAGATAGTGGTGGATTGAAGTGGGGCTGAGAGGGGGGCATGGCCGCTTGCCAATCCCCTGCCCCTCCCTTGGATTTTAAGTCTGGTTTTGCCTGTGCCCATGGCAATGGCCAAACAGGTGCTGAATAGGGGAGGAAGAGGGCAAGGGGAGAAGGAGAGTGTGATAAGAAAAAAATTGGGGTTTCTTTCTTTTGAAGAGAGTTGAGAATGAGTTAGGAGGAACACACTTCTCTATGTGGGTTTCTTATAAATAAGATACAGCAATCATGCTATGAGACAATGAAACACCTTAGTAAAATTTAAAACTGAATGATGCTTTTTTCAAAAAGACCAAAACAAAACACTGGATCAGGCATGCCTATCATGTGCCTTGGACCTCACACAAAGGCCTGCACTTTGTACTGTACATGGCAACTTTCCTGATGCAACAGGAGGTGCCTTCCCTGCCACCACTGCACCTTGCATCTAGGCATGCTTTTGACAACACTATTTTGGGGACACCTAGGTTGGCAAACGTCCACAGTCCAACACGCACTATAATTGGCTAGAATCAGAAAGTCCTACACTTAAAAAAGAATGACAAAAGGAAAGAAAGAATAAACAGAGAAAGAGAGAAAAGGGAGGGAAGGAAGAGTAGAAGAATAATCAAAATGCACATATATAATATCTTACAAAAACAAGGTATGTTCCAGGGGACGTCAAATCCAGAAAAAAAAAAAAAGGTAACTAGTCCTTTTACTTCTACTTATAAACAATAAAAAAGAAGAGAAAAAGGCGTTTATACTGTATTCTTCTAGCGTTTGGCAGTCAATTCACACCTCACATATTAATGCAACAACGTCACAAATAGTTCCATTTCTCTCTCTTCTGAAGCAAGCAGCTGCTTAGCATTCAAGTTAAGTACAAAGGCTCCACTGATGGGTTTATCAAACCAGTGAAAAACATGCAAGTAAATACGACTGATATATCAAATATAATAGGAATCCGAGTTTCACCTCTGTGAAAGGCCCTAGGGCATCCATCACAAAGCAAAAGATTGCCACCATCTCCACAAATACTGCAGAGGTCGTCATTATCCCTAGCAGAATATTTACGGCCTTTTGATAGAGAAATTGCCAATTCATGTAGTGACACTCCATTTGATGTGTAAATGTATGAATAGCTATGAAAAAAAAAAGGATAATGTTAAGAAATTACAAAAGACTAACCAACCAGGTTAGAGAACTGTAAAATCCTTAAACAGAACTCACGGTTTTTTACGTGAGGCCCAACCTGCATGAGCTTCAAACTGTGAGGCACTGACCTGCTTGTTAAATGCAAAAATATCAAGATATATGTATACAATATAAGCAGCAGTTCTAGCAGTAAAAGAAGTACCTCACAGTGGCAGCACCAACAAAATATTCCAAAGCCTTTTTTATAACCATCCAGCAATTTCTGTAAAGAAGAAGCAATTACTTCAGATCATAATAGTAGTTTAAACAAATATAGCAATTCTTCGTTTTATCTCAACAACCTTTCCGCCTGCATAGTAGGCAACTTCAGTTCCATCAGGTAACCCGCCTTCCTCAAAAACTAATCTGTGCAACCTCTGATCTCTTGAGAAAGAAGTCATCCAATGACAAATAAAAGTTAGGCTAAAAGCAAAAACTTGGAGAACTTAAGCAAGAAATCTATTATACTAAATAATACAGATAGATACCAACTTTTTTGTTATCTTCCCCAGACTCTTATTTTCTGAGGAGTTGTACAATGCACTTCCAGAGGACTTTGTAACTGGAATTGGTTTCAACAACCTGAAAAAATAACCCAGATGGAAGCATATAACAAAAGGAAAAGAACATTGGTGTACAAATTCTATTGAAGATGGTGGTTTGTAACTTTGTGTTAACCATATCATAAATAATGATTAAATTTAAATTGATCAAGATCAGGCTAAGTTTGACTATATTTGAAAAGTATCATATAGTTGTTAAGCCTTCTTTAGGAAAAAGCTCCACAATATATTTAAAAACTAATCAAGATACAGAGAAAGGGAACATAACACGTGATGCAATCGAAAAGTTGACATATATGCATGCAAGCAACACATATTAGATTTAACAGGTAAACGGTTTTAAAAACACTTAAGAATGCAATGAATCAAAATTTTAAGCTTAAAAACTGGTGTTGTTCAATCAAGTGATATAGCTTGAGCAATAAACTACAATATATTGGTTGACCAAACTTTTCAATAATAAAACTACTAATCTAGTTTATTTGGAGAATGAATGCAAACCACACTGCATAAATCCAATACCCAAGCCACAGTCTCCCTCCATTCAAGTTTTACAGCTACTGGAATTCATCTTTCCCCACACTTACTTCCTCCAGTAGAGTTTTTGTTTCAAGTGTAATTCACCATTCATCTTCCATTCCATTCATTTCTCCTTTATTCTTTCTTCAAGAAATTTAAGCCAAGGTTTTTATGGAAAAAAGGTAAATTGTGGTCAATGTCCCAAAAAGGTAAAATTGTGGTCAATGTCCCAAAAAGGTGAAAAGATAACTCCTTAATGAAATAATAAAAATTTGAGAAATAAATGATTCAAAAAGTTCAGGGCCCAAGAAAGGGAAGCCTTGATCAACTTCTTTCTTTCAAGTAAGATTCACCACCCATCTTCATTCATTTCTCCTTTATTCTTTCTTCAAGATATTTAAGCCAAGGTTTTAATGGGAAAAAGGTAAATTGTGGTCAGCGCCCCAAAAAGTAATAAGATAACTCTTTGATGAAATAATATAAATTTGAGAAATAAATGATTCTCAAAAAGTTCAGGGCCCATGAAAGGGAAGCCTTGATCAACTTCACTTTCCCACAATGAGCCATATATATATATATATATATATTATATATATTATATATATATAATATATAATATAGAGATAGTATTAAAAAGCAAAAGTGCACAAGAGTACATCATTTTCTAGTCAACAAATTTTCCCACAAGAGTATATATATATAGACCTATAGCTTTCTACTATGTACCTAAGCAAACAATTTTAAGCAAAATCAAAGAAGATCATCACCCATTCTTAACAAACACCAGAAATTTCAAAGCATAAATAAGAATGAAAGATAAGAAGCAAAAATTTGAAACAAGAAAGTCTTAAACAGTTACCTAGCTCTTTCACTGGTCCTATGAATTGAGGTAGCTGGTGAGTTGTTTCTCTTAATGCATGAATTGCCTAGTGGATCTATTTTTGCAGCTTCATCTGCAGGTAAAGATCCTGAGAATCATTGAACACCAAGAACCGTCAAGAAAAATAATTACAAAATCATCCAACTCACTCCTCCACAGCTTAACAGCCTAATTGACCTGAATTTAGTGAGAAAACTCACGTTTTACTGGAAATGAACCAATGGCACTTTGAATAGTTGCTTCCAATGTTTCCAAAGGAGCATCCTTGCATGCATGCAACACATCATGAAGGTTTTTACCATTGTCAAGGTAAATGTACTTTGCTGCATGTCTGTATGATTTGCAAGCATGGAGCTCGAATTGGGAAGGCAAAACAACCTACATTTATATAAGGAAAATAATAAATAAAGTCATTCACTCAAGTCACTGAACAACTCCGCATGCTGACTATGGAGTAATGAAACTACTCACTCTGCTTCCCTTGCACAAAGAACATGAGCACAAGATCCCATTGCCTTTGATAGTTCCCTGAAGCCTATAGCCCTACAATTCAAACATCACAATTTAGCCCCAAGCATGAAAACAAATTGTTATTTTCATGTAAAGCAGCTGATAAAGAAATAAAACAAATTAACATAGTTAAATAAACACCATTAGGTATGAATCTACCTTCTTTCTACCATCGTAAGTTACAGGGTATCCCTCCAGCATGCCAGTCTCGAGAAGATCCCTTATTGTCAAGGGAACCTTGTTCAAGGCAATCTTTTTTGACATTTTCAGTCCTAACTTCTTTGGACTTGTTAATGATCTTACCGCACCATTTGTCTTCTCGTCAACTCCTATGGCAACAGAATTGCAAAAATTATAGTCTGATTCCAAACTCTCCACAGTGTCCTCCTTCGATTTTAATGCTGATCTTGTAAACCGCTTTGGAAGTTTCTCCTCCACCGCAATATCTATCTCCTTGCTCTCATCGATCAGTTCTGCAGTTTGCAACTTCAGACTACCATCATTTGATTCGTCCTTGATTGAAGCTTTCTGGGATTGGCTCTTCGGCTCCTCTTCACAAATGGGCCCCACCAAATAGCCGCCCGTAGGTTTCTCCACGACAACAGGGTCATTCTCATCAGTTTTCTGCTCCTCATCGGTAGTGCTTTCATCATCTTTTGGCTCCTCCGCAATGGTTCTTCTCTCATCATTCTTGGACTCTTCCAAACGCTTCAGTCTCTTATTTCTAGAATACTGGATGACCCCATCCCATCGATTCTTGGTCTCGCGAATCCGATCACTAGAATCATTCCCCTCCAACTCATCATTCAAGGTCTTCAGCTTCTTATTACTCTCATTCCAAGCAACCCCATTGCAGTTAATAGTTTCATTCTGAGTCTGAGCCTTCGTCGACCGAGTCCGACCGATTAAACCGCATTGGGAATGAACCTCCAATGCAAAAGCTAACTCGCGTTTCATACCTTTCCAGAACCCAGAGACAACAAAACTGCGATATCCAAAACGGCGCAGAACAGAAACACTAATCGGGCCACAGATTTTCGATTAGACAAACCCAATCGATCGATTCGAAACCCTAACCCCTCGAGTTACCAGGATAAGTAGAAAAATTGAGGAAGGAGTCGTTGAAAAATCGGGTCCAGTGATGGGATTTTGGATTGAGAATGTGGGACTGGAACAATGTTTGTGAGAGATGGTGACTAGGGTTTTGGAGATTGGAAAGAAACGTAGTCAAGAGTGAAATCGAGGGGCCCAAGCAACCAGCGAATCAAAGAAAAGATATATGAAAGGGCAATGCGGCGGATCCTTAAATATATAAACCATGAAATTACAAAAATCGATGAAATAAAATAAAATTATTCCATTTCACATCGCCTAAAAAAATGGGATTGTCAATTTCTTCTCTTTTTCTTTTTACGTGTTATAAAATAATTATAATTAATATATTTTTTATATAATTTAAAAACAATTTACAGTTGATTCAAACCTCTAATGTCGTCTTTCAGACTTTCACGTTCATTATTTTATTAATTTTTTATATCATATCCGCACAAGAAATTAAAACGGTATTTATAACGTCTTTTAACTAACTTCATGCAAAATTATTTTATTTATAAAATAGCTTTTTTTTCCAAAAATATTATTAAATTTTTTTTTAATCCGTCCCGTTCGTATGAAAAATTAGTTAAGATCAGACAATACATAACGGTCTTTTTAACGGTTTTCTTTTAACCGTTTTCCTTATACTATTCGGGAAGAGGTGGGTCCATTTTTTTTGTCATCAGTAGCCAAAAAGGGCCTGGCAACGGGTATCACTAGCACAAGACTATGGATATTTAAACGTTCCTTTTTTTCTTTTTTTTTGAATATCGGTTAGTTTGGCGGGTAACATAATCAGGAAAATTATATATTATTATTAAATATGAAATGTCCATTTTAAAAAAGACCGAGTGAAATAATAATTTTTTTTTTCTATTTTAAAAAATCGAAGACATGGTTCCATGAGCGAGTGAAATAATCTGAAAAAAAATTATTATTTCAAATTTTAAAAGATATAGAATAGGTAAATACTTAATATAAAAAAGTTTGTATTATTTTTTATTTGAAAAAAAAAAAATCACACCTAAAATCATCTTATCTTATCACACCAATTATTAAGGAAAAGGAATGAAAAAAAGATAAAATTAGAACATAAAATAGAAGAACAAAATAATGAGACCCGGGATAATTAGGATGATAAAAATCTAATTTAATTAATATTTTCATAAATTAAGAGTAATTAAATATTAAAATATTTGATTTTTATAATTTAAAAATTAATATTTATTTTTTTTAATTTTAGGATATTTATTATTTTATTCTTTTTATAATTAAACAAATTTATAAAAAAACAGTAAAATTTATTAGATGAAATAACAACCAAACAAATAATATCTTTTTTTCAATGATTTTTTTTTTTGGCATAAACATCCTATATTAGATTAAATTTAATTTGAAAAATAGAGTGGAAAGGAGAATTTAAAATATGAAAATTTTAAAATTACTTACTATGACATTCTGTTTTTCGTTTTTTTTTTCTTTTTAACAAAATAATAAATAAATAAATAAATGGCTCCACGTGGATTTCAATTGTTATGGTTGGACTGGGTGAAGTCACCGGCATTAGAATTCTGTTGCTCTGGCTCTCTGCTTGCTATTGGAAATTTCAGAGATGATCTCCAAAAGTTGCCAGTCTATACAAACAATATGAAAAATGGATGAAAAAAATTACATAATTTACTAATTTAGTGATTAATTAGAACTATAACCCCAGATGACCACTAAGACGATGATCGTACATCCCTTCATAAACTTCACTTTGAAGTTTGGACCTGGCTGCTTTATGTTTAAATAATTTTTAATGCTATTTAATAATATGAATACAACCATTCAGCAGAGTCTTGATTTTGATTGGCTATGATCTCTAATTATTTTACCGTTTCTTTTTGTATTGGTTGATTATTTGTTGTACGCTAGAGATATTAGACCAAGATCAATCCAGTAATATAAATAATATAAATGCACAGGAAAGACACTACTAAAATTGGGTTTGACCCATGATAATCTTCATCTAATTTGGGCATGAAAAAGATTCAAGATTTACCCAACTAATAGAACTGCAGCCCAAGCATTACCCATACAACCAGACTGCAAGTCTGCAATTATAAACTTTGGCCAGAGGCCTACATGCATTTATGATCAGCTGGCGAGGCACTCATGATTTTTCATGCTTAAATATGATTATAATAGAAGAAAAGAAAGAAAAGAAACTAACATAATCTGACTCGCCCTTGTGAAAGTTTCCTCCAGCAGACTTAGCCCACTTCACATAGAAGCGAAGAGAGAGATTTGGAGGAAGCGAAAATGCCAAAGGATCGAAGTTGCCCTACACGAGAAACCGCCCTTCAGAAGGCGATTCAGTCCGAGTAGTCCCATTTCTCCCACTGTCGTGAATCAACGAGCGTGGGGAAGGATATGCACACCTAAGAAAGACTGCGGCCACCATGGATAGGAGTGGATGTGACCACCCCCACCTGGTTGCTTTGAGGCATTGGTTGGGGGTGGCTCCGTGGAGAGAAGATGAAGCTCAGGGTCACATGAGGGTACGGAGAGGGTTGATCAGGGAGGCCTGGTGTGTTGTTATAAGGATTTCTTGGTCATGGGAGCAATAAAAGGATGAGGTGACTTAAGTAGTAGTGTGTGGTCACTTTTGGTTAAAGGAGGCAAAAAGAAAGTAGGGTAGTGAAATGGGGACTGAAAGTTAGCATCTTCCAAGGGATATGCCATTGGCACCTCCACTGGCTCCACATCTCATGACAGCTCCCCCTTCCATTCTTTTTCCCTTCATTTCCTTTTCTTGCCCTACACTCTATACTCATTTCATCATTTGTTTATCTAATCAGGTATCATGCATTCCACCATACTAGTAGATGACCTGGCATGCCAGGTGGCAAAATCCCCTCCCCTTTTTTTGTCATTGGGACTTGTTCATGGGCAAGTGTTGAAATTCGTGTAACGATTTATGGTGAAAAATTAAGAAAAATGAAAAAAAAAGAACACACAGATTTAATATGGTTCGATAAATTGTCTATATCCACGGAAATAGGAAAGAAGACTTTCACTGCTTATCAAATCAAATTAGATATATTAACCCTTAGGAATAAAATTTTAAAAATACTTCTGAATCATACCACAGGGTGTTGCCCCCACACCCCCAACCTATCATTAACCACAACAATAGAAATACAAGTCTGAATGCCACAACAATAGAAATACAAGTTTAAATGACAAATATCGTCACTCTTTTCGCTCAAATATAAGTCACATGCTACAATAGCAAGTCAAGCCAGTTGGACCAGATTCTGATGTGGTGTCAAGTCACGTGTATAAAAAGCGCTCTTTGGTGTCACCTACAGGAAAACATTTCCCAAGAAACACATAGCCTCTTATTTAAAGTTGGTTAAGCCTTTTTCTCCAAGCTTCTTTAACTTAATTTCCCTTGACTGAGTGAGATTTTATTTTCTTGGTGACACAAGCAGTATCATTTTGTTCGGTACTCTCTTTTGATTGCGTAATGCTTTTCTGAAGGTGCAGTTGCTCCTTGATGATCATGTAATCCTCCGTTTAGCCAAAAGTTGCTAGATACAGCTAAGGAGTAAAAAGGAAAAATATATATATATATATACCTGGGCAGCAGGGCTACGCAAGCAAGCTAGACAGATTTAATGGATGAATATCAGAAAAGATGACGAGCACAACTGACCCTTGGTCAATATATAAATAGCACGAGCCAAAATTTTATGAGGTTGGTGGCATATGCGGATCCTGGAACTACTGGAAGAATATTACTTGATGCGACAACCACCACTTTCCTCAAGCCATATTGCTTTACTGAGAATTTGCCTTCCAACATATACAACACTTTGGACCACAACAGAAATGAGCTGCTTTATGCATTACCACTAAACAAAATATTGAATGGCTTTTCTCTAAGGTCAACCAACTCTACCTATCTTTGCAGAAACTGTGGACAGTGTTCAGGCCATTGGAATGGTCTAGAAGTGTGTCTAGACCTTTGATCATGACACTAGCAAATGAAATTAACTTATCGCCTGGTTTGCATGGGCGCCCGGTATTTCATCCATAGACATTCTTGTAGTAGTTCTATAGTTAGTTTCTATTAGCTTTCTGGTAAACACTATCTGACATACACAAGCCTGAACAATGGAAATGGTCACATAGAAATCAAATTATGTGAAGTCCCTTAACATTTTTGCACACATTATTCTCGGGTCGTCTAACATTGATAGTTTGATATGGCACATGTTCATGTTATGCACCTTATATATATAATTGTTATTTTATTTACAAAGTAGTTTCCTTTGGCTAATACTACATTACACAAATCGCAAACCCTATTGTGAATCTGTGATGAATATGAGTGCAAAATGAAAATTGTGATACAACAAAAAAGATTCACCAAAAAAACTGCACCAGGGATTTGGAGAAGATAAAAGGGAAAGGATTCATGAGAACCACCTCTTTCCATTCTTGGTGACCTTGAGCTTCATCACAAGTTCCTCACGCTGAGCTTCAACCTCTGCATATTTGAGGCTCATGTGGAAGTAGCGTTCACGAATGTCTCTTAACTCTGACTCTAGGGATGATTTTGTGCGTTCATATCTTTCTTTTGGTACTACTTCACCATCAGCTGTTGATTTCCTTGAAGCATCTGCAGGACCTTTTCGCCCATCAGACAACCTGAAAAGTAATCCAGGATTCTGTTAAAACAATGAACACTGGCCTGACATAGAACTGTGACAATTGATTTATCATTCACATTGGAATAGTTCATGTTGTCTGGCATTTGCTACCTTAATATGATGAAAGATATCTGAAGTTTTTATTTGCTTATTTAGGTATATCAATATTGTTTTTTTTTTGCTATAATCCCAGTGAAAACCTATCAAAGTTGATTAACAACTTCTCAGTTAATTTTCTGTTCCTCTGTATTTTATCTTAGCTTTTAGCAATACGTCAACTGAGAAAAGCAATATAAACCTCAGCTGATTCAAGCCCAAATGCTCCACAGTCATATTAAGAGAAACCAGAATGGTCCTTAATTTTTCACTGTCTAGATTTCTGCATTCATAATCTTGTAGACTTCCATATCTTTCTTCACTACCTTCAATTCAGTATCTTGATGGTCACACTGTTGGTTCCTTTAGAGCCTTCCATATATATTTATATGCTGCTTCCTCACAATTAGATCTTAACATAGAAAAATGATCACTACATATGATCTTCACAATATGGTCATGTAATCTTTCAGTTGGGATGGGGGGTTTATAGTTATTGTCCCACGTAATGACCTTTGCAATCAGCTAGTCCTCTGCATCCCTAACCATCATATAAACACAAACAACTCCCATCTGGGGATAAGATGCAATATAGAAAACAATGGAGTGGCAAGAGTTCTACAAAGAAACCCCAGATTTAAGTTCTGGAGGCAGGAGATGGATCAAAGTGAACCATTATTTCCCAATTTAAGTGATAGAGAAGGAAGGAATCAAAATAGGACAGGTTCTGTCTCAAAGATCATTACTGGATGACAGCTTAGCTGGCTGTCAATCATACAAGACATGACCAACCAAAAACAAACTAACAACCACAGGAGCAGCCAAAAACCACAAGATATAAGCCTAGATGTAATTCAAGGACTTGGTTTAGGATGTTTGGAAATGAAAAAAATAATCCTTTTCTATCATAACAAAAGTTGTTTCATAAGCATTATTCTTCTTTTATTTAATTCTTAAAGATCAAATTAGAAAACTTTATGTGCTAATTACCCAAAAAATGCCTTGATATCCTATTTGGAACTCTTCAAATTTCTTTGGGATTTTCTCTATTTCATCCTTTTTAGTTTTTTATTTTTTATTTTTTTAAGTTAATTCTGTACTGACCACGATTAAACTCCTCCAAGCCTCTGATCATATAATCTAGAAAAAAATTAAATAAGCTGATATCTCTAGATTGGGACTATTATAAGGATATGAAGCAGATTTTTTTTTTTATAAATTGTTGACGTGTTTTGATTATCATCTATAGGCCAAAAATGAGAAATACTAGATTTGGATATTGCCTCTTTTGGAAACCATTTATGTGTCCTGCTAAAATGTTCAGAATTAATAATAAGAGATCTAATGGCATACTAAATTTGGATATTGCCTCTTGAAGATAACTTTGTTGCTGTTAAGTGAAGGTTAGTTCTATCAATGATATATCCATAGCCAGAATATGTTCCACTTATACCCACCTTTTAAGCTGAACTTTATACTTTTTATTGGCCTCCAATGCCTCAGCAAGTTCATTCTCGAGCAACTGCACCTTTGAAACAGGATCAACTCCAACAGCATGAGAATTTTTATCTTGCAAGCCATTCTTTTCATCACCCTGAAATGAATAAAAAGAAAAAATGAAAGAAGGGCAGAAGAAGCTTCAAAGAGTAAGAAGAACTCGCCTATGTTGAGAGGATTAATTTACAATCAAATACTGTCAAGCAGGATTCAACAGAGTACATGTGCAAAGGTAAAGATGTTACAAGGTTGGAGGGTCTATGTTAGCTCTGGAGGCAAAATAAAGTAGACAATTTAGATGTCTAACCTCTTGTTGATGTTGGGTGCTGTAGGTATTCTGTTGATCTTTCAAAAGTTCTCGTACTTGACCGGTCTTCGTGGATTGCTTCCTTCTATTATCACGATGTTGATTGGTGCTCTTTGCTGTTTCATTCTGCCCGATAAATCCAAGGTTAGAATTAAAGTCTATCAATATCTAAATCAACTCAACATACTATTAAAGATGAATTTCAATTTGAAGTTTTTATGTTTCCAAGGAAGAATGACACTAACCTTTGAGCTCATATGATTCACCTTGGCATTGGAGAGACCAGTAAATTTTTTACTGCTGGACTCGCTCCGACCTTGTTTCTCTTCCTTCATCAATTTCAGTTCCTCTTCAAGGGCTTCGGCTCTCTTCAGGCATTCATTCTTCTCCTCCTCAAGTTGTTCTACTTTTCGCTGAAATTGCCTGACTTCTCTCCTAATCCGGCTGAGCTCATTCTTCAGCTCAGCATCCTGAGCACAGAATGCCTCTCTTGCAGTTAAATCACCCTCCATGCGCAAAATCTTTTCTTCTAAGACAACTCGATTTAGTTTGCAGTCCTCTAATTCAGATGTGGACGTTTCCAAGCTAGAAATCTTCTCAATGAATGAAATCTTCTCTGCCTTGAGTTCTTCGTTATCTGCAGATATTAAATGCAATGAAGCTTCCATTTTTCCCCTTTCAAATTTAGCTGCATCAAACTCAGCCTTTAGAGCCAAAACTTCATCCTGAAGAGGTGCTAATTTCTGCAACTGAACCTTCAAACTAGCAGTTTCTTCCAGGAGTTGTTGGCGCTCATATTCAGAAACTGTAAGCTTTAGTTCAAGATCACTCAAAGTGGTCTTAAGTTTCTCTTCACTTGATCTATAATTTTCCAGCAACTTCAAATTTTTTTTGTGGTCAGCGATCAGCATTGAATGATTTTGTTTGGACATAGAAAGGTCACTCGTCAAGCCTTGTACCTTTTCTTCAGATTCCAGTTGGACAATATAGAGCTCATTCTCAATCAATTTAACTTTGGACTGAACTTCTTGAAGCTCAGATTCAAGTTTAGCTTTATCTGCATGTAAGCTGGATGCTTCATAAACAGAATTGGATGTTATTCTCTCTCTTTCATCATGGGTTGCAGAAATTTGATTGTTTAGGTGTTCTACCTCTTTCTGAAGCTTCTCAACTTCTGCTGTCTTCTCCGAGTACCTCTGATTGAACAAGCTTTCCCCCAGAATAAGTTTCTCCTTCTGTTTCCTGTTTTCTTGAAGTAGAATATCTAATTCTGAAGTGAAGATTTTCTCTTTTGAAGCCATATCTTCAAGCATTGAAGAAAGATTTTTTCTAAAACTTCTACTCTTTTGGAGCAATTGGCAAATCTTTTCTGTGATTCCCTCAATTTGGCCTCCAATAGAGTAGAGCGCTCATGCAACTCCAGTTTTTGCTTTCTCAACTCTCCATTGGACTTCTGAAGAGAGCTGCACTCTTCAATGAGCCTCTCAGCAGTGGCCTTTAATTTAGGGTTTGCTCTTTTCAGGTAGTCACACTCTTCTTGAGCTTCTGACCATTAGTTTGCATGTCCTGTAGTTTTTGTTCTATAACCACCTTCTGTGTCTCCATCTCAATTGCCAGTCTTCTGATCTCATCTTGGAAACTCGAGGCTACAGATTTAGAATTCTCTAGTTCCAGTTGGCAGGATGCTCTCTCATCTGTCAAATACCTTAGTTGAGCTTCCAAGCCTGATGTGCGTTCTGATAACTGAACATTCTCTAGTTCTAACTCAGATATATGGAGCTCTAGTTCACGCTTTCCATTCTCTAGCTCTGACATTTTCCTCCGAAGGATCCTGTTGGCAGAAACATGGGAATCCACACTGCTGCTAAGCACCATTAAATCATTTCGCAAATCATCCAAGCATTTGGAGGTAATATTACTTTCTCTCACCACAATTTCAATGTTTTCCTCCAGCTGAGTTTTTTCTTTTTGAAGCTCAGAAACCTGACTTTCTGATTCCCTTTGGGACTGTCTAAGGAGACCAATTTCCTCTTCCTTTGATAGCAGACAAGCTTCAAGCTTATTAGCTCAGACTTTCTTTCTGTCAATTCCTTATCCAGATCTGTAACTTTAACTCCCAGTTCCATCTTTGAACTCTCAATTTCATGAATCGATCGATAAAGATTATTTTCCTTTACAATGTAGTCTTCCAGCTTCTTTTGGGCCTCTATAATTGTTCTGCTCCCATCCCTGATCTCAGCTTCATCATGTTTGCGAACTTCTTCACATTCAATTATCCTTGCTTCCAATAATCTGTTCAGTTCTACTAAACAGTTCAAGATAGATTCCACATGGTCTCTCTGAGCAATCACATCTACACTCTTCAAATCAACTAAGTTATCAATATCGCAGCCACATTCTTCATTTACATTAGAAGATACACCATACCATGGTTTCTTTATTTGAGACAGAGCCATCTGAAGCTGTTTAAATACTTCAGAAAAAATAGTTGATGTTCCAAAGGCAGCAAGCTGATCCTCCCCATGCACTTTCTTCTCCAGCTCTTGTTCCAGATGGCATATTTGGAGCTTAAGTTCACTCACTTCTGACTCAGAACTGGAATAAGATTTAGCCGGAACCTCAGTGGATGAAAAATCAAAGGATGCGCTTCCTCCCATGGATTTGCTTTTTGATTCCTTAAGCTTGAATAAGAGTTCCAGATTTTCATCTGTGAGCTCATTGCAATCTCTCTCTAGCTCCTCCAACTTTACTTTCAAGGCTTCAATTTCTTTGATCAGACTTTCATCACCTCCATTATTGGCAACCATTTGCTCTGAATTTGTTCCTTTGATAGACTCGGATAATCTTGCTTCCAAGTCGACGATTTCTTCTTCTTTAGCAGATAATTTGGATTTGTATCCTGTCTCAACATCCAAAATAGCCTGATTACTCAAACTCCGTTCATTCTCTAACTCATGGTTTTTGTCTTCCAAGGCTTGTTCCAGAAATCCCACCTTAACTTGTAAATTTTTCTCCGAATCCTGCAATTGTTGCAGCTGGAGTGCTACATCCTTGTTTTCTGCTAAACTCTCATGGATGGAGCTATCTGCATCATTGAGTTTCAACCGTAAAGCTGCAAGATCCTCTAGCTCAATTTTCTGCTTTTCTACGTCAATTCCAGTTCCTGAAGGACAGAAACAAGCTCAATGTTTGACTCTTGACTTCTCCTCAACTGCAGAGCAAGATTTGCATTGGATTCTTTCTGAAATTTTATCTCATCCTCTAGTTCCTTTTGAATATGGGTTGCTCCTTCATCTTGAAATGTGGACTCCCCCATGGCTTGTTTCATCTTGATTCCTCTAACAATATTTTCAGTTGATCAATTTCTTTCTTCAAGCATCACGTTCTGAGTATGCTGCTGAAAGCTCCATATCCAAAGTTGCCTGGTTTTTTGACTGATCAGAGAACTCCTTCCTCAGGATTTCTAAATCAAGCATTAGCTTCTGCGAATTTCTTTCCCACATTTTTGCTTCTGCACGAAGCTCTTCTATTGTATCTTCTGCAGCTTCCAGAAGGTTTTTAGAAGAACCACCATTTGTCAAGGATGATGAGGCAATAACATTTGAAGCACTTAGAGCTATGTCTGGCGGAGGATTCTGAGAAAGATTTCCTGAACCCATTACCCTTGAATTAAATAATGAATGAATTGATTGAGGAGGATCTTCAAAGGTATATTTGTCGTGAGATGCACTAGTTTGGGAACTGGTTGAGTCATCTCTTCCAGTGGGTTTGTTCCCATCACCATTCATGTTGTTTGCAGAGGAGAAACTTCCCCTTACTACAAATCCCCAGCAGAGTCAAAGCTGTGATTGGAACCTGATGTGGAGAAACTTGTTTCCTGCAGGGAAGTGAGGATGTTATGTCAATTGCATAGTAACAACAAAGAATGATTAAAGTAATTAAGTATGGCCTCTTTTGCATACACCATATGCACACCACAGCAGAAAATTAATAAATCCATATACAGAGCCCCCGATTACTGGGAGTATATATGAATATGATTTCATGGCTTGTACTCAAACATTTATAGGAATTTTATATATTTATGTCTTTTTCTGCATCATAAGCCAGTTTAATAACTTGGGGCAAAGATTGCAGTTAAATTCCCTAAATGAGGCAGGAATGCTTGTTCGCCAACCAGATTAATAGGATCAATTTGGAGATTGAAAGAAAAGATTTTAATGAACTCACACATTAGTTTTTTCCTTAATCCTTTTGTTGTAGGGTATGTTCAGTGCTGAAAGAAGTCTATGTTTCAATGAAGAGTTCATTCAAAACAAGTACAAGTTTTGACCAAATAGGATGGAATGCACTGTAGAGAGCTATAGGAAGATAATGTGTAGGGCACTCCTCCTATTACATAATACAATATATATACTATAGGAATTCCAATTGTGGTTCTATTCACTATTTAGGAGTTGGATTCAAGCTGTCTCCGGCTCCAGCTCTCAAGGAACAGCTGAAATGCGTGTTGTAGTGTGGTTTCTTCAAATTCCAATCTCCATAAGTTCCTGAGACCAATTTAGAGGCTTACAAGAGATTCCACCTTTATTTTCTTGAAAAATGTGTACAAGAAGGTGTATCAACATTTTTATAGTGGCGCCTGTTCTAAATTTTTTACTTTCTGCATTATTCTATAGTTATGATGTGTTGACGCTCAAGGACATGTTGTATCTGTTATGTTATGCAGTATATTTTTCTTTGAATATTGAAGCTAACATAACAATGCACCAAGGGGAGCAAATGGGCTGAGAAGTACATACATAGAATAGAAAACACAGCAGAGGAGGATATCACAACAAACAGCATACTAAATCTATCAAATATTTCACAAGATGAGAGATCATTATTCAAAGTTTGCAGCACTATTCCACAAAGTAAAATGTGATTAACCTTATAAAATTCCTAGTAATTGTTAATGTGATTTAGCCATAAAGTAATTTTTTAGGAAAGTGAGACAATCGGTCTTGGTTCAGCTTATTAGATATTGACAAAGATATAGATTTTCAAGTTTGTAGATCACATGGCTCTAATTTTTTTTATGACTAAGCAGTGGTTCAGACAATTCTAATGACATTGGACACATAATGTTGTCTTCTAAAATCATCAGGCAAGAAAAATTATGCACAACTGACATGTTCTTGCATTGAGCATGAGCATAACAAAAGATGGGAAATCCACCATGTTTAAGTACAACAGAAGAGAGTTATACAACCAATGATGAGAGAAAAAGTGTCACACCCTACTCCCAAGTTCTCCAGGATGTGAGGCAGGGCCCAAGTCTTTACTAGAGGATGATCCTCCATTCTTTGCAGCATTATCAGACCCATCCAACTCTATATCTGTATCATGATTATCCACCTTTGGATCCTCTTCATGGGAATTTGTGTCTTTGGATTCCTCATCCCTAGAAACATGCAGCAAAGCTTCCAAATGAAACGAACTAGTGGAAATTCAAACAAAGAATAAAGAAGCTTCAGCATCAAGAACAAACCTTTGTTTTATCCTTGGTGTTAAGCAATGAATTTTTACCTACAAATTAGACAGACAAGAAAAACAGAGTTAGAGCCAGAATGGCAGATCTGATGGCTTTTAGTAGTGGCAGTGCACTACCAAACAAGCTAATGCTAAATACAAGGCCATAACTACAAAGTGAAAAAACCATCTGAGAGATGGAGAATAGTAATGACTGCTAACTAGCTATAGGCTTGAACTTCACATTGTCAGTTCAATAACTCTATTTCTCTATGAGTTACACCATCAGTAATTGCTTTTAACTTATTTTAAATAGAACGAGAAATTTGCTTAGTACTACTTGTGAATTTCCTTTCACTTTGCTTTGTGGATTCGAAGGCTTCTCTCCTTTTCCTCTTCGACAACTTCTCTCCAAGTCAAGAATGGACTTCTTACATAATGAATTTCAAAATTTTCTGGTTGATCATGAGAATAACTTTCTAGATTTAAAAAAAAGATATTTGAAAAAATTATGAACCATTGTCTCAATTCTAATGACTGGCAACAGCTAACAAAACAAAGCAAAGCATTGTTTTTACTGTTGCTAGATCACAGAAGCCTAGTGAAATATCCCACCACATTGCCTGCGTTTCACATACCCTTCACAAGAGGAGAAGGGTATGTGAATGCAGCACAGATTAAGAGCAGTCATAGAGTAGATGTGACCACAGAGAGTGGTGAACAAAGGTCTTGTTAAGACCCTAGTGGTTTGAAGGTTTTGATAAAGTTTTGTCATAGACATTTGGGACATTTTTAGATGCACCTTCCTTGGAATATTCTTATTTCCATTTGTATCTATATCTCCTATATCCTTTAGGCATCAATCTCCCATCGTGTTTTGTGGGAATTAGGAATCATCCACTCTCCCCCACAATGACTTTTACGTGGTGTTTTGGGGAATGCATGGTAGAGTATTCGTCATTGACATGAAAATATGACTCACAGTTTCTGTTATGAAGAATTGTAGATTAGTGATTGAAAAAACAACTAAGACATCACATGCCAAACTAATAAATATTTAACTATTAACCGCTTTAAGAGAGACTATCTTCCACATTTTTTCCCTTTTGGGTGGAAAAGCTCCTCGCAAAAATCATACTCCTCACTTAATGACAGAACATTTAGAATCTTCCATTTAAAATGCAGTCGAGGAATCTCAAATAACTCAAATATAATCTTCCATAGAAACAAAGATATATGTATATGTGTGCATGCATATACATATAGAACAAGGAGAAAATTCTCTGAAATAAAATTTGACTCATTGGATTAAACTAGCCTCTACATCTCCTGTCCATTCAACATCTTGGAAATCACAGATAGAAAATCCTTGATCCTGCTACTCAATTCATTCTCAAACAAACCACTCTCAATTTCTAGTTGACTGCAATCAAATCTTCATAAGTAAATCCCTGATCTTTAAATTTTGTAATAATGGAAATATCACCAGCATGAGTGTATGACTCACTTGTAAAATTGTCCCATGATTGCACTTCTTCAAAGGCAATGAAACTGAAACAGAGGCACTTGAACTCATGTAACTTGCCATATTGATGGTAGCCTCTCCAAGGATTCCAGATCTAGCTGATCCCTATAATAAGAAGTCACTAGGAATTATAACAGTTCATTTAAAGAAAGCAAAGGATAATGAACAAAAAGAAAATCATTTCCTGGTCCATAGAGAATAAAACAACAATAATCATAATTGCCAATCTGTTATTTAAGTAGCGATAATCAGCAACGAAAGGATGTGCACATTGTACAGAGTTGACAATACTAAGACCCCTCAAGCGTTGTCTCCCATTACAAGGACAATTTGTCAAAGAAATGCATGGTTAGAACATAGAGTTGATGGGTAGTAACAACAATAATACCATGGAAACAACAAACTTGAAGAGAAACTCCTCCAGATCCTTCGAGTTATCCTCTTGGGAAATCCAAATTGATTCTGACAGGGTTTCTGTCCATTGACAATTTCCATTCCGTGTTGATGCTTTGCTCGACTTTGCAATTGATTTACCTGTTTCGACGGAGACAATAGATACAAAAAGTTTGTCCCACCCTTTTGGCACCTGTTACCACAAAATACTAGTAGTTAGCAGAAGGAGTGACAATTCACCACAAATCCTAGATACTCAATTCAGCAAAAGCCTTTCTTTGAACCAAATGGGGTTAGCTATACAATATCATTAATCTGATGGAAATAAATCCTCAGTCTATCACTTGGTTTGAAACAATTCCACCATTCAGCAGTAGACGATAGTTTTAAGTATTCAACCTCTTTAAGAATCTCAGAAGACTATGAAAATTTTCACAATCATAGTAGAAAACATGCCATTATTTAATACTTAGATCAAACCTCTCATGAACAAATCCGGCATATGAAATAAAAGATAGTTTTTCGGTCTTGCATAGTACGGAATTCAAAATTTTGACCAGAAAAACTTATAGCAGTTCGAGCAACATTCTGGGAAATCGTTAATGGTGAAGTTTCTGTAAGGCATTGCAACATTTTCATGAAAATTATCAATGTTTTTGAACGAGAAAGTGCATTACAAGAAAGCAGAGCCTACGTTTAATTCCATCAAAGAAGGAAGAAGAGGAAAGAAAGGTAAAATGCTTGAAAAGGGCTTATATTCTCACGCATTTTCCTTCCTTTTCCACCAAACAGGGAGCGTACCTGAGTAGCCTGAAAGTTTGAGAATTTGAAATCAACCCTCTCCCCTGATTTAGCCGCCTTGTTCCTATGCAACCTGAACATTTTTTTTTTAATTCCCTTTCTCTCTCCAAACTCTAACAAATTCAGAAAACAACCACCATTATCACAAACTCATCGCCTACTTAGTGGGAGAAACGAATGATGAAAGAATCGAGTGACAGAACCAAAGCAGAGGGAAGGGGAGGGAGAGAGTTAGCTAGCTGGTCATTATTGTAGGTTGTTGTTTTATTTTCGCACACTGCTTTTCCTTTTCTTTGGCGTCTCATTCATGTGTATGACAACGAGCGAGTATACACGAACAATGCACTCAAGCGCATATGCGGAACCAGCCGGCCCCATTTATAATTTTAAACCAGTGTGTATGTTCATCTCCAGCGTACATTAAGAGGTCATTACGTGTTCAAAATAAATTGCCTTATAAATCTATAATTCGACAAGAGAAAGGAAGAAAGAAGTGGGCCATCCCCTCGGCATCATCGACACTGTGATATTCCCACGATTTTTTCCGATGTCTTCCATTCCTTCCGTTTGTTTTGTCTGCTACTCTACATTTTTCTATGGAATGTCCGACCGCTACACTCCTCTCCTAATTTACCCACCGCTTTGATTTGATTGATGGTTTTTTTTTGGCTGTTGCCCCATTCATATTTCTTTATCTGCATCCAACCACACTTATCTTCACTTCTAATTAACAAACAAACATACAAAAGTTGAAGGTTTTGTATAAAATAATTCATAGATGATGTTACTTTCATTGTCTGCACCCAATTTTAATTTTTCGAATTGGTATGGAAATGACTACAAATTAAAATTATAACCATTCACAGTTATAATAGAAACAAAATCAAGATTGGGACTTAGTTTGATAATTTGATAGATGGTTCTGATAAAGTGCTTTATTTTATTTCAAAAGTTAGAAAAGAGTTTTCCAAAGAAGAGGAGGGACCTCCACAAATTCCAAAGGAAGAGCTGTAGTTTGTGACCAAAGCTATGGTAAGACTGCTTTTGGGCCTAAGGATCAGTACAAAACAGTACCTTGCTGGAATCTAAAAGAAGAGCTCGGAGTTGTTTCTTTAATCGAGGCTCAAGTAACAAAGTGATAACTGGTAAGTAACTACCGCTAACAGCTTTCTTATTACAGTTGCTCCAATGTTTTGGTGCAATGTTTGATATAGAATGCTCGTAAATGGGGGAAACTTGCAGAGAGAACCATCTGCCGAAATTCTTCTTCAGTCCTATGCTACACCTTGGCTCTGTTGATTGTCATGACAACGATTGTCTCCCTCCAAGAGGGTTGTGTTTTAAGACTATTGTCGCACTCCTTTGGCAGCACAGACTCACAGGTATCATCTTTCCACCCACCGGGAGTGCAATGGAGCAGTTCCTCATGATCAGCCTGCATTCTTCATCACTCCAAGTTGTCAACACCCATTGTCAAATACAGTATCTGTGCTAAAAATACGAGACAAACGCATTTACTTGTGATATTGGCATTATTGAGACAGGGAGAGTGTGGATGCTCACTGTGTAGCATATATCACATGTTCAGTGTTCTTTAGAATCTCAAAATATACATCACATCAGTTTTTGTGGACCATATCGCAAAATTCAGTCCAAAAAGCATCCATCATCATGTCCATTTCAACCAGCTTTTTTCTTGTGTAACATTACATGATGCCAACTCCGGACACAGAAAGATTCGTATATCAGTTGTGGACCGTCTTTGAGTTTTTCTTTCCCAATGTCCGCCACTCATTTAGACTCACTAAGAGAGTTTTACAGCTTCAGAAAAGTCCCAGAGTAGAAAAATATGCAACAACGCATCACCAGGGCCCCCTTCGGCAAAAGCACTTAAAAAAAAAGTCATATAATATGATTGTTTAACTAGTCTCTTCTCAGATTGCTCGGTAACTTGGGCTCTTAAATATCAATAATTTTCATTTCTTCTTACCAAAATGTATGTTCCCAACATGTTTGGGAAAAAAAGAAAAGAAAGGAAGAGGATAGATACAATGTGTTAATGGTATGAGAGGGAGAGCATCAAGATCCAGTCGCACCAAACATCAAACTTGAAACATAAGTAATAAATACCTTCCAAATGAAGTCATAAAAGCAGGGAACCAACCCAATGAAGTTAATGACACAGGGATCCAACTGACTGAACTTGAACTTGTATAAGTACAACCACTGAAAAGTTGCTATTATCTCCTGATGTTGCCAAATCAATGTATGAAAAAGAGAGATTTTAGGTCCAGGGCAGTGGGTTTCATACTTGACTGGACAAGTACCTCCTGAACAATATTAGATCCAGGCTGCCCTCCACGCCTAATGAGGGGGCTTGGCTTGAATCTTCAATTCTCGAGTTTGAGATCAATTTGATGAGCCAACTTATTGAAAAATTCTAAGGCACGAGTACAAGCCCCCATCAGAGTGGAACTCATTACTACTGGACAAATTGAGATGGCTCTCATTCCGTAATTGTAGAAATTCTGAGCCTTGCTGATATTGCCAAGTTTGGAAGCATTACGAGTGTGTAATGGAATTACGAATTAGGTATTCTTTACCATTGGAGATTGAGATTGTGGGAGAATAAGGAAAACATTATTTTAGCGTTGTCCAAATGTGATTAGTTAATAAATAAATAAATCAATTAAATATGCTTTTTTAAGGTAGTTGAGTAGGTCTGCTATAGTAAGATAGAAGAAAGAATTGCATTTTTTAGCACCCGCGTGGAAAATAAAAAGAAGAAAAAATTGTGGTTAACTCATGGTAAGACGAGATGAGGGTTAAAAGGTAGTTTCGAAATTTTGATGATTTTACTGTTGGATTGTATGTTTTGAGGGTTAGTTTCCTTAAAATATACGTATCTTGAAAATTAAAACTCAAACTTCTCAAAAATGTTATTTTCTTTTAGGGGTCCATTCCATTTTTTAATGGCATGATGATAATTTTAATATAGACTTGCAGAGTGATTCAAATTATAAATCTACCTTCACTTAATTAGGTTATGTGTGCAACATATGACATTTATGTCCAATCAATCTAATCTCGTTCAACAAAAAAAGTCACAATGTTGGTCTTTAAGAAACTTGAAGGACAATTTGTTTGATTTTAAACCTAAGAAGATAATGTGCAAAACACAAGACAAGTTGAAGGGATAAAGTGTATTAAACTCTCATTTTAATTAATTGAAAAGGTAAAATTCACTTAATAATCAAACAAATCATATGATATTCCTAATTTATTTCATAAATCAAATAACAAATTATAATATATTTAAATATATATATATATATATATATATATATCATTTGATCTATTTTAGGGAATTCAAACATTTTGATACTTTAAAAATAAATGAAAATAAAGAAAGAATTATAGGATGACTTAGTGCATTATTAACCCTTACTTCAAAGAAGTCACTCAAATTCTTCAGAAAAAATTGCTCAAATTCTTGAAAGAATTAATCTACACCTTTAAATTGTAGAATGAAGCAAATAGTATAACTTTCTTATTTCGTACTCTTCAAATCAAAGTTTTTTGGAGATCATTTTTTTCCTCTCTATTTTGTCTTTTCAATTTTTTTTTGTGATATGAAGAACAATTGAACTTTTATTTTTCTCTCTTTTCTTTCTCATTATTTGATACCATGTTGAGTTTTTGATTTTTTTTTTTTTTATCTTTGTGAGATTTTATTTGCTTACAAAATAACATCTATTTTTAATTATAAGGTTTTCAATTTAATTGTTGTTGAAAATGTAATAGATTTAACCTTATTTTCCATATTAATTTATTTTTTGTATTCGTATAGTTGTATTTATAATACTTAATTGGTTCTTCTATTTATTGATGGTTTAATTTATTTTTTATGAATTCCTTTGTAGGGGTATTCTTTTTTATTATTATGTCTAAATATTTCCAAAAAGTATAAGGTTTTGTTTTACCCTCTAAAGGCCGTACAAGGTTGTCTAAGGTTTCACTATCTAAACTATACACACTTGGTTCTTCTACTTTCTAGTCAATATTTTTTACAAATTTTACAAATTCTATTATAGTACCTGTTTAAGGACAAATTTTACAATTCAATTACAATTTAAATTTTCCTGTATGCGGTTTTTTTTTTTTTTTTTTTGCATGTGTGTTTTTTTTTCAATTAAATACAATATAAAAAATAATGATGATATTACCACATTTATCATAATTAATTTATATTTAAAAATATGTATATTTTTTTTATGTTTTATAAAAAAATTGAAATAAATATTTTACTTAAATGAGTAATTTTCCTGGACTAATAAATTAATAATATATTTATATATTTTATAATAAATAAATTAATAATAAATTCATACTCATATATTTTTTATATAAATAATTTGATAATAAATTGATATTTATGTATCGTTCAATCATTTTCCTAAGTTAAAAACTAAAAGTTCAATTTTAAATTTATGATTTTTATTTATTTATTTACATTATATTAATATTTATTATCTTATTATTATTATATTTATTTATATATCTTTTAATATTAAACAAATATTAATATTATGTAAAGAGATGAATATTTAACCCTTCATCATTCATTGGAAGATCAAAGATAAGTAAGCATAAATTTATTTAAAAATATATTAATATGAATCTATTTATTATCAATAAAAAATTATAGAAATTTATTATTAATTTATTAATATAAAAATTAATACAAACGCTTTTGTTTAAAATTTTTCTATTATATTTTGTAAAATATTTTTAAAAACATATTTTATTACTTTGCACGTATTTTTTAACTAGTAATTAATAAATATCTTTAAAAATTCCATCTAAACATAACTTTTCTCCAACAAACTTGGTTTTATGTCAAAGTTTTGAAAAATAAATCTACCCTTTTCCATTATTGAATTTGAAAAATAATCCATTTTGAATGGATAAATACCAAATATATATATTTAAATGATTTTTACCATAAAAAAAAAAAAAGAAAAAAGAAAAAGTGATGACATTTTGGTTGCCTAACTTTTAGGCCAAAAAGAGTGAATAGTTAGATTTATAAATTGTTCAAAATTCTTCAAACCAAACAAGGAGATGCGGAAATGATAAATCACAATGGCTACAAAGTCAAATCCAAATAGAAAATTAAAGACATTAATAAAAGAAAGTGAGAGTATTATAAAATATCCTAAAAAGTTAGTGTTCTAAAGAGTTCATGTGGATACATAACTTGTGTAAGATATTTAAAGAATTGTAAAGTATTTTAGAGTAGTGGAAACTATTGAAGCATCCAAAGAGTTTCTCGAGTCTCTTGAGTGCCTATAAATAGGGAATAATCTCATTTGATCAAGACATCAATCATTTGTTTACATTATGAGTTGAGATCGGTCTGCTTACATTGTGAGTTAAGATCGATGTAAGGCTTAAGGCTCACTTAGCAATTTCAAGAGGCTTGAATTGTTTGAGTGTTGATGTCATTCTCATCTCTCTCGTATCTCATGGATCTCACATAGTCGATCACCTCCCCCAGTTTTAATCCGTGCATTTCTTTAGGTTCAATCTCTATGGATTAGGGTTAAGGTTTCCTCATGTTCAATTTCTCCCGATTAAGGTCTTGGTTCAATCTTTCCCAATTAAGGTTAGAGTTTCCCTAGGTTCAATCTATCAAAGGAATAAATTTTACACTCTCATCCCTATCTCTCCGACCAATTAGGGTCTCTCATCTCGATTTGTTTTCTCATTTCTCTTGTTTCATCACCTATCACCGTATTCACATAGGTCGTCTTTTATACATATCCACATTCTTGCACTTTCACCTACTTTTTTTTTTCTCCAAAAATGAAGACTAAACCTTAAAAAAAAATCCATGTGCCTATTTCAAGTGCAATAACAAAATGTGCAATATATAAAATAGGTATAAGGTTTTTAAATCTTAAATTTTTATATTATTTTAAAGGATTTACTTTGAATTTAGAATTGACTAACTCTTGAAAAGAGTTTTCTAAGAGGAGAGAGATGCTCCACAAACTCCAAAACAAGAGCTCTAGTTTGTAACCAAAGTTACGGTAAGACTGATTTTGGGTTCAAAAATCAGTACAAAACTACACCTTGAAATCTAAAAGAGGAGCTTCTAGTTATCTCTTTAATTAAGGCTCAAGTAATGAGATTGATAAATAACTACAAATGACCCCATCTTACTACAGTTACTGTAATGTTTTGATGCACAATGTGCATGATTTATTAATCTGAGCAACAGATTAGGGCCTCCCAATGTGAGAATTCCATTTCCTTGGGTGTTGAATTTTACTTCTGGAAATCACTTTTGGAACTCTAAGACAGTATAGAAATAGTCAATATAGAATGCTTGTAAATGGGGGAAACCTGCAGAGAGACCCAGTTGCCTAAATTCTTCTTCAGTCCTATGCTTACCCTGGGCTCTGTAGATTGTCATGACAAAGATGTCTCCTTCCAAGAGGGCTCGTGTTCTAAGACTATTGTCTGACTCCTTTGGCAGCACTGGCTCGCAGGCTATCATCTTTCCACCCACCGGTAGTGCATTGTAGCAGTTCTTCATGATCAGCTTGCATTCTTCATCAGTCCAAGTTGTCAACACCCACTGTCAAATTAACATTACAAAATTAAAAAGAATAAGTTTAATGTCAAGAAAGTAAGTTCCATTTCCTGAATAAACCTGCTCAAAATTTTCACGTGGAACTAGTACAGCTACCACTATTCAGAGTGTACTAAGAAAGTATATAAGTTAAAAAATACCACAGGAACACAAGACACGCTTACATGTGATATTAGCATTATTGAGAAGGGGCTGGAAGAGTGTTGATGCTCACTCTGTAGCATATAGTGTTCTTTAGAATCTCAAAATATACCTCACATCACAATTTGTGGACCACATAAAAAAATCCAGTCCAAAAAACATCCATCATCATGTCCATTTCAACCAGCTTTTTTCTTGTCCGCTGCTCATTTAGACTCACTAAGAGGGTGAAAAATGTTCACTCATTACTCCAGAAGTTTTAAGCCTCAGAAAAGTCCCAAAGTAGAAAAATATGCACCAAGGCCCCTTGCTGCAAATGCATCATCAAAATTCATATGATATGATTATTTAACTACAGTGTCCTCTCAAGTTCAATCTCATGTTGAACCAGATTGGTTGGTTACTTTTATGGCTAAAAGAAAGAAGAGTAGAGGGGCTCTTAATATCAATAATTTTCATTTCTTCTTCTGCTAAAAGGCATATTCCCAAGCCAACATACTTAGGAAAAAGAAAAAAAAAAGAAAGGAAAATCGCACGTATAAGGTGTAAATGGTGTCAGGGGCGAGTATTGGTATCAAGATCCAGTAACACCAAACATTAAGCTTGAAACATAAGTGATTAATACCTTCCAAATGAAGCCATAAAAAGAGGGAACCATCCCAATAAAAGAGGGATCCAATCGACTAAACTTAAACATGTATGACCATTGGAAAGTGGGTTTCATACTTGAATTGACAATTACCTCCTGAACAACATTAGATCCAGGCTGCCCTCCACACCTAATCTCACCATACATGCGGTGGCTTGGCTTGCATCTTCAAATCTTCACTTGAGAATCGATTTGATGAGCCAACATATTGAAAAATTTTAAGGCCCAGGTACCAGCCCTCAACAGTGTCAAACTCATTACTTCTGGACAAATTGTCCTTTTTGAATAGGTAGTATGTATAAATTAATAACCGCTAAACAAGAAAGACCGCCAAAGGGAAAACAGGACAAACCACCCTCCCTCTCGAGAAGACATCACTTAATATTTAGAATCAATCAAATGTACCCAACCTTCTTTTATGTACATACTAACCAAAGCTGAAAGGTTACAAAGGAACCAATGTTTTAACTTCTGGTGAGTCTAGTCCTCACTTTCAAAATATATTATAATATATTGAGCAATTCAACTATAATAAGATAGGAAAAAGAATCATGCTTCTTCGGGGTTGAAATGACAAAAATGGAATTGGAAAAAGCACGTCTAAAATATTGCTGTGAGAAATGAGAAGGGAAAAGCAGGACGCACCTTCATAAAGATAGCATCGCCATCAGGAACAGATTTGAACATGTCACCTCCAACGTGGGTCACACCTGCAAAAATCCAACGACCCTGATTAACTCTACATCCATTTCCCACACTCAAACCTTCCTCTTATCCATCTCAAAAACACTCTAATATTCTCACCGGGAATGTCTGGGGCCTTGGCTACGACCTCCGGCAAGTCAAAGTTTATCCCCTCCTTAATATTTGTGTGTTTCTGTAAGATCATCCTCAGACAATCCCCTGCACTCCCACCAACGTCCACCAATCGTTGCACTCCATCAAACCCATTGTACCCGTTCAAAATAGCCTTCATGAAGGGCACGGATACCCCCGACATTGCCCTCTGCATCAGATCGTTCATCTCTGGTTTCTTACCATAGTAAGAATAGGCCGGCTCGCCGTTGGCTTTGACGAAGGGCTCGGTGGTGGAGTCCACAACGGCCTCGTGAACCAATGGCCACGCTGTCATCAACTCCTTCTGGTAGTGCTGCAGCACATACGCTCCGTAGGAGAGGCCGTCCGCATCGGTGACCAGCGTTTTTCCGATGTCGGTGAGGGAGTATTTCCGAAGGACTTGCTCGGAGGAGGGGTCGGTTAGGAGGTGCTCGGCGAAAACGCCGTAAGTGGTGAGAAGGCGGAGGATGCGTTGGAGATTGTGGGGATCACCGGAGGGGAGGACACGTGTTAGGATCTGGGAGGCGGAGAGGGGAGCGTTGGAGCCACCTTGCCAGATGGCATCAGGGACGTTGAGGCGTACGATAGCGTGGAGGCACATAGGGACACTGATCATGTTGGTGAGCTCCAATATAGCCAATCTGGCTTGATTTCGGCTCTCCAAGGTTTCGTCTTCCATGACTGCCTCTTTTTCTTTCTGTAGACTGCACTCTCTTCTCTTGGCCTTGGTTGGATGAAGGAGAGAGTCCCTTCCACTTTCCACCTATGGAGGGTGTTTTGGTCAATTTATCAGACGATGCTTCCGATGCATTTTTTTGGATACTAAAATTATAGTAGGGTTATGTTTTGTCGTTTGCCCCTAATTTTCCATCTTTCATTTGTGGGACTTCTGAGTGGTAAATGGCACCTAGTTGTGGCACCTGTGCAGCCCACAAAAGTTGAAACTTTGAAACTTGAAATTGAATGGAGGAACTAATCACACTTCACACGTTCTAAATTTTTGCCATTTTAGAATGGGTTACTGTGTCAACCTTATTTGGTTGTATCTTTAATTCATTTTATAATCATAACTTTATCATCCGACCATCATTAACTTCCTGTAATAAATTCATATTTTCTCTTGGGTTGGTCACCTTCACCCCCTTGGCCCACCTAGGCGTGCTCTCTGACGCGACGGCAAGGACGTCTAACATCTGGCCATGACGAAGACGGAAGACCCAACAAAAGCTTGAAGACCTCTCAAGTTTCTTCTTAGTTATGATATATATGATTAGTTGCTTCATTCAATTTCAACCTCTGCGGCCTGACAGGTATTTACCATTTAGAGTGGTGTAAAATCCAAACACACCCACAAACAAAGATGAAAGGTGTGAAGAAAGCCAAAAAAAAACGCATGGCTATTTTGTGATAAAGTAATTTGTTATCAAAATATTTAATTTTTTAATGATAATGTTTAGCTAAAAATAATAATAATATTTTTAATTTCGTTTTTGCTTGCATATTTTAAGGTAAATTTCAATTTTCCTTATATTTTTCAGATCACATAATTACTACATTTTTCTAAATATTTCTTGAGATTTTTTTTTAAAATTTTTATATTTGAATATTTTCTTTAAAGAGGATAATTTTCCTGTGCAATTAAGAATTGGTAATTTTATAAAGTTCGTATTTTCTTTGCTTATTTGAAAATATAAAAGATATGCAAGTAGCCTCCATAAAACAACATCAACTTTTCCCACTTTGTGATCAATCACATCCTTGACTTTTATTTTGTCATGATAAGGATAAGCAAAGACAAACTTTTTTTAGCATATCTAAAGATCAATACTATGTTAGAATCATTCCAGAGATGCGCGGAAAATTGCCATGTTATTTTTCATATGGATGGTTGGTGATGCATGATATTCAATCAGATGATTGTTTTCTTCTTAATCCTAGTTCATCCGGGACTATCCTGCTCCCTCCATTAGGCTTTTTAATTATATGATATGCATTTTATCATTGCCTCCAAAGGATCCCAATTGCCATATTTTGTTTCTCGTAACTGACCTTTTTTTGTCTTGTCGTCCCGGTGATGATGAATATATTAAAAGAGTATCAAATTGAAGCTTATGGATCAAGAAACATATCTAGAAAGTGAGAATGAAGAAATTGAATTCTTTAATGGTTTTAAAGTAGCGAAATCCCTTATTGGGTAAGTTTTGACACATGTATGTGAAGATGCAGACTACCTACAGTGGACAACCTAGACAAAACAATCTTATGAAGCTTCATTGTTCCCTAGGATTGACTTTGGGTCTTTCCTGCATAGCTTAGGTGGAGGGCAAAGAAGGCCTTCTTTCGTAGGGGCCTAAGCCATCAGTGAGATACTACTCTAGAAGAGCTAGAATTTTAACCTTATTAGGACCTACGGCCAAGGGACAATCTCAGGTAGATAGTTGAGGATGAAGAATTTGAATACAATAATGAAGAAAGCTACACCGAAAATGAGAATGAAGAACTTTAATTCGAGGATGAAGAATTTCAATATGATGATGAAGAAAGTTACACAGAAAATGAGAATGAAGAACTTGGATTTGAGGATGAAGAATTCTAGTATGACAATGAGGAAATCAATGAAGAACTTGAGTTTGAGTTTCAACATCATGATGAAGAAATTTACGTAGAAAATGAGAATGAAGAACTTGGACTTGAGGATGAAGAATTTCAGCATGGGGATGGAGACATTTATCTAAGATTTATGACACAACTCTAATAGGTTGCAAATTGGTAGTTGCTGATTTTGAAGGTTCATCTATTCAATTTTGGCCATTGATAAGGGATGAGCGGATTCTACCAAGAAGACTAAAATGTTACCTGATGGAATCTCATGGTGAGCTCTTGCTAGTTCATAAGATATACTCAAAACTATGCCAGATTTTTGGAAGAGGATATTGATTTTGAAATTTTTTGAATAGATTTCTCCAACATGGAGTTAGTGGAGGTGAGAAACATAGGGGAACGATCAATATTTCTTGAGAAGTCCACAGGCAGATGTTTTGATGTTGTTGAACCGGAATTAGAAAAAATTCTATCTATTTTATAGAATTTGAAGATAGATATCTCTATATGTTTGATATTGAAGATGGTAGCATTTTAACATCCTTGCCATGTCCAATTGTAAGCACTTGTAATTCATCACTTTCTTGAATTGAATTATAAATCATTTCTTTTTTCATATTATTAATCTCTTCCAAATGTGTGTTCGATTGGGAAAATTTGGGATGTTTGGGCTAAATTTGGGATCAATATTTCTATGGATGTTCATGCATGTGGAGGCCTAAATTCTGATGCCATACTTTCAGTTTCCCCAAGTGTATAACACCCAACACCTAACAAACAAATGTTCTTACCACACCAGAAATCCTCTACCAATATGGAAGACAGCATTGTTTACTGATTGCTATTAATTGTTATACACTCAACAACAGAAGTATAAACATTTTTAGTGATGAATGAAAAGAATCAGAACATTATCACTTGGATATAAAATTTACGATTTTACCTAGAAGATGTTGGAACAAATGCAGATGGAATTTGCCTTTGAGTCAATTTCATGTACAAGCCCTGCAACAAAAAAACACATTATTTGGATAACTATGTTCATATATCAAGAGTTAAGAATCAGGTATGAATCGAATTTTAGGGTGTCATTTTGTGAACAGGTTTAACATATTTTTATTTGTTCAGCTCAAACAGTGCATCATATAAAGTTCAAGCATTTTTCAGGCCTCTGTTGGAGTAATCAAGTTCGAACACAGAGTATTCTTGGATCCAAGATATAAGAAGACATTTACAGATTCACAAGCAACTGTATGCCTGATCTTTTTTTTTTTCATTTTTTCTTTTTTATCTCTATTAGATTGGGTGTGTTTGACTTTGACTAAACAGTGTTCCTATCCAGATATTACCAAGCAAGAGTTCCGAAAAAATCTCTATAAATGTTTTTTTTTATCACATTCAGATCCTAATCAGATACGTAAATTTGCCTTCTCTTTTTGTGTCTCTGATAGGGGCTAGGGAAATGTATGATACTGCTACAGTACTATTATTTAACTCAGGTTTGGAATCCTAATTAGGCTGTGTCATGAGTACTGGTGCATTGAGGAACATAAGTGTATGTCAAGAATATTACATTTGTTGTATGAATGGTTGCCCGGTAGTCATGCTAATATTCTGATCAGGAACCAGCTCAAAATTCATGTGCTGCACAAAGATTGCAAGTGCAACAATCGCTTCCAGCAAAGCAAACTGATCACCAACACACTTACGTGGGCCCCCACTAAATGGAATGAATCTACAACATATTTTCTGGAATTAGAATAACAGGAAACATAAAAGCAAAGCATTATTTTTGGGCTGTATGCCCAATAAATAGCTCTGATTTCCAAGAATCAAACCTCAAAACCACAGAAAAATGAGAAGGTGGATAAGCTTGGCATCTTGAAAGGACTTGGAAAAAATAAATACCTGAAATCTGTATTTGTTTCATTAGGCACAGGACCTTCTAAGTCGAATCTTTCTGGCAGAAAATCTTCTGCTCTTTCCCAGACCTTGTGTACATTTACAGTGATAAAAGTAGAAGGAAAAATTATTTAACTAGAAAACAAAGGAATGGAAATTCAGCATCCTCTAAAAACATGCATCATGGATTGAGAAGGAAACTTCTTGTACACCAAGAATCTAGAGTAGAAAGTTCAATATATGAATCAGGCTTAATTCTTCCATATTCAGAATTTGTGAAGAGGGGAACTTTGAAACTTGGTAGCTGATAAGGAACTAAATTTAGAGAATGCTAATTACTGAGTTACTAAATAGAATTCATCAAAATTGCAGCAGAAAGCAAAGGTCTTTACTTGTAAGAAGCAGCTTGAATTAAAGAAATTACACTTGATCCATTAAAACAAACGTTAAAGAGAGATAGTATATAAGGAGACACCTGAGAGGAGTGATGGATATTATATACTGAAATCATTATATCTTGACCAGCATTGACCTTGTAATTTCCAGGAAGCACATCAGCGACTTTAGCTCTTCTTATCAAAACCTACAACAAATAAGAAATGCTGACACCCGCAAGAAAATATCTTCACAGAAAAAAATTGTATTATGATTCAGTCAACTTGAAGGATGCAAGGTTGCACCTACAGGAGGATGAGGGTATAGACGCATGGACTCATTTATGCAACGTGTTAAGAACTTGAGATCCTTTATATCTTCATAAGAGGGAGACCTTCCCTGTAAAACCCTGTCGACCTCTTCTTGTGCTTTCATCAGAGAAGAAGAGTTCTGCATGAAAACATTTGTGAACAATAGGCAGCTAATCCATAGCCCTTTTCAATTGAACCAATCTCCAGCTTTACATTTCAGCAAAATGTCAAGTATATGTATTATTAGATACATGGTAAAGATTGTACAAACTTGAGCAAATGATTGAAAGGGACATAAAGTCATTAATGCAATAAGTTAAAAAAATAAATGCCTCAATCAAAGACGTGGCTTTAGATAGATTGAATGCCAGAAAGAAATCTGTCACCAAACACAAATAGTTTATCTAAATTCCTGAGAGTGATAAAAACATAAATCTTACACAAAAAAAAAAATGATATTATTATACAAACAACCTTGGTGTTTGGGTTACTGATTGAGCACCACAAACCAGCTCTTGTAAAAGCCTTTCACTTTATACACACGACAAACATTATCATTGAAAATGAATAGGCCATAAATAGATTAAACATGACAAGAAATACCATAATTTTTGCAAGTATATATCCAGCAAACAATTTCAATGCCCCTAATTATGATTTCTCATTTTCAATAGAAACCCCCAGTCACATAAGTTATACTCTGATAGGCCAATGTTTCTTGCCATCTGAACCATTTGATCTAATGTCTATTGTCTGTGTCATTGTTTCAACCTCTACATAACTTTTCTTTTTTCTTTTTTTCTTTTTTATCTTTTTCTGCTTTTTCTTTTTCTTTTTTTTCTTTTTATATGATAAGTTAAAGCCCATACAAATTCTAAAAGAAAAAGACCCAGCAACCTTGGGGTGATTTAAGAAACCCCCTAGAGCTGAGCAAGATTGAATCCATTATATCTTTTCGAATATTTTTTTTCTTGCATTTACTAAATCTATATTTGACTCATGGCTGACCCAAGCTCAAGTGGTTTGCCTTCCTTTGGTTCAATATATGTGAGAAATTAATTGTGATAAAGTTCATATGATAAATACCTTATTCCATAAATATAAATAAGTGAATAAATACCCCGTAGGGTGTGGTTATGTTATCAACCCTATTGGTTTTCTGTATATGTATACGTCGTGTATACCTTTTTATTAATACAATACCTGTTTACTTATTATAAATAAATAAATACTATTGTCCTGTTCCACATTTCACTGTTTACTTTAGACCAGAAACTTAGAGAATTTATCTTTGCAATTCAACATACAAAGTGGCAACATCTTCTTTACTAATAGAAGGGAAAACATTGTAAAGAGAAACATGATGATTGTAATGATACCTTACTTAAAAGATATAATGTCCAAGTCAACACTGAACCAGTGGTCTCATGCCCAGCAACCAACATTGATAAAAGGTCATCTCGTAACTGCACACTTGAAACCTAAGATATACAGCACCATTATGTTAAATCTATGAAAATAAAGCAAGCTGGAAACAATAAATCTGATATTGGATCAGGTTTGAACAGAAGCAGTAAATCTCAAGACACCTTGGAAACCAAAGCCCAATATTGACTACATCATAGTTCTTCACTTGAAAGTATAGTCCCCATTGTGTGCGTGTGTCTTTTATTTTCCTTATCTCCCCCTTTCCCACATTTTAATTTACTTTATTGCTTTTTCTGCTTATTACTTGTTTTACACATGCTTTAAATCTACATATCTGTTTTATCTGGGAATCTACATATGCCCTTGACACTTCTAGAGCAGGTTGAAGTAGTCTAGCTCCCAGAGGATATAGAATTTCTTTTGTCCACTTCAATGCAAATTTGCAATCTCAACACTAAAGTCGAAAACAATCACAACAAGAGAAAAATGCCAGAGTTCAAAGAAGTACAATTGAAAATCATAAACAGACCTCTTCTCTGCTAGCAAGCAAGAAACGAAGGATGCTTGGATCTGAGTCATTAACATATTCATCCTCATCAATCCTCTCACCCTCTCTTTCCACAATTCTTTGCACTTAGCAATAAGTTCTTCTACAGTTTTCCTTATTACTGTTACTGATTCTTCAGCTTTTATTTGTCTAGGGATTATCTTACACAAAGCTTTGACCTGCAACATGAACAAAATTGGCCTAGTATAATTGTCAAAATAACAAAGAAAAAAGGTAAGAAAGGGTGTGAGTTAGGAATTGCCTTCCAGTATGGTAAAAGGTCAGTTGATCGAGCCTCAGCCTCTTTCAATGCAGTGTAAACTGCATCAATAACAGGACTATCAGCAGTAAGTGAATCAAAATTGTAGTTGAACACAGATAGACCGATGACATCCAGAGTCAATTGAGAAAACTTCTCCTCCATGTTTACAGCACTGCCATTGAGTGCATCAGTTCTAAGATTCTCTACCAATCTCTCAGCACATTTGCAAAACACCCGATCAACAATTATGGATAAGTATCGCTTGTGAAGAGAAGGAACCACAGCCCTGCGCCTCACCTATCAGAAATCAGATTTTTATTCTGACAGAGCAACACTAAAGAAGCAAGAACAACCCTTAAATATTCATTCACAATTATTGAAAGCTTCTAAACTAAAAATTCAAAGTAACATCAAACATTATTTTAGGAGCTGATTTAACTTGACAGGAAAATAAAATTTGGGCTCCATTGATTCTTTAAGTCGACAAAAACTAAATTGACATGGGAATGAATTAAGAGATAGTAAAGAGCTGAAAGCACAAGGAGAAGATATCAAAGATTCTTATGCTTTTTATATTGTTATGGCTTCCAAAACATAAAAAAATAATAATAATAATAATTTACATTAAATAATCCAAATTGTATACCCAACTCAGTTGAATGGAAGCATTTGTTTTCTTCGTTACAAATAATGTGACAAACAAAAGATAAAAAAATTCGGATCCCTTCTTTTCTCCTACAATTTTCAGAAGCCAATGGAGCATAGAGGCTGTTGATCATAAGCCCTTATACATCACCGTAATAAATTATAACAACTTTATACACAAAAAAAACCAAGCGAAGCAGCAGGGGAGTACCGTCCAAAGCTCGCCTTCCGCAATGGCAAAACCCGATCCGAACAAAATTCCGAAACCTCGGCCACGAGACCCTTGGCGTATTTGCCATAATTCCTCAGAACATGCTTAGCAATAGCCGGGTCACTGACAACCACAAAATTGCGGGGCCCGGCGGCGAGCCGGTAAATGGGTCCGTACATATTCATCCATCTGAACAAAGGAAGGAAGAGGGCACCACCCAGGAGCTCAGACACGTCATCCAGTTTAGCAGTGGCCATGGGTATACCGGAGTCGTCTTGGCCATGGTGAGAGACCGGCTCAGAGAGGTCAGCCAGTCAGGGCTCACCCAGGAGCTGCTTCTGGTTGGTTTAGGGTTGTTGTCTGAGGAACATGTTATGGAGAGATAGGGAAGTGAGGGATTAGGAGGGAGTGTGGTGGGTTTGAAGTTGAAGGTAGGGGGTGTGAGGAGTGCGAAAGAA